>NW_027362939.1:2590034-3237543 GCF_046119375.1 Phyllobates terribilis | reverse complement strand
CAATGTAATAAAGCATAGTTTAAAACAATATAAATACAATTTAATAAAGCATAGGATAAAATAACATAAATACAATTTAATAAAGCATAGGATAAAACCACAGAAATACAATTTAATAAAGCATAGGATAAAACAACATAAATACAATTTAATAAAGCATAGGACAAAACAACATAAATACAATTTAATAAAGCATAGGACAAAACAACATAAATACAATTTAATAAAGCATAAGATAAAACAACATGAATATAATTTAGTAAAGCATAAGATAAAACAACATGAATACAATTTAATAAAGCATAGGTTAAAACAACATAAATACAATTTAAGAAAGCATAGGATAAAACTACATAAATACATTTTAATAAAGCATAGGATAAAACAACATAAATGCAATTTAATAAAGCATAGGTTAAAACAACATAAATACAATTTAATAAAGCTTCGGACAAAACAACATAAATACAATTTAATAAAGCATAGGATAAAACAACATAAATACAATTTATAAAGCATAGGATCAAACAACATAAATACAAATTAATAAAGCATAGGATAAAACAACATAAATACAATTTAATAAAGCATAGGATAAAATAACATAAAAACAATTTAATAAAGCATAGGCTAAAACTACATAAATACAATTTAATAAAGCATAGGATAAAACAAATTAAATACAATTTAATAAAGCATAGGTTAAAACAACATAAATACAATTTAATAAAGCATAGGATAAAACAACATAAATACAATTTAATAAAGCATAGGATAAAACAACATAAATAAAATTTAATAAAGCATAGGTTAAAACAACATAAATACAATTTAATAAAGCATCGGACAAAACAACATAAATACAATTTAATAAAGCATAGGATAAAACAACATAAATACAATTTATAAAGCATAGGATAAAACAACATAAATACAATTTAATAAAGCATAGGATAAAACAACATAAATACAATTTAATAAAGCATATGACAAAACAACATAAATACAATTTAATAAAGCATAGTTTAAAACAGCATGAATACAATTTAATAAAGCATAGGATAAAACCACAGAAATACAATTTAATAAAGCATAGGATAAAACAACATAAATACAATGTAATTAAGCATAGGACAAAACAACATAAATACAATTTAATAAAGCATAGGTTAAAACAACATAAATACAATTTAATAAAGCTGCGGACAAAACAACATAAATACAATTTAATAAAGCATAGGATAAAACAACATAAATACAATTTATAAAGCATAGGATAAAACAACATAAATATTATTTAATAAAGCATACGTTAAAACAACATAAATACAATTAAATAAAGCATAGAATAAAACAACATAAATACAATTTAATAAAGCATAGGTTAAAACAACATAAATACAATTTAATAAAGCATCGGACAAAACAACATAAATACAATTTAATAAAGCATAGGATAAAACAACATAAATACAATTTATAAAGCATAGGATAAAACAACATAAATACAATTTAATAAAGCATAGGATAAAACAACATAAATACAATTTAATAAAGCATAGGATAAAACAACATAATTACAATTTAATAAAGCATAGGCTAAAACTACATAAATACAATTTAATAAAGCATAGGATAAAACAACATAAATACAATTTAATAAAGCATAGGTTAAAACAACATAAATACAATTTAATAAAGCATAGGATAAAACAACATAAATACAATTTAATAAAGCATAGGATAAAACAACATAAATACAATTTAATAAAGCATAGGTTAAAACAACATAAATACAATTTAATAAAGCATAGGATAAAACCACATAAATACAATTTAATAAAGCATAGGATAAAACAACATAAATACTTTTTAATAAAGCATAGGATAAAACCACATAAATACAATTTAATAAAGCACAGGATTAAACAACATAAATACAATTTAATAAAGCATAGGATAAAACAACATAAATACAATTTAATAAAGCATAGGATAAAACAACATAAATACAATTTAATAAAGCATAGGATAAAACAACATAAATACTATTTAATAAAGCATACGTTAAAACAACATAAATACAATTAAATAAAGCATAGAATAAAACAACATAAATACAATTTAATAAAGCATAGGTTAAAACAACATAAATACAATTTTATAAAGCATAGGATAAAACAACATAAATACAATTTAATAAAGCATAGGTTAAAACAACATAAATACAATTTAATAAAGCATAGGATAAAACAACATAAATTAAATTTAATAAAGCATAGGATAAAACAACATAAATACAATTTAATAAAGCATAGGATAAAACAACATAAATACAATTTAATAAAGCATAGGATAAAACAACATAAATACAATTTAATAAAGCATAGGATAAAACAACATAAATACAATTTAATAAAGCATAGGATAAAACAACATAAATACAATTTAATAAAGCATAGGATAAACAACATAAATAAAATTTAATAAAGCATAGGTTAAAACAACATAAATACAATTTAATAAAGCATATCACAAAACAACATAAATACAATTTAATAAAGCATAGTTTAAAACAGCATGAATACAATTTAATAAAGCATAGGATAAAACCACAGAAATACAATTTAATAAAGCATAGGATAAAACAACATAAATACAATGTAATAAAGCATAGGACAAAACAACATAAATACAATTTAATAAAGCATAGGAAAAAACAACATAAATACAATTTAATGAAACATAGGATAAACAACATAAATACAATTTAATAAAGCATAGGACAAAACAACATAAATACAATTTAATAAAGCATATGTTAAAACAACATAAATACAATTTAATAAAGCATAAGATAAAACAACATGAATATAATTTAGTAAAGCTTAAGATAAAACAACATGAATACAATTTAATAAAGCATAGGTTAAAACAACATAAATACAATTTAAGAAAGCATAGGATAAAACTACATAAATACATTTTAATAAAGCATAGGTTAAAACAACATAAATACAATTTAATAAAGCATAGGATAAAACAACATAAATACAATTTAATAAAGCATAGGATAAAACAACATAAATACTTTTTAAAAAAGCGTAGGATAAAACCACATAAATACAATTTAATAAAGCATAGGCTAAAACAACATAAATAAAATTTAATAAAGCACAGGTTAAAACAACATAAATACAATTTAATAAAGCGTAGGACAAAACAACATAAATACAATGTAATAAAGCATAGTTTAAAACAACATAAATACAATTTAATAAAGCATAGGATAAAATAACATAAATACAATTTAATAAAGCATAGGATAAAACCACAGAAATACAATTTAATAAAGCATAGGATAAAACAACATAAATACAATTTAATAAAGCATAGGACAAAACAACATAAATACAATTTAATAAAGCATAGGACAAAACAACATAAATACAATTTAATAAAGCATAAGATAAAACAACATGAATATAATTTAGTAAAGCATAAGATAAAACAACATGAATACAATTTAATAAAGCATATGTTAAAACAACATAAATACAATTTAAGAAAGCATAGGATAAAACTACATAAATACATTTTAATAAAGCATAGGATAAAACAACATAAATGCAATTTAATAAAGCATAGGTTAAAACAACATAAATACAATTTAATAAAGCATAGGATAAAACCACATAAATACAATTTAATAAAGCATAGGATAAAACAACATAAATACTTTTTAATAAAGCATAGGATAAAACCACATAAATACAATTTAATAAAGCACAGGATAAAACAACATAAATACAATTTAATAAAGCATAGGACAAAACAACATAAATACAATTTAATAAAGCATAGGATAAAACAACATAAATACAATTAAATAAAGCATAGAATAAAACAACATAAATACAATTTAATAAAGCATAGGTTAAAACAACATAAATACAATTTTATAAAGCATAGGATAAAACAACATAAATACAATTTAATAAAGCATAGATTAAAACAACATAAATACAATTTAATAAAGCATAGGATAAAACAACATAAATTCAATTTAATAAAGCATAGGATAAAACAACATAAATACAATTTAATAAAGCACAGGATAAAACAACATAAATAAAATTTAATAAAGCATAGGATAAAACAACATAAATAAAATTTAATAAAGCATAGGATAAAACAACGTAAATACAATTTAATAAAGCATAGGATAAAACAACATAAATAAAATTTAATACAGCATAGGATAAAACAACATAAATACAATTTAATAAAGCATAGGATAAAACAACATAAATACAATTTAATAAAGCATAGGTTAAAACAACATAAATACAATTTAATAAAGCATAGGATAAAACAACATAAATACAATTTAATAAAGCATAGGTTAAAACAACATAAATACAATTTAATAAAGCATAGGATAAAACAACATAAATTAAATTTAATAAAGCATAGGATAAAACAACATAAATACAATTTAATAAAGCATAGGATAAAACAACATAAATACAATTTAATAAAGCATAGGATAAAACAACATAAATACAATTTAATAAAGCATAGGATAAAACAACATAAATACAATTTAATAAAGCATAGGATAAAACAACATAAATACAATTTAATAAAGCATAGGATAAACAACATAAATAAAATTTAATAAAGCATAGGTTAAAACAACATAAATACAATTTAATAAAGCATATCACAAAACAACATAAATACAATTTAATAAAGCATAGTTTAAAACAGCATGAATACAATTTAATAAAGCATAGGATAAAACCACAGAAATACAATTTAATAAAGCATAGGATAAAACAACATAAATACAATGTAATAAAGCATAGGACAAAACAACATAAATACAATTTAATAAAGCATAGGAAAAAACAACATAAATACAATTTAATGAAACATAGGATAAACAACATAAATACAATTTAATAAAGCATAGGACAAAACAACATAAATACAATTTAATAAAGCATATGTTAAAACAACATAAATACAATTTAATAAAGCATAAGATAAAACAACATGAATATAATTTAGTAAAGCTTAAGATAAAACAACATGAATACAATTTAATAAAGCATAGGTTAAAACAACATAAATACAATTTAAGAAAGCATAGGATAAAACTACATAAATACATTTTAATAAAGCATAGGTTAAAACAACATAAATACAATTTAATAAAGCATAGGATAAAACAACATAAATACAATTTAATAAAGCATAGGATAAAACAACATAAATACTTTTTAAAAAAGCGTAGGATAAAACCACATAAATACAATTTAATAAAGCATAGGCTAAAACAACATAAATAAAATTTAATAAAGCACAGGTTAAAACAACATAAATACAATTTAATAAAGCGTAGGACAAAACAACATAAATACAATGTAATAAAGCATAGTTTAAAACAACATAAATACAATTTAATAAAGCATAGGATAAAATAACATAAATACAATTTAATAAAGCATAGGATAAAACCACAGAAATACAATTTAATAAAGCATAGGATAAAACAACATAAATACAATTTAATAAAGCATAGGACAAAACAACATAAATACAATTTAATAAAGCATAGGACAAAACAACATAAATACAATTTAATAAAGCATAAGATAAAACAACATGAATATAATTTAGTAAAGCATAAGATAAAACAACATGAATACAATTTAATAAAGCATATGTTAAAACAACATAAATACAATTTAAGAAAGCATAGGATAAAACTACATAAATACATTTTAATAAAGCATAGGATAAAACAACATAAATGCAATTTAATAAAGCATAGGTTAAAACAACATAAATACAATTTAATAAAGCATAGGATAAAACCACATAAATACAATTTAATAAAGCATAGGATAAAACAACATAAATACTTTTTAATAAAGCATAGGATAAAACCACATAAATACAATTTAATAAAGCACAGGATAAAACAACATAAATACAATTTAATAAAGCATAGGACAAAACAACATAAATACAATTTAATAAAGCATAGGATAAAACAACATAAATACAATTAAATAAAGCATAGAATAAAACAACATAAATACAATTTAATAAAGCATAGGTTAAAACAACATAAATACAATTTTATAAAGCATAGGATAAAACAACATAAATACAATTTAATAAAGCATAGATTAAAACAACATAAATACAATTTAATAAAGCATAGGATAAAACAACATAAATTCAATTTAATAAAGCATAGGATAAAACAACATAAATACAATTTAATAAAGCACAGGATAAAACAACATAAATAAAATTTAATAAAGCATAGGATAAAACAACATAAATAAAATTTAATAAAGCATAGGATAAAACAACGTAAATACAATTTAATAAAGCATAGGATAAAACAACATAAATAAAATTTAATACAGCATAGGATAAAACAACATAAATACAATTTAATAAAGCATAGGATAAAACAACATAAATACAATTTAATAAAGCATAGGTTAAAACAACATAAATACAATTTAATAAAGCATAGGATAAAACAACATAAATACAATTTAATAAAGCATAGGATAAAACAACATAAATAAAATTTAATAAAGCATAGGATAAAACAACATAAATACAATTTAATAAAGCATAGGATAAAACAACATAAATACAATTTAATAAAGCATAGGATAAAACAACATAAATACAATTTAATAAAGCATAGGATAAAACAACATAAATACAATTTAATAAAGCATAGGTTAAAACAACATCAATACAATTTAATAAAGCATATGACAAAACAACATAAATACAATTTAATAAAGCATAGTTTAAAACAGCATGAATACAATTTAATAAAGCATAGGATAAAACCACAGAAATACAATTTAATAAAGCATAGGATAAAACAACATAAATACAATGTAATAAAGCATAGGACAAAACAACATAAATACAATTTAATAAAGCATAGGATAAAACAACATAAATAAAATTTAATGAAACATAGGATAAACAACATAAATACAATTTAATAAAGCATAGGACAAAACAACATAAATACAATTTAATAAAGCATATGTTAAAACAACATAAATACAATTTAATAAAGCATAAGATAAAACAACATGAATATAATTTAGTAAAGCTTAAGATAAAACAACATGAATACAATTTAATAAAGCATAGGTTAAAACAACATAAATACAATTTAAGAAAGCATAGGATAAAACTATATAAATACATTTTAATAAAGCATAGGTTAAAACAACATAAATACAATTTAATAAAGCATAGGATAAAACAACATAAATACAATTTAATAAAGCATAGGATAAAACAACATAAATACTTTTTAATAAAGCGTAGGATAAAACCACATAAATACAATTTAATAAAGCATAGGCTAAAACAACATAAATAAAATTTAATAAAGCATAGGTTAAAACAACATAAATACAATTTAATAAAGCGTAGGACAAAACAACAAAAATACAATGTAATAAAGCATAGTTTAAAACAACATAAATACAATTTAATAAAGCATAGGATAAAATAACATAAATACAATTTAATAAAGCATAGGATAAAACCACAGAAATACAATTTAATAAAGCATAGGATAAAACAACATAAATACAATTTAATAAAGCATAGGACAAAACAACATAAATACAATTTAATAAAGCATAGGACAAAACAACATAAATACAATTTAATAAAGCATAAGATAAAACAACATGAATATAATTTAGTAAAGCATAAGATAAAACAACATGAATACAATTTAATAAAGCATAGGTTAAAACAACATAAATACAATTTAAGAAAGCATAGGATAAAACTACATAAATACATTTTAATACAGCATAGGATAAAACAACATAAATGCAATTTAATAAAGCTTCGGACAAAACAACATAAATACAATTTAATAAAGCATAGGATAAAACAACATAAATACAATTTATAAAGCATAGGATCAAACAACATAAATACAAATTAATAAAGCATAGGATAAAACAACATAAATAAAATTTAATAAAGCATAGGATAAAACAACATAAATAAAATTTAATAAAGCATAGGATAAAACAACGTAAATACAATTTAATAAAGCATAGGATAAAACAACATAAATAAAATTTAATACAGCATAGGATAAAACAACATAAATACAATTTAATAAAGCATAGGATAAAACAACATAAATACAATTTAATAAAGCATAGGTTAAAACAACATAAATACAATTTAATAAAGCATAGGATAAAACAACATAAATTCAATTTAATAAAGCATAGGATAAAACAACATAAATACAATTTAATAAAGCACAGGATAAAACAACATAAATAAAATTTAATAAAGCATAGGATAAAACAACATAAATAAAATTTAATAAAGCATAGGATAAAACAACGTAAATACAATTTAATAAAGCATAGGATAAAACAACATAAATAAAATGTAATACAGCATAGGATAAAACAACATAAATACAATTTATTAAAGCATAGGATAAAACAACATAAATACAATTTAATAAAGCATAGGTTAAAACAACATAAATACAATTTAATAAAGCATAGGATAAAACAACATAAATACAATTTAATAAAGCATAGGATAAAACAACATAAATAAAATTTAATAAAGCATAGGATAAAACAACATAAATACAATTTAATAAAGCATAGGATAAAACAACATAAATACAATTTAATAAAGCATAGGATAAAACAACATAAATACAATTTAATAAAGCATAGGATAAAACAACATAAATACAATTTAATAAAGCATAGGATAAAACAACATAAATACAATTTAATAAAGCATAGGATAAAACAACATAAATAAAATTTAATAAAGCATAGGTTAAAACAACATCAATACAATTTAATAAAGCATATGACAAAACAACATAAATACAATTTAATAAAGCATAGTTTAAAACAGCATAAATACAATTTAATAAAGCATATGTTAAAACAACATAAATACAATTTAATAAAGCATAAGATAAAACAACATGAATATAATTTAGTAAAGCTTAAGATAAAACAACATGAATACAATTTAATAAAGCATAGGTTAAAACAACATAAATACAATTTAAGAAAGCATAGGATAAAACTACATAAATACATTTTAATAAAGCATAGGTTAAAACAACATAAATACAATTTAATAAAGCATAGGATAAAACAACATAAATACAATTTAATAAAGCATAGGATAAAACAACATAAATACTTTTTAATAAAGCGTAGGATAAAACCACATAAATACAATTTAATAAAGCATAGGCTAAAACAACATAAATAAAATTTAATAAAGCATAGGTTAAAACAACATAAATACAATTTAATAAAGCGTAGGACAAAACAACATAAATACAATGTAATAAAGCATAGTTTAAAACAACATAAATACAATTTAATAAAGCATAGGATAAAATAACATAAATACAATTTAATAAAGCATAGGATAAAACCACAGAAATACAATTTAATAAAGCATAGGATAAAACAACATAAATACAATTTAATAAAGCATAGGACAAAACAACATAAATACAATTTAATAAAGCATAGGACAAAACAACATAAATACAATTTAATAAAGCATAAGATAAAACAACATGAATATAATTTAGTAAAGCATAAGATAAAACAACATGAATACAATTTAATAAAGCATAGGTTAAAACAACATAAATACAATTTAAGAAAGCATAGGATAAAACTACATAAATACATTTTAATAAAGCATAGGATAAAACAACATAAATGCAATTTAATAAAGCTTCGGACAAAACAACATAAATACAATTTAATAAAGCATAGGATAAAACAACATAAATACAATTTATAAAGCATAGGATCAAACAACATAAATACAAATTAATAAAGCATAGGATAAAACAACATAAATACAATTTAATAAAGCATAGGATAAAATAACATAAAAACAATTTAATAAAGCATAGGCTAAAACTACATAAATACAATTTATAAAGCATAGGATAAAACAACATAAATACAATTTAATAAAGCATAGGATAAAACAACATAAATACAATTTAATAAAGCATAGGATAAAACAACATAAATACAATTTAATAAAGCATAGGATAAAACAACATAAATACAAGTTAATAAAGCATAGGATAAAACAACATAAATACAATTTAATTAAGCATAGGATAAAACAACATAAATACAATTTAATAAAGCATAGGATAAAACAACATAAATACAATTTAATAAAGCATATGACAAAACAACATAAATACAATTTAATAAAGCATAGTTTAAAACAGCATGAATACAATTTAATAAAGCATAGGATAAAACCACAGAAATACAATTTAATAAAGCATAGGATAAAACAACATAAATACAATGTAATTAAGCATAGGACAAAACAACATAAATACAATTTAATAAAGCATAGGTTAAAACAACATAAATACAATTTAATAAAGCTGCGGACAAAACAACATAAATACAATTTAATAAAGCATAGGATAAAACAACATAAATACAATTTATAAAGCATAGGATAAAACAACATAAATACTATTTAATAAAGCATACGTTAAAACAACATAAATACAATTAAATAAAGCATAGAATAAAACAACATAAATACAATTTAATAAAGCATAGGTTAAAACAACATAAATACAATTTAATAAAGCATCGGACAAAACAACATAAATACAATTTAATAAAGCATAGGATAAAACAACATAAATACAATTTATAAAGCATAGGATAAAACAACATAAATACAATTTAATAAAGCATAGGATAAAACAACATAAATACAATTTAATAAAGCATAGGATAAAACAACATAAATACAATTTAATAAAGCATAGGATAAAACAACATAAATAAAATTTAATAAAGCATAGGTTAAAACAACATCAATACAATTTAATAAAGCATATGACAAAACAACATAAATACAATTTAATAAAGCATAGTTTAAAACAGCATCAATACAATTTAATAAAGCATAGGATAAAACCACAGAAATACAATTTAATAAAGCATAGGATAAAACAACATAAATACAATGTAATAAAGCATAGGACAAAACAACATAAATACAATTTAATAAAGCATAGGATAAAACAACATAAATAAAATTTAATGAAACATAGGATAAACAACATAAATACAATTTAATAAAGCATAGGACAAAACAACATAAATACAATTTAATAAAGCATATGTTAAAACAACATAAATACAATTTAATAAAGCATAAGATAAAACAACATGAATATAATTTAGTAAAGCTTAAGATAAAACAACATGAATACAATTTAATAAAGCATAGGTTAAAACAACATAAATACAATTTAAGAAAGCATAGGATAAAACTACATAAATACATTTTAATAAAGCATAGGTTAAAACAACATAAATACAATTTAATAAAGCATAGGACAAAACAACATAAATACAATTTAATAAAGCATAGGTTAAAACAACATAAATACAATTTAATAAAGCTGCGGACAAAACAACATAAATACAATTTAATAAAGCATAGGATAAAACAACATAAATACAATTTATAAAGCATAGGATAAAACAACATAAATACTATTTAATAAAGCATACGTTAAAACAACATAAATACAATTAAATAAAGCATAGAATAAAACAACATAAATACAATTTAATAAAGCATAGGTTAAAACAACATAAATACAATTTAATAAAGCATCGGACAAAACAACATAAATACAATTTAATAAAGCATAGGATAAAACAACATAAATACAATTTATAAAGCATAGGATAAAACAACATAAATACAATTTAATAAAGCATAGGATAAAACAACATAAATACAATTTAATAAAGCATAGGATAAAACAACATAAATACAATTTAATAAAGCATAGGATAAAACAACATAAATAAAATTTAATAAAGCATAGGTTAAAACAACATCAATACAATTTAATAAAGCATATGACAAAACAACATAAATACAATTTAATAAAGCATAGTTTAAAACAGCATCAATACAATTTAATAAAGCATAGGATAAAACCACAGAAATACAATTTAATAAAGCATAGGATAAAACAACATAAATACAATGTAATAAAGCATAGGACAAAACAACATAAATACAATTTAATAAAGCATAGGATAAAACAACATAAATAAAATTTAATGAAACATAGGATAAACAACATAAATACAATTTAATAAAGCATAGGACAAAACAACATAAATACAATTTAATAAAGCATATGTTAAAACAACATAAATACAATTTAATAAAGCATAAGATAAAACAACATGAATATAATTTAGTAAAGCTTAAGATAAAACAACATGAATACAATTTAATAAAGCATAGGTTAAAACAACATAAATACAATTTAAGAAAGCATAGGATAAAACTACATAAATACATTTTAATAAAGCATAGGTTAAAACAACATAAATACAATTTAATAAAGCATAGGACAAAACAACATAAATACAATTTAATAAAGCATAGGTTAAAACAACATAAATACAATTTAATAAAGCTGCGGACAAAACAACATAAATACAATTTAATAAAGCATAGGATAAAACAACATAAATACAATTTATAAAGCATAGGATAAAACAACATAAATACTATTTAATAAAGCATACGTTAAAACAACATAAATACAATTAAATAAAGCATAGAATAAAACAACATAAATACAATTTAATAAAGCATAGGTTAAAACAACATAAATACAATTTAATAAAGCATCGGACAAAACAACATAAATACAATTTAATAAAGCATAGGATAAAACAACATAAATACAATTTATAAAGCATAGGATAAAACAACATAAATACAATTTAATAAAGCATAGGATAAAACAACATAAATACAATTTAATAAAGCATAGGATAAAACAACATAAATACAATTTAATAAAGCATAGGATAAAACAACATAAATAAAATTTAATAAAGCATAGGTTAAAACAACATCAATACAATTTAATAAAGCATATGACAAAACAACATAAATACAATTTAATAAAGCATAGTTTAAAACAGCATCAATACAATTTAATAAAGCATAGGATAAAACCACAGAAATACAATTTAATAAAGCATAGGATAAAACAACATAAATACAATGTAATAAAGCATAGGACAAAACAACATAAATACAATTTAATAAAGCATAGGATAAAACAACATAAATAAAATTTAATGAAACATAGGATAAACAACATAAATACAATTTAATAAAGCATAGGACAAAACAACATAAATACAATTTAATAAAGCATATGTTAAAACAACATAAATACAATTTAATAAAGCATAAGATAAAACAACATGAATATAATTTAGTAAAGCTTAAGATAAAACAACATGAATACAATTTAATAAAGCATAGGTTAAAACAACATAAATACAATTTAAGAAAGCATAGGATAAAACTACATAAATACATTTTAATAAAGCATAGGTTAAAACAACATAAATACAATTTAATAAAGCATAGGATAAAACAACATAAATACAATTTAATAAAGCATAGGATAAAACAACATAAATACTTTTTAATAAAGCGTAGGATAAAACCACATAAATACAATTTAATAAAGCATAGGCTAAAACAACATAAATAAAATTTAATAAAGCATAGGTTAAAACAACATAAATACAATTTAATAAAGCGTAGGACAAAACAACATAAATACAATGTAATAAAGCATAGTTTAAAACAACATAAATACAATTTAATAAAGCATAGGATAAAATAACATAAATACAATTTAATAAAGCAAAGGATAAAACCACAGAAATACAATTTAATAAAGCATAGGATAAAACAACATAAATACAATTTAATAAAGCATAGGACAAAACAACATAAATACAATTTAATAAAGCATAGGACAAAACAACATAAATACAATTTAATAAAGCATAAGATAAAACAACATGAATATAATTTAGTAAAGCATAAGATAAAACAACATGAATACAATTTAATAAAGCATAGGTTAAAACAACATAAATACAATTTAAGAAAGCATAGGATAAAACTACATAAATACATTTTAATAAAGCATAGGATAAAACAACATAAATGCAATTTAATAAAGCTTCGGACAAAACAACATAAATACAATTTAATAAAGCATAGGATAAAACAACATAAATACAATTTATAAAGCATAGGATCAAACAACATAAATACAAATTAATAAAGCATAGGATAAAACAACATAAATACAATTTAATAAAGCATAGGATAAAATAACATAAAAACAATTTAATAAAGCATAGGCTAAAACTACATAAATACAATTTATAAAGCATAGGATAAAACAACATAAATACAATTTAATAAAGCATAGGATAAAACAACATAAATACAATTTAATAAAGCATAGGATAAAACAACATAAATACAATTTAATAAAGCATAGGATAAAACAACATAAATACAAGTTAATAAAGCATAGGATAAAACAACATAAATACAATTTAATTAAGCATAGGATAAAACAACATAAATACAATTTAATAAAGCATAGGATAAAACAACATAAATACAATTTAATAAAGCATATGACAAAACAACATAAATACAATTTAATAAAGCATAGTTTAAAACAGCATGAATACAATTTAATAAAGCATAGGATAAAACCACAGAAATACAATTTAATAAAGCATAGGATAAAACAACATAAATACAATGTAATTAAGCATAGGACAAAACAACATAAATACAATTTAATAAAGCATAGGTTAAAACAACATAAATACAATTTAATAAAGCTGCGGACAAAACAACATAAATACAATTTAATAAAGCATAGGATAAAACAACATAAATACAATTTATAAAGCATAGGATAAAACAACATAAATACTATTTAATAAAGCATACGTTAAAACAACATAAATACAATTAAATAAAGCATAGAATAAAACAACATAAATACAATTTAATAAAGCATAGGTTAAAACAACATAAATACAATTTAATAAAGCATCGGACAAAACAACATAAATACAATTTAATAAAGCATAGGATAAAACAACATAAATACAATTTATAAAGCATAGGATAAAACAACATAAATACAATTTAATAAAGCATAGGATAAAACAACATAAATACAATTTAATAAAGCATAGGATAAAACAACATAATTACAATTTAATAAAGCATAGGCTAAAACTACATAAATACAATTTAATAAAGCATAGGATAAAACAACATAAATACAATTTAATAAAGCATAGGTTAAAACAACATAAATACAATTTAATAAAGCATAGGATAAAACAACATAAATACAATTTAATAAAGCATAGGATAAAACAACATAAATAAAATTTAATAAAGCATAGGTTAAAACAACATAAATACAATTTAATAAAGCATAGGATAAAACCACATAAATACAATTTAATAAAGCATAGGATAAAACAACATAAATACTTTTTAATAAAGCATAGGATAAAACCACATAAATACAATTTAATAAAGCACAGGATAAAACAACATAAATACAATTTAATAAAGCATAGGATAAAACAACATAAATACAATTTAATAAAGCATAGGATAAAACAACATAAATACAATTTAATAAAGCATAGGATAAAACAACATAAATACTATTTAATAAAGCATACGTTAAAACAACATAAATACAATTAAATAAAGCATAGAATAAAACAACATAAATACAATTTAATAAAGCATAGGTTAAAACAACATAAATACAATTTTATAAAGCATAGGATAAAACAACATAAATACAATTTAATAAAGCATAGGTTAAAACAACATAAATACAATTTAATAAAGCATAGGATAAAACAACATAAATTAAATTTAATAAAGCATAGGATAAAACAACATAAATACAATTTAATAAAGCATAGGATAAAACAACATAAATACAATTTAATAAAGCATAGGATAAAACAACATAAATACAATTTAATAAAGCATAGGATAAAACAACATAAATACAATTTAATAAAGCATAGGATAAAACAACATAAATAAAATTTAATAAAGCATAGGTTAAAACAACATAAATACAATTTAATAAAGCATATGACAAAACAACATAAATACAATTTAATAAAGCATAGTTTAAAACAGCATGAATACAATTTAATAAAGCATAGGATAAAACCACAGAAATACAATTTAATAAAGCATAGGATAAAACAACATAAATACAATGTAATAAAGCATAGGACAAAACAACATAAATACAATTTAATAAAGCATAGGATAAAACAACATAAATACAATTTAATGAAACATAGGATAAACAACATAAATACAATTTAATAAAGCATAGGACAAAACAACATAAATACAATTTAATAAAGCATATGTTAAAACAACATAAATACAATTTAATAAAGCATAAGATAAAACAACATGAATATAATTTAGTAAAGCTTAAGATAAAACAACATGAATACAATTTAATAAAGCATAGGTTAAAACAACATAAATACAATTTAAGAAAGCATAGGATAAAACTACATAAATACATTTTAATAAAGCATAGGTTAAAACAACATAAATACAATTTAATAAAGCATAGGATAAAACAACATAAATACAATTTAATAAAGCATAGGATAAAACAACATAAATACTTTTTAAAAAAGCGTAGGATAAAACCACATAAATACAATTTAATAAAGCATAGGCTAAAACAACATAAATAAAATTTAATAAAGCACAGGTTAAAACAACATAAATACAATTTAATAAAGCGTAGGACAAAACAACATAAATACAATGTAATAAAGCATAGTTTAAAACAACATAAATACAATTTAATAAAGCATAGGATAAAATAACATAAATACAATTTAATAAAGCATAGGATAAAACCACAGAAATACAATTTAATAAAGCATAGGATAAAACAACATAAATACAATTTAATAAAGCATAGGACAAAACAACATAAATACAATTTAATAAAGCATAGGACAAAACAACATAAATACAATTTAATAAAGCATAAGATAAAACAACATGAATATAATTTAGTAAAGCATAAGATAAAACAACATGAATACAATTTAATAAAGCATAGGTTAAAACAACATAAATACAATTTAAGAAAGCATAGGATAAAACTACATAAATACATTTTAATAAAGCATAGGATAAAACAACATAAATGCAATTTAATAAAGCATAGGTTAAAACAACATAAATACAATTTAATAAAGCATAGGATAAAACCACATAAATACAATTTAATAAAGCATAGGATAAAACAACATAAATACTTTTTAATAAAGCATAGGATAAAACCACATAAATACAATTTAATAAAGCACAGGATAAAACAACATAAATACAATTTAATAAAGCATAGGACAAAACAACATAAATACAATTTAATAAAGCATAGGATAAAACAACATAAATACTTTTTAATAAAGCATAGAATAAAACAACATAAATACAATTTAATTAAGCATAGGTTAAAACAACATAAATACAATTTTATAAAGCATAGGATAAAACAACATAAATACAATTTAATAAAGCATAGATTAAAACAACATAAATACAATTTAATAAAGCATAGGATAAAACAACATAAATTCAATTTAATAAAGCATAGGATAAAACAACATAAATACAATTTAATAAAGCACAGGATAAAACAACATAAATAAAATTTAATAAAGCATAGGATAAAACAACATAAATAAAATTTAATAAAGCATAGGATAAAACAACGTAAATACAATTTAATAAAGCATAGGATAAAACAACATAAATAAAATTTAATACAGCATAGGATAAAACAACATAAATACAATTTAATAAAGCATAGGATAAAACAACATAAATACAATTTAATAAAGCATAGGTTAAAACAACATAAATACAATTTAATAAAGCATAGGATAAAACAACATAAATACAATTTAATAAAGCATAGGATAAAACAACATAAATAAAATTTAATAAAGTATAGGATAAAACAACATAAATACAATTTAATAAAGCATAGGATAAAACAACATAAATACAATTTAATAAAGCATAGGATAAAACAACATAAATACAATTTAATAAAGCATAGGATAAAACAACATAAATACAATTTAATAAAGCATAGGATAAAACAACATAAATACAATTTAATAAAGCATAGGATAAAACAACATAAATAAAATTTAATAAAGCATAGGTTAAAACAACATCAATACAATTTAATAAAGCATATGACAAAACAACATAAATACAATTTAATAAAGCATAGTTTAAAACAGCATGAATACAATTTAATAAAGCATAGGATAAAACCACAGAAATACAATTTAATAAAGCATAGGATAAAACAACATAAATACAATGTAATAAAGCATAGGACAAAACAACATAAATACAATTTAATAAAGCATAGGATAAAACAACATAAATAAAATTTAATGAAACATAGGATAAACAACATAAATACAATTTAATAAAGCATAGGACAAAACAACATAAATACAATTTAATAAAGCATATGTTAAAACAACATAAATACAATTTAATAAAGCATAAGATAAAACAACATGAATATAATTTAGTAAAGCTTAAGATAAAACAACATGAATACAATTTAATAAAGCATAGGTTAAAACAACATAAATACAATTTAAGAAAGCATAGGATAAAACTACATAAATACATTTTAATAAAGCATAGGTTAAAACAACATAAATACAATTTAATAAAGCATAGGATAAAACAACATAAATACAATTTAATAAAGCATAGGATAAAACAACATAAATACTATTTAATAAAGCATACGTTAAAACAACATAAATACAATTAAATAAAGCATAGAATAAAACAACATAAATACAATTTAATAAAGCATAGGTTAAAACAACATAAATACAATTTTATAAAGCATAGGATAAAACAACATAAATACAATTTAATAAAGCATAGATTAAAACAACATAAATACAATTTAATAAAGCATAGGATAAAACAACATAAATTCAATTTAATAAAGCATAGGATAAAACAACATAAATACAATTTAATAAAGCACAGGATAAAACAACATAAATAAAATTTAATAAAGCATAGGATAAAACAACATAAATAAAATTTAATAAAGCATAGGATAAAACAACGTAAATACAATTTAATAAAGCATAGGATAAAACAACATAAATAAAATTTAATACAGCATAGGATAAAACAACATAAATACAATTTAATAAAGCATAGGATAAAACAACATAAATACAATTTAATAAAGCATAGGTTAAAACAACATAAATACAATTTAATAAAGCATAGGATAAAACAACATAAATACAATTTAATAAAGCATAGGATAAAACAACATAAATAAAATTTAATAAAGCATAGGATAAAACAACATAAATACAATTTAATAAAGCATAGGATAAAACAACATAAATAGAATTTAATAAAGCATAGGATAAAACAACATAAATACAATTTAATAAAGCATAGGATAAAACAACATAAATACAATTTAATAAAGCATAGGTTAAAACAACATAAATACAATTTATAAAGCATAGGATAAAACAACATAAATACAATTTAATAAAGCATAGGATAAAACAACATAAATACAATTTAATAAAGCATAGGATAAAACAACATAAATAAAATTTAATAAAGCATAGGTTAAAACAACATAAATACAATTTAATAAAGCATATGACAAAACAACATAAATACAATTTAATAAAGCATAGTTTAAAACAGCATGAATACAATTTAATAAAGCATAGGATAAAACCACAGAAATACAATTTAATAAAGCATAGGATAAAACAACATAAATACAATGTAATAAAGCATAGGACAAAACAACATAAATACAATTTAATAAAGCATAGGATAAAACAACATAAATACAATTTAATGAAACATAGGATAAACAACATGAATATAATTTAGTAAAGCTTAAGATAAAACAACATGAATACAATTTAATAAAGCATAGGTTAAAACAACATAAATACAATTTAAGAAAGCATAGGATAAAACTACATAAATACATTTTAATAAAGCATAGGTTAAAACAACATAAATACAATTTAATAAAGCATAGGATAAAACAACATAAATACAATTTAATAAAGCATAGGATAAAACAACATAAATACTTTTTAAAAAAGCGTAGGATAAAACCACATAAATACAATTTAATAAAGCATAGGCTAAAACAACATAAATAAAATTTAATAAAGCACAGGTTAAAACAACATAAATACAATTTAATAAAGCGTAGGACAAAACAACATAAATACAATGTAATAAAGCATAGTTTAAAACAACATAAATACAATTTAATAAAGCATAGGATAAAATAACATAAATACAATTTAATAAAGCATAGGACAAAACAACATAAATACAATTTAATAAAGCATAGGACAAAACAACATAAATACAATTTAATAAAGCATAAGATAAAACAACATGAATATAATTTAGTAAAGCATGAGATAAAACAACATGAATACAATTTAATAAAGCATAGGTTAAAACAACATAAATACAATTTAAGAAAGCATAGGATAAAACTACATAAATACATTTTAATAAAGCATAGGATAAAACAACATAAATACAATTTAATAAAGCATAGGACAAAACAACATAAATACAATTTAATAAAGCATAGGACAAAACAACATAAATACAATTTAATAAAGCATAAGATAAAACAACATGAATATAATTTAGTAAAGCATGAGATAAAACAACATGAATACAATTTAATAAAGCATAGGTTAAAACAACATAAATACAATTTAAGAAAGCATAGGATAAAACTACATAAATACATTTTAATAAAGCATAGGATAAAACAACATAAATGCAATTTAATAAAGCATAGGTTAAAACAACATAAATACAATTTAATAAAGCATAGGACAAAACAACATAAATACAATTTAATAAAGCATAAGATAAAACAACATGAATATAATTTAGTAAAGCATAAGATAAAACAACATGAATACAATTTAATAAAGCATAGGTTAAAACAACATAAATACAATTTAAGAAAGCATAGGATAAAACTACATAAATACTTTTTAATAAAGCATAGGATAAAACCACATAAATACAATTTAATAAAGCACAGGATAAAACAACATAAATACAATTTAATAAAGCATAGGACAAAACAACATAAATACAATTTAATAAAGCATAGGATAAAACAACATAAATAAAATTTAATAAAGCATAGGTTAAAACAACATCAATACAATTTAATAAAGCATATGACAAAACAACATAAATACAATTTAATAAAGCATAGTTTAAAACAGCATGAATACAATTTAATAAAGCATAGGATAAAACCACAGAAATACAATTTAATAAAGCATAGGATAAAACAACATAAATACAATGTAATAAAGCATAGGACAAAACAACATAAATACAATTTAATAAAGCATAGGATAAAACAACATAAATAAAATTTAATGAAACATAGGATAAACAACATAAATACAATTTAATAAAGCATAGGACAAAACAACATAAATACAATTTAATAAAGCATATGTTAAAACAACATAAATACAATTTAATAAAGCATAAGATAAAACAACATGAATATAATTTAGTAAAGCTTAAGATAAAACAACATGAATACAATTTAATAAAGCATAGGTTAAAACAACATAAATACAATTTAAGAAAGCATAGGATAAAACTACATAAATACATATTAATAAAGCATAGGTTAAAACAACATAAATACAATTTAATAAAGCATAGGATAAAACAACATAAATACAATTTAATAAAGCATAGGATAAAACAACATAAATACTATTTAATAAAGCATACGTTAAAACAACATAAATACAATTAAATAAAGCATAGAATAAAACAACATAAATACAATTTAATAAAGCATAGGTTAAAACAACATAAATACAATTTTATAAAGCATAGGATAAAACAACATAAATACAATTTAATAAAGCATAGATTAAAACAACATAAATACAATTTAATAAAGCATAGGTTAAAACAACATAAATACAATTTAATAAAGCATAGGACAAAACAACATAAATACAATTTAATAAAGCATAAGATAAAACAACATGAATATAATTTAGTAAAGCATAAGATAAAACAACATGAATACAATTTAATAAAGCATAGGTTAAAACAACATAAATACAATTTAAGAAAGCATAGGATAAAACTACATAAATACTTTTTAATAAAGCATAGGATAAAACCACATAAATACAATTTAATAAAGCACAGGATAAAACAACATAAATACAATTTAATAAAGCATAGGACAAAACAACATAAATACAATTTAATAAAGCATAGGATAAAACAACATAAATAAAATTTAATAAAGCATAGGTTAAAACAACATCAATACAATTTAATAAAGCATATGACAAAACAACATAAATACAATTTAATAAAGCATAGTTTAAAACAGCATGAATACAATTTAATAAAGCATAGGATAAAACCACAGAAATACAATTTAATAAAGCATAGGATAAAACAACATAAATACAATGTAATAAAGCATAGGACAAAACAACATAAATACAATTTAATAAAGCATAGGATAAAACAACATAAATAAAATTTAATGAAACATAGGATAAACAACATAAATACAATTTAATAAAGCATAGGACAAAACAACATAAATACAATTTAATAAAGCATATGTTAAAACAACATAAATACAATTTAATAAAGCATAAGATAAAACAACATGAATATAATTTAGTAAAGCTTAAGATAAAACAACATGAATACAATTTAATAAAGCATAGGTTAAAACAACATAAATACAATTTAAGAAAGCATAGGATAAAACTACATAAATACATATTAATAAAGCATAGGTTAAAACAACATAAATACAATTTAATAAAGCATAGGATAAAACAACATAAATACAATTTAATAAAGCATAGGATAAAACAACATAAATACTATTTAATAAAGCATACGTTAAAACAACATAAATACAATTAAATAAAGCATAGAATAAAACAACATAAATACAATTTAATAAAGCATAGGTTAAAACAACATAAATACAATTTTATAAAGCATAGGATAAAACAACATAAATACAATTTAATAAAGCATAGATTAAAACAACATAAATACAATTTAATAAAGCATAGGATAAAACAACATAAATTCAATTTAATAAAGCATAGGATAAAACAACATAAATACAATTTAATAAAGCACAGGAT
The DNA here is from genome assembly GCF_046119375.1 of Phyllobates terribilis. Classification (NCBI taxonomy): domain Eukaryota; kingdom Metazoa; phylum Chordata; class Amphibia; order Anura; family Dendrobatidae; genus Phyllobates; species Phyllobates terribilis. Next base: position 3,214,189 of record NW_027362939.1, on the reverse strand, counting down.
AAAACAACATAAATAAAATTTAATAAAGCATAGGATAAAACAACATAAATAAAATTTAATAAAGCATAGGATAAAACAACGTAAATACAATTTAATAAAGCATAGGATAAAACAACATAAATAAAATTTAATACAGCATAGGATAAAACAACATAAATACAATTTAATAAAGCATAGGATAAAACAACATAAATACAATTTAATAAAGCATAGGTTAAAACAACATAAATACAATTTAATAAAGCATAGGATAAAACAACATAAATACAATTTAATAAAGCATAGGATAAAACAACATAAATAAAATTTAATAAAGCATAGGATAAAACAACATAAATACAATTTAATAAAGCATAGGATAAAACAACATAAATAGAATTTAATAAAGCATAGGATAAAACAACATAAATACAATTTAATAAAGCATAGGATAAAACAACATAAATACAATTTAATAAAGCATAGGATAAAACAACGTAAATACAATTTAATAAAGCATAGGATAAAACAACATAAATAAAATTTAATACAGCATAGGATAAAACAACATAAATACAATTTAATAAAGCATAGGATAAAACAACATAAATACAATTTAATAAAGCATAGGTTAAAACAACATAAATACAATTTAATAAAGCATAGGATAAAACAACATAAATACAATTTAATAAAGCATAGGATAAAACAACATAAATAAAATTTAATAAAGCATAGGATAAAACAACATAAATACAATTTAATAAAGCATAGGATAAAACAACATAAATACAATTTAATAAAGCATAGGATAAAACAACATAAATACAATTTAATAAAGCATAGGATAAAACAACATAAATACAATTTAATAAAGCATAGGATAAAACAACATAAATACAATTTAATAAAGCATAGGATAAAACAACATAAATAAAATTTAATAAAGCATAGGTTAAAACAACATCAATACAATTTAATAAAGCATATGACAAAACAACATAAATACAATTTAATAAAGCATAGTTTAAAACAGCATGAATACAATTTAATAAAGCATAGGATAAAACCACAGAAATACAATTTAATAAAGCATAGGATAAAACAACATAAATACAATGTAATAAAGCATAGGACAAAACAACATAAATACAATTTAATAAAGCATAGGATAAAACAACATAAATAAAATTTAATGAAACATAGGATAAACAACATAAATACAATTTAATAAAGCATAGGACAAAACAACATAAATACAATTTAATAAAGCATATGTTAAAACAACATAAATACAATTTAATAAAGCATAAGATAAAACAACATGAATATAATTTAGTAAAGCTTAAGATAAAACAACATGAATACAATTTAATAAAGCATAGGTTAAAACAACATAAATACAATTTAAGAAAGCATAGGATAAAACTACATAAATACATTTTAATAAAGCATAGGTTAAAACAACATAAATACAATTTAATAAAGCATAGGATAAAACAACATAAATACAATTTAATAAAGCATAGGATAAAACAACATAAATACTATTTAATAAAGCATACGTTAAAACAACATAAATACAATTAAATAAAGCATAGAATAAAACAACATAAATACAATTTAATAAAGCATAGGTTTTAAACAACATAAATACAATTTTATAAAGCATAGGATAAAACAACATAAATACAATTTAATAAAGCATAGATTAAAACAACATAAATACAATTTAATAAAGCATAGGATAAAACAACATAAATTCAATTTAATAAAGCATAGGATAAAACAACATAAATACAATTTAATAAAGCACAGGATAAAACAACATAAATAAAATTTAATAAAGCATAGGATAAAACAACATAAATAAAATTTAATAAAGCATAGGATAAAACAACGTAAATACAATTTAATAAAGCATAGGATAAAACAACATAAATAAAATTTAATACAGCATAGGATAAAACAACATAAATACAATTTAATAAAGCATAGGATAAAACAACATAAATACAATTTAATAAAGCATAGGTTAAAACAACATAAATACAATTTAATAAAGCATAGGATAAAACAACATAAATACAATTTAATAAAGCATAGGATAAAACAACATAAATAAAATTTAATAAAGCATAGGATAAAACAACATAAATACAATTTAATAAAGCATAGGATAAAACAACATAAATACAATTTAATAAAGCATAGGATAAAACAACATAAATACAATTTAATAAAGCATAGGATAAAACAACATAAATACAATTTAATAAAGCATAGGTTAAAACAACATAAATACAATTTTATAAAGCATAGGATAAAACAACATAAATACAATTTAATAAAGCATAGGTTAAAACAACATAAATACAATTTAATAAAGCATAGGATAAAACAACATAAATTAAATTTAATAAAGCATAGGATAAAACAACATAAATACAATTTAATAAAGCATAGGATAAAACAACATAAATACAATTTAATAAAGCATAGGATAAAACAACATAAATACAATTTAATAAAGCATAGGATAAAACAACATAAATACAATTTAATAAAGCATAGGATAAAACAACATAAATACAATTTAATAAAGCATAGGATAAAACAACATAAATAAAATTTAATAAAGCATAGGTTAAAACAACATAAATACAATTTAATAAAGCATATGACAAAACAACATAAATACAATTTAATAAAGCATAGTTTAAAACAGCATGAATACAATTTAATAAAGCATAGGATAAAACCACAGAAATACAATTTAATAAAGCATAGGATAAAACAACATAAATACAATGTAATAAAGCATAGGACAAAACAACATAAATACAATTTAATAAAGCATAGGATAAAACAACATAAATACAATTTAATGAAACATAGGATAAACAACATGAATATAATTTAGTAAAGCTTAAGATAAAACAACATGAATACAATTTAATAAAGCATAGGTTAAAACAACATAAATACAATTTAAGAAAGCATAGGATAAAACTACATAAATACATTTTAATAAAGCATAGGTTAAAACAACATAAATACAATTTAATAAAGCATAGGATAAAACAACATAAATACAATTTAATAAAGCATAGGATAAAACAACATAAATACTTTTTAAAAAAGCGTAGGATAAAACCACATAAATACAATTTAATAAAGCATAGGCTAAAACAACATAAATAAAATTTAATAAAGCACAGGTTAAAACAACATAAATACAATTTAATAAAGCGTAGGACAAAACAACATAAATACAATGTAATAAAGCATAGTTTAAAACAACATAAATACAATTTAATAAAGCATAGGATAAAATAACATAAATACAATTTAATAAAGCATAGGACAAAACAACATAAATACAATTTAATAAAGCATAGGACAAAACAACATAAATACAATTTAATAAAGCATAAGATAAAACAACATGAATATAATTTAGTAAAGCATGAGATAAAACAACATGAATACAATTTAATAAAGCATAGGTTAAAACAACATAAATACAATTTAAGAAAGCATAGGATAAAACTACATAAATACATTTTAATAAAGCATAGGATAAAACAACATAAATACAATTTAATAAAGCATAGGACAAAACAACATAAATACAATTTAATAAAGCATAGGACAAAACAACATAAATACAATTTAATAAAGCATAAGATAAAACAACATGAATATAATTTAGTAAAGCATGAGATAAAACAACATGAATACAATTTAATAAAGCATAGGTTAAAACAACATAAATACAATTTAAGAAAGCATAGGATAAAACTACATAAATACATTTTAATAAAGCATAGGATAAAACAACATAAATGCAATTTAATAAAGCATAGGTTAAAACAACATAAATACAATTTAATAAAGCATAGGACAAAACAACATAAATACAATTTAATAAAGCATAAGATAAAACAACATGAATATAATTTAGTAAAGCATAAGATAAAACAACATGAATACAATTTAATAAAGCATAGGTTAAAACAACATAAATACAATTTAAGAAAGCATAGGATAAAACTACATAAATACTTTTTAATAAAGCATAGGATAAAACCACATAAATACAATTTAATAAAGCACAGGATAAAACAACATAAATACAATTTAATAAAGCATAGGACAAAACAACATAAATACAATTTAATAAAGCATAGGATAAAACAACATAAATAAAATTTAATAAAGCATAGGTTAAAACAACATCAATACAATTTAATAAAGCATATGACAAAACAACATAAATACAATTTAATAAAGCATAGTTTAAAACAGCATGAATACAATTTAATAAAGCATAGGATAAAACCACAGAAATACAATTTAATAAAGCATAGGATAAAACAACATAAATACAATGTAATAAAGCATAGGACAAAACAACATAAATACAATTTAATAAAGCATAGGATAAAACAACATAAATAAAATTTAATGAAACATAGGATAAACAACATAAATACAATTTAATAAAGCATAGGACAAAACAACATAAATACAATTTAATAAAGCATATGTTAAAACAACATAAATACAATTTAATAAAGCATAAGATAAAACAACATGAATATAATTTAGTAAAGCTTAAGATAAAACAACATGAATACAATTTAATAAAGCATAGGTTAAAACAACATAAATACAATTTAAGAAAGCATAGGATAAAACTACATAAATACATATTAATAAAGCATAGGTTAAAACAACATAAATACAATTTAATAAAGCATAGGATAAAACAACATAAATACAATTTAATAAAGCATAGGATAAAACAACATAAATACTATTTAATAAAGCATACGTTAAAACAACATAAATACAATTAAATAAAGCATAGAATAAAACAACATAAATACAATTTAATAAAGCATAGGTTAAAACAACATAAATACAATTTTATAAAGCATAGGATAAAACAACATAAATACAATTTAATAAAGCATAGATTAAAACAACATAAATACAATTTAATAAAGCATAGGATAAAACAACATAAATTCAATTTAATAAAGCATAGGACAAAACAACATAAATACAATTTAATAAAGCATATGTTAAAACAACATAAATACAATTTAATAAAGCATAAGATAAAACAACATGAATATAATTTAGTAAAGCTTAAGATAAAACAACATGAATACAATTTAATAAAGCATAGGTTAAAACAACATAAATACAATTTAAGAAAGCATAGGATAAAACTACATAAATACATTTTAATAAAGCATAGGTTAAAACAACATAAATACAATTTAATAAAGCATAGGATAAAACAACATAAATACAATTTAATAAAGCATAGGATAAAACAACATAAATACTTTTTAATAAAGCGTAGGATAAAACCACATAAATACAATTTAATAAAGCATAGGCTAAAACAACATAAATAAAATTTAATAAAGCATAGGTTAAAACAACATAAATACAATTTAATAAAGCGTAGGACAAAACAACATAAATACAATGTAATAAAGCATAGTTTAAAACAACATAAATACAATTTAATAAAGCATAGGATAAAATAACATAAATACAATTTAATAAAGCATAGGATAAAACCACAGAAATACAATTTAATAAAGCATAGGATAAAACAACATAAATACAATTTAATAAAGCATAGGACAAAACAACATAAATACAATTTAATAAAGCATAGGACAAAACAACAAAAATACAATTTAATAAAGCATAAGATAAAACAACATGAATATAATTTAGTAAAGCATAAGATAAAACAACATGAATACAATTTAATAAAGCATAGGTTAAAACAACATAAATACAATTTAAGAAAGCATAGGATAAAACTACATAAATACATTTTAATAAAGCATAGGATAAAACAACATAAATGCAATTTAATAAAGCATAGGTTAAAACAACATAAATACAATTTAATAAAGCTTCGGACAAAACAACATAAATACAATTTAATAAAGCATAGGATAAAACAACATAAATACAATTTATAAAGCATAGGATCAAACAACATAAATACAAATTAATAAAGCATAGGATAAAACAACATAAATACAATTTAATAAAGCATAGGATAAAATACCATAAAAACAATTTAATAAAGCATAGGCTAAAACTACATAAATACAATTTAATAACGCATAGGATAAAACAAATTAAATACAATTTAATAAAGCATAGGTTAAAACAACATAAATACAATTTAATAAAGCATAGGATAAAACAACATAAATACAATTTAATAAAGCATAGGATAAAACAACATAAATAAAATTTAATAAAGCATAGGTTAAAACAACATAAATACAATTTAATAAAGCATCGGACAAAACAACATGAATACAATTAAATAAAGCATAGGATAAAACAACATAAATACAATTTATAAAGCATAGGATAAAACAACATAAATACAATTTAATAAAGCATAGGATAAAACAACATAAATACAATTTAATAAAGCATAGGATAAAACAACATAAATACAATTTAATAAAGCATAGGATAAAACAACATAAATACAATTTAATAAAGCATAGGATAAAACAACATAAATACAATTTAATTAAGCATAGGATAAAACAACATAAATACAATTTAATAAAGCATAGGATAAAACAACATAAATACAATTTAATAAAGCATATGACAAAACAACATAAATACAATTTAATAAAGCATAGTTTAAAACAGCATGAATACAATTTAATAAAGCATAGGATAAAACCACAGAAATACAATTTAATAAAGCATAGGATAAAACAACATAAATACAATTTAATAAAGCATAGGACAAAACAACATAAATACAATTTAATAAAGCATAGGACAAAACAACATAAATACAATTTAATAAAGCATAAGATAAAACAACATGAATATAATTTAGTAAAGCATAAGATAAAACAACATGAATACAATTTAATAAAGCATAGGTTAAAACAACATAAATACAATTTAAGAAAGCATAGGATAAAACTACATAAATACATTTTAATAAAGCATAGGATAAAACAACATAAATGCAATTTAATAAAGCATAGGTTAAAACAACATAAATACAATTTAATAAAGCTTCGGACAAAACAACATAAATACAATTTAATAAAGCATAGGATAAAACAACATAAATACAATTTATAAATCATAGGATCAAACAACATAAATACAAATTAATAAAGCATAGGATAAAACAACATGAATACAATTTAATAAAGCATAGGATAAAATACCATAAAAACAATTTAATAAAGCATAGGCTAAAACTACATAAATACAATTTAATAACGCATAGGATAAAACAAATTAAATACAATTTAATAAAGCATAGGTTAAAACAACATAAATACAATTTAATAAAGCATAGGATAAAACAACATAAATACAATTTAATAAAGCATAGGATAAAACAACATAAATAAAATTTAATAAAGCATAGGTTAAAACAACATAAATACAATTTAATAAAGCATCGGACAAAACAACATAAATACAATTAAATAAAGCATAGGATAAAACAACATAAATACAATTTATAAAGCATAGGATAAAACAACATAAATACAATTTAATAAAGCATAGGATAAAACAACATAAATACAATTTAATAAAGCATAGGATAAAACAACATAAATACAATTTAATAAAGCATAGGATAAAACAACATAAATACAATTTAATAAAGCATAGGATAAAACAACATAAATACAATTTAATTAAGCATAGGATAAAACAACATAAATACAATTTAATAAAGCATAGGATAAAACAACATAAATACAATTTAATAAAGCATATGACAAAACAACATAAATACAATTTAATAAAGCATAGTTTAAAACAGCATGAATACAATTTAATAAAGCATAGGATAAAACCACAGAAATACAATTTAATAAAGCATAGGATAAAACAACATAAATACAATGTAATTAAGCATAGGACAAAACAACATAAATACAATTTAATAAAGCATAGGTTAAAACAACATAAATACAATTTAATAAAGCTGCGGACAAAACAACATAAATACAATTTAATAAAGCATAGGATAAAACAACATAAATACAATTTATAAAGCATAGGATAAAACAACATAAATACTATTTAATAAAGCATACGTTAAAACAACATAAATACAATTAAATAAAGCATAGAATAAAACAACATAAATACAATTTAATAAAGCATAGGTTAAAACAACATAAATACAATTTAATAAAGCATAGTTTAAAACAGCATGAATACAATTTAATAAAGCATAGGATAAAACCACAGAAATACAATTTAATAAAGCATAGGATAAAACAACATAAATACAATTTAATAAAGCATAGGACAAAACAACATAAATACAATTTAATAAAGCATAGGACAAAACAACATAAATACAATTTAATAAAGCATAAGATAAAACAACATGAATATAATTTAGTAAAGCATAAGATAAAACAACATGAATACAATTTAATAAAGCATAGGTTAAAACAACATAAATACAATTTAAGAAAGCATAGGATAAAACTACATAAATACATTTTAATAAAGCATAGGATAAAACAACATAAATGCAATTTAATAAAGCATAGGTTAAAACAACATAAATACAATTTAATAAAGCTTCGGACAAAACAACATAAATACAATTTAATAAAGCATAGGATAAAACAACATAAATACAATTTATAAATCATAGGATCAAACAACATAAATACAAATTAATAAAGCATAGGATAAAACAACATAAATACAATTTAATAAAGCATAGGATAAAATACCATAAAAACAATTTAATAAAGCATAGGCTAAAACTACATAAATACAATTTAATAACGCATAGGATAAAACAAATTAAATACAATTTAATAAAGCATAGGTTAAAACAACATAAATACAATTTAATAAAGCATAGGATAAAACAACATAAATACAATTTAATAAAGCATAGGATAAAACAACATAAATAAAATTTAATAAAGCATAGGTTAAAACAACATAAATACAATTTAATAAAGCATCGGACAAAACAACATAAATACAATTAAATAAAGCATAGGATAAAACAACATAAATACAATTTATAAAGCATAGGATAAAACAACATAAATACAATTTAATAAAGCATAGGATAAAACAACATAAATACAATTTAATAAAGCATAGGATAAAACAACATAAATACAATTTAATAAAGCATAGGATAAAACAACATAAATACAATTTAATAAAGCATAGGATAAAACAACATAAATACAATTTAATTAAGCATAGGATAAAACAACATAAATACAATTTAATAAAGCATAGGATAAAACAACATAAATACAATTTAATAAAGCATATGACAAAACAACATAAATACAATTTAATAAAGCATAGTTTAAAACAGCATGAATACAATTTAATAAAGCATAGGATAAAACCACAGAAATACAATTTAATAAAGCATAGGATAAAACAACATAAATACAATGTAATTAAGCATAGGACAAAACAACATAAATACAATTTAATAAAGCATAGGTTAAAACAACATAAATACAATTTAATAAAGCTGCGGACAAAACAACATAAATACAATTTAATAAAGCATAGGATAAAAAAACATAAATACAATTTATAAAGCATAGGATAAAACAACATAAATACTATTTAATAAAGCATACGTTAAAACAACATAAATACAATTAAATAAAGCATAGAATAAAAGAACATAAATACAATTTAATAAAGCATAGGTTAAAACAACATAAATATAATTTAATAAAGCATCGGACAAAACAACATAAATACAATTTAATAAAGCATAGGATAAAACAACATAAATACAATTTATAAAGCATAGGATAAAACAACATAAATACAATTTAATAAAGCATAGGATAAAACAACATAAATACAATTTAATAAAGCATAGGATAAAACAACATAATTACAATTTAATAAAGCATAGGCTAAAACTACATAAATACAATTTAATAAAGCATAGGATAAAACAACATAAATACAATTTAATAAAGCATAGGTTAAAACAACATAAATACAATTTAATAAAGCATAGGATAAAACAACATAAATACAATTTAATAAAGCATAGGATAAAACAACATAAATAAAATTTAATAAAGCATAGGTTAAAACAACATAAATACAATTTAATAAAGCATAGGATAAAACCACATAAATACAATTTAATAAAGCATAGGATAAAACAACATAAATACTTTTTAATAAAGCATAGGATAAAACCACATAAATACAATTTAATAAAGCACAGGATAAAACAACATAAATACAATTTAATAAAGCATAGGATAAAACAACATAAATACAATTTAATAAAGCATAGGATAAAACAACATAAATACAATTTAATAAAGCATAGGATAAAACAACATAAATACTATTTAATAAAGCATACGTTAAAACAACATAAATACAATTTAATAAAGCATAAGATAAAACAACATGAATATAATTTAGTAAAGCATAAGATAAAACAACATGAATACAATTTAATAAAGCATAGGATAAAACTACATAAATGCAATTTAATAAAGCATAGGTTAAAACAACATAAATACAATTTAATAAAGCTTCGGACAAAACAACATAAATACAATTTAATAAAGCATAGGATAAAACAACATAAATACAATTTATAAAGCATAGGATCAAACAACATAAATACAAATTAATAAAGCATAGGATAAAACAACATAAATACAATTTAATAAAGCATAGGATAAAATAACATAAAAACAATTTAATAAAGCATAGGCTAAAACTACATAAATACAATTTAATAAAGCATAGGATAAAACAAATTAAATACAATTTAATAAAGCATAGGTTAAAACAACATAAATACAATTTAATAAAGCATCGGAAAAAACAACATAAATACAATTTAATAAAGCATAGGATAAAACAACATAAATACAATTTAATAAAGCATAGGATAAAACAACATAAATACTATTTAATAAAGCATACGTTAAAACAACATAAATACAATTTAATAAAGCATAGGATAAAACAACATAAATACTATTTAATAAAGCATACGTTAAAACAACATAAATACAATTAAATAAAGCATAGAATAAAACAACATAAATACAATTTAATAAAGCATAGGTTAAAACAACATAAATACAATTTTATAAAGCATAGGATAAAACAACATAAATACAATTTAATAAAGCATAGGTTAAAACAACATAAATACAATTTAATAAAGCATAGGATAAAACAACATAAATTAAATTTAATAAAGCATAGGATAAAACAACATAAATACAATTTAATAAAGCATAGGATAAAACAACATAAATACAATTTAATAAAGCATAGGATAAAACAACATAAATACAATTTAATAAAGCATAGGATAAAACAACATAAATACAATTTAATAAAGCATAGGATAAAACAACATAAATACAATTTAATAAAGCATAGGATAAAACAACATAAATAAAATTTAATAAAGCATAGGTTAAAACAACATAAATACAATTTAATAAAGCATATGACAAAACAACATAAATACAATTTAATAAAGCATAGTTTAAAACAGCATGAATACAATTTAATAAAGCATAGGATAAAACCACAGAAATACAATTTAATAAAGCATAGGATAAAACAACATAAATACAATGTAATAAAGCATAGGACAAAACAACATAAATACAATTTAATAAAGCATAGGATAAAACAACATAAATACAATTTAATGAAACATAGGATAAACAACATAAATACAATTTATTAAAGCATAGGACAAAACAACATAAATACAATTTAATAAAGCATATGTTAAAACAACATAAATACAATTTAATAAAGCATAAGATAAAACAACATGAATATAATTTAGTAAAGCTTAAGATAAAACAACATGAATACAATTTAATATAGCATAGGTTAAAACAACATAAATACAATTTAAGAAAGCATAGGATAAAACTACATAAATACATTTTAATAAAGCATAGGTTAAAACAACATAAATACAATTTAATAAAGCACAGGATAAAACAACATAAATACAATTTAATAAAGCATAGGATAAAACAACATAAATACTTTTTAATAAAGCGTAGGATAAAACCACATAAATACAATTTAATAATGCATAGGATAAAACAACATAAATAAAATTTAATAAAGCATAGGTTAAAACAACATAAATACAATTTAATAAAGCGTAGGACAAAACAACATAAATACAATGTAATAAAGCATAGTTTAAAACAACATAAATACAATTTAATAAAGCATAAGATAAAACAACATGAATATAATTTAGTAAAGCATAAGATAAAACAACATGAATACAATTTAATAAAGCATAGGTTAAAACAACATAAATACAATTTAAGAAAGCATAGGATAAAACTACATAAATACATTTTAATAAAGCATAGGATAAAACAACATAAATGCAATTTAATAAAGCATAGGTTAAAACAAAATAAATACAATTTAATAAAGCTTCGGACAAAACAACATAAATACAATTTAATAAAGCATAGGATAAAACAACATAAATACAATTTATAAAGCATAGGATCAAACAACATAAATACAAATTAATAAAGCATAGGATAAAACAACATAAATACAATTTAATAAAGCATAGGATAAAATAACATAAAAACAATTTAATAAAGCATAGGCTAAAACTACATAAATACAATTTAATAAAGCATAGGATAAAACAACATAAATTAAATTTAATAAAGCATAGGATAAAACAACATAAATACAATTTAATAAAGCATAGGATAAAACAACATAAATACAATTTAATAAAGCATAGGATAAAACAACATAAATACAATTTAATAAAGCATAGGATAAAACAACATAAATACAATTTAATAAAGCATAGGATAAAACAACATAAATACAATTTAATAAAGCATAGGATAAAACAACATAAATAAAATTTAATAAAGCATAGGTTAAAACAACATAAATACAATTTAATAAAGCATATGACAAAACAACATAAATACAATTTAATAAAGCATAGTTTAAAACAGCATGAATACAATTTAATAAAGCATAGGATAAAACCACAGAAACACAATTTAATAAAGCATAGGATAAAACAACATAGATACAATGTAATAAAGCATAGGACAAAACAACATAAATACAATTTAATAAAGCATAGGATAAAACAACATAAATACAATTTAATGAAACATAGGATAAACAACATAAATACAATTTAATAAAGCATAGGACAAAACAACATAAATACAATTTAATAAAGCATATGTTAAAACAACATAAATACAATTTAATAAAGCATAAGATAAAACAACATGAATATAATTTAGTAAAGCTTAAGATAAAACAACATGAATACAATTTAATAAAGCATAGGTTAAAACAACATAAATACAATTTAAGAAAGCATAGGATAAAACTACATAAATACATTTTAATAAAGCATAGGTTAAAACAACATAAATACAATTTAATAAAGCATAGGATAAAACAACATAAATACAATTTAATAAAGCATAGGATAAAACAACATAAATACTTTTTAATAAAGCGTAGGATAAAACCACATAAATACAATTTAATAATGCATAGGATAAAACAACATAAATAAAATTTAATAAAGCATAGGTTAAAACAACATAAATACAATTTAATAAAGCGTAGGACAAAACAACATAAATACAATGTAATAAAGCATAGTTTAAAACAACATAAATACAATTTAATAAAGCATAAGATAAAACAACATGAATATAATTTAGTAAAGCATAAGATAAAACAACATGAATACAATTTAATAAAGCATAGGTTAAAACAACATAAATACAATTTAAGAAAGCATAGGATAAAACTACATAAATACATTTTAATAAAGCATAGGATAAAACAACATAAATGCAATTTAATAAAGCATAGGTTAAAACAAAATAAATACAATTTAATAAAGCTTCGGACAAAACAACATAAATACAATTTAATAAAGCATAGGATAAAACAACATAAATACAATTTATAAAGCATAGGATCAAACAACATAAATACAAATTAATAAAGCATAGGATAAAACAACATAAATACAATTTAATAAAGCATAGGATAAAATAACATAAAAACAATTTAATAAAGCATAGGCTAAAACTACATAAATACAATTTAATAAAGCATAGGATAAAACAACATAAATTAAATTTAATAAAGCATAGGATAAAACAACATAAATACAATTTAATAAAGCATAGGATAAAACAACATAAATACAATTTAATAAAGCATAGGATAAAACAACATAAATACAATTTAATAAAGCATAGGATAAAACAACATAAATACAATTTAATAAAGCATAGGATAAAACAACATAAATACAATTTAATAAAGCATAGGATAAAACAACATAAATAAAATTTAATAAAGCATAGGTTAAAACAACATAAATACAATTTAATAAAGCATATGACAAAACAACATAAATACAATTTAATAAAGCATAGTTTAAAACAGCATGAATACAATTTAATAAAGCATAGGATAAAACCACAGAAATACAATTTAATAAAGCATAGGATAAAACAACATAGATACAATGTAATAAAGCATAGGACAAAACAACATAAATACAATTTAATAAAGCATAGGATAAAACAACATAAATACAATTTAATGAAACATAGGATAAACAACATAAATACAATTTAATAAAGCATAGGACAAAACAACATAAATACAATTTAATAAAGCATATGTTAAAACAACATAAATACAATTTAATAAAGCATAAGATAAAACAACATGAATATAATTTAGTAAAGCTTAAGATAAAACAACATGAATACAATTTAATAAAGCATAGGTTAAAACAACATAAATACAATTTAAGAAAGCATAGGATAAAACTACATAAATACATTTTAATAAAGCATAGGTTAAAACAACATAAATACAATTTAATAAAGCATAGGATAAAACAACATAAATACAATTTAATAAAGCATAGGATAAAACAACATAAATACTTTTTAATAAAGCGTAGGATAAAACCACATAAATACAATTTAATAAAGCATTAGATAAAACAACATAAATAAAATTTAATAAAGCATAGGTTAAAACAACATAAATACAATTTAATAAAGCGTAGGACAAAACAACATAAATACAATGTAATAAAGCATAGTTTAAAACAACATAAATACAATTTAATAAAGCATAAGATAAAACAACATGAATATAATTTAGTAAAGCATAAGATAAAACAACATGAATACAATTTAATAAAGCATAGGTTAAAACAACATAAACACAATTTAAGAAAGCATAGGATAAAACTACATAAATACATTTTAATAAAGCATAGGATAAAACAACATAAATGCAATTTAATAAAGCATAGGTTAAAACAAAATAAATACAATTTAATAAAGCTTCGGACAAAACAACATAAATACAATTTAATAAAGCATAGGATAAAACAACATAAATACAATTTATAAAGCATAGGATCAAACAACATAAATACAATTTAATAAAGCATAGGATAAAATACCATAAAAACAATTTAATAAAGCATAGGCTAAAACTACATAAATACAATTTAATAACGCATAGGATAAAACAAATTAAATACAATTTAATAAAGCATAGGTTAAAACAACATAAATACAATTTAATAAAGCATAGGATAAAACAACATAAATACAATTTAATAAAGCATAGGATAAAACAACATAAATAAAATTTAATAAAGCATAGGTTAAAACAACATAAATACAATTTAATAAAGCATCGGACAAAACAACATGAATACAATTAAATAAAGCATAGGATAAAACAACATAAATACAATTTATAAAGCATAGGATAAAACAACATAAATACAATTTAATAAAGCATAGGATAAAACAACATAAATACAATTTAATAAAGCATAGGATAAAACAACATAAATACAATTTAATAAAGCATAGGATAAAACAACATAAATACAATTTAATAAAGCATAGGATAAAACAACATAAATACAATTTAATTAAGCATAGGATAAAACAACATAAATACAATTTAATAAAGCATAGGATAAAACAACATAAATACAATTTAATAAAGCATATGACAAAACAACATAAATACAATTTAATAAAGCATAGTTTAAAACAGCATGAATACAATTTAATAAAGCATAGGATAAAACCACAGAAATACAATTTAATAAAGCATAGGATAAAACAACATAAATACAATTTAATAAAGCATAGGACAAAACAACATAAATACAATTTAATAAAGCATAGGACAAAACAACATAAATACAATTTAATAAAGCATAAGATAAAACAACATGAATATAATTTAGTAAAGCATAAGATAAAACAACATGACTACAATTTAATAAAGCATAGGTTAAAACAACATAAATACAATTTAAGAAAGCATAGGATAAAACTACATAAATACATTTTAATAAAGCATAGGATAAAACAACATAAATGCAATTTAATAAAGCATAGTTTAAAACAACATAAATACAATTTAATAAAGCTTCGGACAAAACAACATAAATACAATTTAATAAAGCATAGGATAAAACAACATAAATACAATTTATAAATCATAGGATCAAACAACATAAATACAAATTAATAAAGCATAGGATAAAACAACATGAATACAATTTAATAAAGCATAGGATAAAATACCATAAAAACAATTTAATAAAGCATAGGCTAAAACTACATAAATACAATTTAATAACGCATAGGATAAAACAAATTAAATACAATTTAATAAAGCATAGGTTAAAACAACATAAATACAATTTAATAAAGCATAGGATAAAACAACATAAATACAATTTAATAAAGCATAGGATAAAACAACATAAATAAAATTTAATAAAGCATAGGTTAAAACAACATAAATACAATTTAATAAAGCATCGGACAAAACAACATAAATACAATTAAATAAAGCATAGGATAAAACAACATAAATACAATTTATAAAGCATAGGATAAAACAACATAAATACAATTTAATAAAGCATAGGATAAAACAACATAAATACAATTTAATAAAGCATAGGATAAAACAACATAAATACAATTTAATAAAGCATAGGATAAAACAACATAAATACAATTTAATAAAGCATAGGATAAAACAACATAAATACAATTTAATTAAGCATAGGATAAAACAACATAAATACAATTTAATAAAGCATAGGATAAAACAACATAAATACAATTTAATAAAGCATATGACAAAACAACATAAATACAATTTAATAAAGCATAGTTTAAAACAGCATGAATACAATTTAATAAAGCATAGGATAAAACCACAGAAATACAATTTAATAAAGCATAGGATAAAACAACATAAATACAATGTAATTAAGCATAGGACAAAACAACATAAATACAATTTAATAAAGCATAGGTTAAAACAACATAAATACAATTTAATAAAGCTGCGGACAAAACAACATAAATACAATTTAATAAAGCATAGGATAAAACAACATAAATACAATTTATAAAGCATAGGATAAAATAACATAAATACTATTTAATAAAGCATACGTTAAAACAACATAAATACAATTAAATAAAGCATAGAATAAAACAACATAAATACAATTTAATAAAGCATAGGTTAAAACAACATAAATACAATTTAATAAAGCATAGTTTAAAACAGCATGAATACAATTTAATAAAGCATAGGATAAAACCACAGAAATACAATTTAATAAAGCATAGGATAAAACAACATAAATACAATTTAATAAAGCATAGGACAAAACAACATAAATACAATTTAATAAAGCATAGGACAAAACAACATAAATACAATTTAATAAAGCATAAGATAAAACAACATGAATACAATTTAATAAAGCATAGGTTAAAACAACATAAATACAATTTAAGAAAGCATAGGATAAAACTACATAAATACATTTTAATAAAGCATAGGATAAAACAACATAAATGCAATTTAATAAAGCATAGGTTAAAACAACATAAATACAATTTAATAAAGCTTCGGACAAAACAACATAAATACAATTTAATAAAGCATAGGATAAAACAACATAAATACAATTTATAAATCATAGGATCAAACAACATAAATACAAATTAATAAAGCATAGGATAAAACAACATAAATACAATTTAATAAAGCATAGGATAAAATACCATAAAAACAATTTAATAAAGCATAGGCTAAAACTACATAAATACAATTTAATAACGCATAGGATAAAACAAATTAAATACAATTTAATAAAGCATAGCTTAAAACAACATAAATACAATTTAATAAAGCATAGGATAAAACAACATAAAGACAATTTAATAAAGCATAGGATAAAACAACATAAATAAAATTTAATAAAGCATAGGTTAAAACAACATAAATACAATTTAATAAAGCATCGGACAAAACAACATAAATACAATTAAATAAAGCATAGGATAAAACAACATAAATACAATTTATAAAGCATAGGATAAAACAACATAAATACAATTTAATAAAGCATAGGATAAAACAACATAAATACAATTTAATAAAGCATAGGATAAAACAACATAAATACAATTTAATAAAGCATAGGATAAAACAACATAAATACAATTTAATAAAGCATAGGATAAAACAACATAAATACAATTTAATTAAGCATAGGATAAAACAACATAAATACAATTTAATAAAGCATAGGATAAAACAACATAAATACAATTTAATAAAGCATATGACAAAACAACATAAATACAATTTAATAAAGCATAGTTTAAAACAGCATGAATACAATTTAATAAAGCATAGGATAAAACCACAGAAATACAATTTAATAAAGCATAGGATAAAACAACATAAATACAATGTAATTAAGCATAGGACAAAACAACATAAATACAATTTAATAAAGCATAGGTTAAAACAACATAAATACAATTTAATAAAGCTGCGGACAAAACAACATAAATACAATTTAATAAAGCATAGGATAAAACAACATAAATACAATTTATAAAGCATAGGATAAAACAACATAAATAAAATTTAATAAAGCATAGGTTAAAACAACATCAATACAATTTAATAAAGCATATGACAAAACAACATAAATACAATTTAATAAAGCATAGTTTAAAACAGCATGAATACAATTTAATAAAGCATAGGATAAAACCACAGAAATACAATTTAATAAAGCATAGGATAAAACAACATAAATACAATGTAATAAAGCATAGGACAAAACAACATAAATACAATTTAATAAAGCATAGGATAAAACAACATAAATAAAATTTAATGAAACATAGGATAAACAACATAAATACAATTTAATAAAGCATAGGACAAAACAACATAAATACAATTTAATAAAGCATATGTTAAAACAACATAAATACAATTTAATAAAGCATAAGATAAAACAACATGAATATAATTTAGTAAAGCTTAAGATAAAACAACATGAATACAATTTAATAAAGCATAGGTTAAAACAACATAAATACAATTTAAGAAAGCATAGGATAAAACTACATAAATACATTTTAATAAAGCATAGGTTAAAACAACATAAATACAATTTAATAAAGCATAGGATAAAACAACATAAATACAATTTAATAAAGCATAGGATAAAACAACATAAATACTATTTAATAAAGCATACGTTAAAACAACATAAATACAATTAAATAAAGCATAGAATAAAACAACATAAATACAATTTAATAAAGCATAGGTTAAAACAACATAAATACAATTTTATAAAGCATAGGATAAAACAACATAAATACAATTTAATAAAGCATAGATTAAAACAACATAAATACAATTTAATAAAGCATAGGATAAAACAACATAAATTCAATTTAATAAAGCATAGGATAAAACAACATAAATACAATTTAATAAAGCACAGGATAAAACAACATAAATAAAATTTAATAAAGCATAGGATAAAACAACATAAATAAAATTTAATAAAGCATAGGATAAAACAACGTAAATACAATTTAATAAAGCATAGGATAAAACAACATAAATAAAATTTAATACAGCATAGGATAAAACAACATAAATACAATTTAATAAAGCATAGGATAAAACAACATAAATACAATTTAATAAAGCATAGGTTAAAACAACATAAATACAATTTAATAAAGCATAGGATAAAACAACATAAATACAATTTAATAAAGCATAGGATAAAACAACATAAATAAAATTTAATAAAGCATAGGATAAAACAACATAAATACAATTTAATAAAGCATAGGATAAAACAACATAAATAGAATTTAATAAAGCATAGGATAAAACAACATAAATACAATTTAATAAAGCATAGGATAAAACAACATAAATACAATTTAATAAAGCATAGGTTAAAACAACATAAATACAATTTTATAAAGCATAGGATAAAACAACATAAATACAATTTAATAAAGCATAGGTTAAAACAACATAAATACAATTTAATAAAGCATAGGATAAAACAACATAAATTAAATTTAATAAAGCATAGGATAAAACAACATAAATACAATTTAATAAAGCATAGGATAAAACAACATAAATACAATTTAATAAAGCATAGGATAAAACAACATAAATACAATTTAATAAAGCATAGGATAAAACAACATAAATACAATTTAATAAAGCATAGGATAAAACAACATAAATACAATTTAATAAAGCATAGGATAAAACAACATAAATAAAATTTAATAAAGCATAGGTTAAAACAACATCAATACAATTTAATAAAGCATATGACAAAACAACATAAATACAATTTAATAAAGCATAGTTTAAAACAGCATCAATACAATTTAATAAAGCATAGGATAAAACCACAGAAATACAATTTAATAAAGCATAGGATAAAACAACATAAATACAATGTAATAAAGCATAGGACAAAACAACATAAATACAATTTAATAAAGCATAGGATAAAACAACATAAATAAAATTTAATGAAACATAGGATAAACAACATAAATACAATTTAATAAAGCATAGGACAAAACAACATAAATACAATTTAATAAAGCATATGTTAAAACAACATAAATACAATTTAATAAAGCATAAGATAAAACAACATGAATATAATTTAGTAAAGCTTAAGATAAAACAACATGAATACAATTTAATAAAGCATAGGTTAAAACAACATAAATACAATTTAAGAAAGCATAGGATAAAACTACATAAATACATTTTAATAAAGCATAGGTTAAAACAACATAAATACAATTTAATAAAGCATAGGATAAAACAACATAAATACAATTTAATAAAGCATAGGATAAAACAACATAAATACTTTTTAATAAAGCGTAGGATAAAACCACATAAATACAATTTAATAAAGCATAGGCTAAAACAACATAAATAAAATTTAATAAAGCATAGGTTAAAACAACATAAATACAATTTAATAAAGCGTAGGACAAAACAACATAAATACAATGTAATAAAGCATAGTTTAAAACAACATAAATACAATTTAATAAAGCATAGGATAAAATAACATAAATACAATTTAATAAAGCATAGGATAAAACCACAGAAATACAATTTAATAAAGCATAGGATAAAACAACATAAATACAATTTAATAAAGCATAGGACAAAACAACATAAATACAATTTAATAAAGCATAGGACAAAACAACATAAATACAATTTAATAAAGCATAAGATAAAACAACATGAATATAATTTAGTAAAGCATAAGATAAAACAACATGAATACAATTTAATAAAGCATAGGTTAAAACAACATAAATACAATTTAAGAAAGCATAGGATAAAACTACATAAATACATTTTAATAAAGCATAGGATAAAACAACATAAATGCAATTTAATAAAGCTTCGGACAAAACAACATAAATACAATTTAATAAAGCATAGGATAAAACAACATAAATACAATTTATAAAGCATAGGATCAAACAACATAAATACAAATTAATAAAGCATAGGATAAAACAACATAAATACAATTTAATAAAGCATAGGATAAAATAACATAAAAACAATTTAATAAAGCATAGGCTAAAACTACATAAATACAATTTATAAAGCATAGGATAAAACAACATAAATACAATTTAATAAAGCATAGGATAAAACAACATAAATACAATTTAATAAAGCATAGGATAAAACAACATAAATACAATTTAATAAAGCATAGGATAAAACAACATAAATACAAGTTAATAAAGCATAGGATAAAACAACATAAATACAATTTAATTAAGCATAGGATAAAACAACATAAATACAATTTAATAAAGCATAGGATAAAACAACATAAATACAATTTAATAAAGCATATGACAAAACAACATAAATACAATTTAATAAAGCATAGTTTAAAACAGCATGAATACAATTTAATAAAGCATAGGATAAAACCACAGAAATACAATTTAATAAAGCATAGGATAAAACAACATAAATACAATGTAATTAAGCATAGGACAAAACAACATAAATACAATTTAATAAAGCATAGGTTAAAACAACATAAATACAATTTAATAAAGCTGCGGACAAAACAACATAAATACAATTTAATAAAGCATAGGATAAAACAACATAAATACAATTTATAAAGCATAGGATAAAACAACATAAATACTATTTAATAAAGCATACGTTAAAACAACATAAATACAATTAAATAAAGCATAGAATAAAACAACATAAATACAATTTAATAAAGCATAGGTTAAAACAACATAAATACAATTTAATAAAGCATCGGACAAAACAACATAAATACAATTTAATAAAGCATAGGATAAAACAACATAAATACAATTTATAAAGCATAGGATAAAACAACATAAATACAATTTAATAAAGCATAGGATAAAACAACATAAATACAATTTAATAAAGCATAGGATAAAACAACATAAATACAATTTAATAAAGCATAGGATAAAACAACATAAATAAAATTTAATAAAGCATAGGTTAAAACAACATCAATACAATTTAATAAAGCATATGACAAAACAACATAAATACAATTTAATAAAGCATAGTTTAAAACAGCATCAATACAATTTAATAAAGCATAGGATAAAACCACAGAAATACAATTTAATAAAGCATAGGATAAAACAACATAAATACAATGTAATAAAGCATAGGACAAAACAACATAAATACAATTTAATAAAGCATAGGATAAAACAACATAAATAAAATTTAATGAAACATAGGATAAACAACATAAATACAATTTAATAAAGCATAGGACAAAACAACATAAATACAATTTAATAAAGCATATGTTAAAACAACATAAATACAATTTAATAAAGCATAAGATAAAACAACATGAATATAATTTAGTAAAGCTTAAGATAAAACAACATGAATACAATTTAATAAAGCATAGGTTAAAACAACATAAATACAATTTAAGAAAGCATAGGATAAAACTACATAAATACATTTTAATAAAGCATAGGTTAAAACAACATAAATACAATTTAATAAAGCATAGGACAAAACAACATAAATACAATTTAATAAAGCATAGGTTAAAACAACATAAATACAATTTAATAAAGCTGCGGACAAAACAACATAAATACAATTTAATAAAGCATAGGATAAAACAACATAAATACAATTTATAAAGCATAGGATAAAACAACATAAATACTATTTAATAAAGCATACGTTAAAACAACATAAATACAATTAAATAAAGCATAGAATAAAACAACATAAATACAATTTAATAAAGCATAGGTTAAAACAACATAAATACAATTTAATAAAGCATCGGACAAAACAACATAAATACAATTTAATAAAGCATAGGATAAAACAACATAAATACAATTTATAAAGCATAGGATAAAACAACATAAATACAATTTAATAAAGCATAGGATAAAACAACATAAATACAATTTAATAAAGCATAGGATAAAACAACATAAATACAATTTAATAAAGCATAGGATAAAACAACATAAATAAAATTTAATAAAGCATAGGTTAAAACAACATCAATACAATTTAATAAAGCATATGACAAAACAACATAAATACAATTTAATAAAGCATAGTTTAAAACAGCATCAATACAATTTAATAAAGCATAGGATAAAACCACAGAAATACAATTTAATAAAGCATAGGATAAAACAACATAAATACAATGTAATAAAGCATAGGACAAAACAACATAAATACAATTTAATAAAGCATAGGATAAAACAACATAAATAAAATTTAATGAAACATAGGATAAACAACATAAATACAATTTAATAAAGCATAGGACAAAACAACATAAATACAATTTAATAAAGCATATGTTAAAACAACATAAATACAATTTAATAAAGCATAAGATAAAACAACATGAATATAATTTAGTAAAGCTTAAGATAAAACAACATGAATACAATTTAATAAAGCATAGGTTAAAACAACATAAATACAATTTAAGAAAGCATAGGATAAAACTACATAAATACATTTTAATAAAGCATAGGTTAAAACAACATAAATACAATTTAATAAAGCATAGGATAAAACAACATAAATACAATTTAATAAAGCATAGGATAAAACAACATAAATACTTTTTAATAAAGCGTAGGATAAAACCACATAAATACAATTTAATAAAGCATAGGCTAAAACAACATAAATAAAATTTAATAAAGCATAGGATAAAACAACATAAATACAATTTAATAAAGCATAGGATAAAACAACATAAATACAATGTAATTAAGCATAGGACAAAACAACATAAATACAATTTAATAAAGCATAGGTTAAAACAACATAAATACAATTTAATAAAGCTGCGGACAAAACAACATAAATACAATTTAATAAAGCATAGGATAAAACAACATAAATACAATTTATAAAGCATAGGATAAAACAACATAAATACTATTTAATAAAGCATACGTTAAAACAACATAAATACAATTAAATAAAGCATAGAATAAAACAACATAAATACAATTTAATAAAGCATAGGTTAAAACAACATAAATACAATTTAATAAAGCATCGGACAAAACAACATAAATACAATTTAATAAAGCATAGGATAAAACAACATAAATACAATTTATAAAGCATAGGATAAAACAACATAAATACAATTTAATAAAGCATAGGATAAAACAACATAAATACAATTTAATAAAGCATAGGATAAAACAACATAATTACAATTTAATAAAGCATAGGCTAAAACTACATAAATACAATTTAATAAAGCATAGGATAAAACAACATAAATACAATTTAATAAAGCATAGGTTAAAACAACATAAATACAATTTAATAAAGCATAGGATAAAACAACATAAATACAATTTAATAAAGCATAGGATAAAACAACATAAATAAAATTTAATAAAGCATAGGTTAAAACAACATAAATACAATTTAATAAAGCATAGGATAAAACCACATAAATACAATTTAATAAAGCATAGGATAAAACAACATAAATACTTTTTAATAAAGCATAGGATAAAACCACATAAATACAATTTAATAAAGCACAGGATAAAACAACATAAATACAATTTAATAAAGCATAGGATAAAACAACATAAATACAATTTAATAAAGCATAGGATAAAACAACATAAATACAATTTAATAAAGCATAGGATAAAACAACATAAATACTATTTAATAAAGCATACGTTAAAACAACATAAATACAATTAAATAAAGCATAGAATAAAACAACATAAATACAATTTAATAAAGCATAGGTTAAAACAACATAAATACAATTTTATAAAGCATAGGATAAAACAACATAAATACAATTTAATAAAGCATAGGTTAAAACAACATAAATACAATTTAATAAAGCATAGGATAAAACAACATAAATTAAATTTAATAAAGCATAGGATAAAACAACATAAATACAATTTAATAAAGCATAGGATAAAACAACATAAATACAATTTAATAAAGCATAGGATAAAACAACATAAATACAATTTAATAAAGCATAGGATAAAACAACATAAATACAATTTAATAAAGCATAGGATAAAACAACATAAATAAAATTTAATAAAGCATAGGTTAAAACAACATAAATACAATTTAATAAAGCATATGACAAAACAACATAAATACAATTTAATAAAGCATAGTTTAAAACAGCATGAATACAATTTAATAAAGCATAGGATAAAACCACAGAAATACAATTTAATAAAGCATAGGATAAAACAACATAAATACAATGTAATAAAGCATAGGACAAAACAACATAAATACAATTTAATAAAGCATAGGATAAAACAACATAAATACAATTTAATGAAACATAGGATAAACAACATAAATACAATTTAATAAAGCATAGGACAAAACAACATAAATACAATTTAATAAAGCATATGTTAAAACAACATAAATACAATTTAATAAAGCATAAGATAAAACAACATGAATATAATTTAGTAAAGCTTAAGATAAAACAACATGAATACAATTTAATAAAGCATAGGTTAAAACAACATAAATACAATTTAAGAAAGCATAGGATAAAACTACATAAATACATTTTAATAAAGCATAGGTTAAAACAACATAAATACAATTTAATAAAGCATAGGATAAAACAACATAAATACAATTTAATAAAGCATAGGATAAAACAACATAAATACTTTTTAAAAAAGCGTAGGATAAAACCACATAAATACAATTTAATAAAGCATAGGCTAAAACAACATAAATAAAATTTAATAAAGCACAGGTTAAAACAACATAAATACAATTTAATAAAGCGTAGGACAAAACAACATAAATACAATGTAATAAAGCATAGTTTAAAACAACATAAATACAATTTAATAAAGCATAGGATAAAATAACATAAATACAATTTAATAAAGCATAGGATAAAACCACAGAAATACAATTTAATAAAGCATAGGATAAAACAACATAAATACAATTTAATAAAGCATAGGACAAAACAACATAAATACAATTTAATAAAGCATAGGACAAAACAACATAAATACAATTTAATAAAGCATAAGATAAAACAACATGAATATAATTTAGTAAAGCATAAGATAAAACAACATGAATACAATTTAATAAAGCATAGGTTAAAACAACATAAATACAATTTAAGAAAGCATAGGATAAAACTACATAAATACATTTTAATAAAGCATAGGATAAAACAACATAAATGCAATTTAATAAAGCATAGGTTAAAACAACATAAATACAATTTAATAAAGCATAGGATAAAACCACATAAATACAATTTAATAAAGCATAGGATAAAACAACATAAATACTTTTTAATAAAGCATAGGATAAAACCACATAAATACAATTTAATAAAGCACAGGATAAAACAACATAAATACAATTTAATAAAGCATAGGACAAAACAACATAAATACAATTTAATAAAGCATAGGATAAAACAACATAAATACTTTTTAATAAAGCATAGAATAAAACAACATAAATACAATTTAATTAAGCATAGGTTAAAACAACATAAATACAATTTTATAAAGCATAGGATAAAACAACATAAATACAATTTAATAAAGCATAGATTAAAACAACATAAATACAATTTAATAAAGCATAGGATAAAACAACATAAATTCAATTTAATAAAGCATAGGATAAAACAACATAAATACAATTTAATAAAGCACAGGATAAAACAACATAAATAAAATTTAATAAAGCATAGGATAAAACAACATAAATAAAATTTAATAAAGCATAGGATAAAACAACGTAAATACAATTTAATAAAGCATAGGATAAAACAACATAAATAAAATTTAATACAGCATAGGATAAAACAACATAAATACAATTTAATAAAGCATAGGATAAAACAACATAAATACAATTTAATAAAGCATAGGTTAAAACAACATAAATACAATTTAATAAAGCATAGGATAAAACAACATAAATACAATTTAATAAAGCATAGGATAAAACAACATAAATAAAATTTAATAAAGCATAGGATAAAACAACATAAATACAATTTAATAAAGCATAGGATAAAACAACATAAATACAATTTAATAAAGCATAGGATAAAACAACATAAATACAATTTAATAAAGCATAGGATAAAACAACATAAATACAATTTAATAAAGCATAGGATAAAACAACATAAATACAATTTAATAAAGCATAGGATAAAACAACATAAATAAAATTTAATAAAGCATAGGTTAAAACAACATCAATACAATTTAATAAAGCATATGACAAAACAACATAAATACAATTTAATAAAGCATAGTTTAAAACAGCATGAATACAATTTAATAAAGCATAGGATAAAACCACAGAAATACAATTTAATAAAGCATAGGATAAAACAACATAAATACAATGTAATAAAGCATAGGACAAAACAACATAAATACAATTTAATAAAGCATAGGATAAAACAACATAAATAAAATTTAATGAAACATAGGATAAACAACATAAATACAATTTAATAAAGCATAGGACAAAACAACATAAATACAATTTAATAAAGCATATGTTAAAACAACATAAATACAATTTAATAAAGCATAAGATAAAACAACATGAATATAATTTAGTAAAGCTTAAGATAAAACAACATGAATACAATTTAATAAAGCATAGGTTAAAACAACATAAATACAATTTAAGAAAGCATAGGATAAAACTACATAAATACATTTTAATAAAGCATAGGTTAAAACAACATAAATACAATTTAATAAAGCATAGGATAAAACAACATAAATACAATTTAATAAAGCATAGGATAAAACAACATAAATACTATTTAATAAAGCATACGTTAAAACAACATAAATACAATTAAATAAAGCATAGAATAAAACAACATAAATACAATTTAATAAAGCATAGGTTAAAACAACATAAATACAATTTTATAAAGCATAGGATAAAACAACATAAATACAATTTAATAAAGCATAGATTAAAACAACATAAATACAATTTAATAAAGCATAGGATAAAACAACATAAATTCAATTTAATAAAGCATAGGATAAAACAACATAAATACAATTTAATAAAGCACAGGATAAAACAACATAAATAAAATTTAATAAAGCATAGGATAAAACAACATAAATAAAATTTAATAAAGCATAGGATAAAACAACGTAAATACAATTTAATAAAGCATAGGATAAAACAACATAAATAAAATTTAATACAGCATAGGATAAAACAACATAAATACAATTTAATAAAGCATAGGATAAAACAACATAAATACAATTTAATAAAGCATAGGTTAAAACAACATAAATACAATTTAATAAAGCATAGGATAAAACAACATAAATACAATTTAATAAAGCATAGGATAAAACAACATAAATAAAATTTAATAAAGCATAGGATAAAACAACATAAATACAATTTAATAAAGCATAGGATAAAACAACATAAATAGAATTTAATAAAGCATAGGATAAAACAACATAAATACAATTT
Organism: Phyllobates terribilis; assembly: GCF_046119375.1. Lineage (NCBI taxonomy): Eukaryota > Metazoa > Chordata > Amphibia > Anura > Dendrobatidae > Phyllobates > Phyllobates terribilis. The sequence continues at coordinate 3,184,543 of NW_027362939.1, read as the reverse complement.
AATAAAGCATAGGATAAAACAACATAAATACAATTTAATAAAGCATAGGTTAAAACAACATAAATACAATTTTATAAAGCATAGGATAAAACAACATAAATACAATTTAATAAAGCATAGGTTAAAACAACATAAATACAATTTAATAAAGCATAGGATAAAACAACATAAATTAAATTTAATAAAGCATAGGATAAAACAACATAAATACAATTTAATAAAGCATAGGATAAAACAACATAAATACAATTTAATAAAGCATAGGATAAAACAACATAAATACAATTTAATAAAGCATAGGATAAAACAACATAAATACAATTTAATAAAGCATAGGATAAAACAACATAAATACAATTTAATAAAGCATAGGATAAAACAACATAAATAAAATTTAATAAAGCATAGGTTAAAACAACATAAATACAATTTAATAAAGCATATGACAAAACAACATAAATACAATTTAATAAAGCATAGTTTAAAACAGCATGAATACAATTTAATAAAGCATAGGATAAAACCACAGAAATACAATTTAATAAAGCATAGGATAAAACAACATAAATACAATGTAATAAAGCATAGGACAAAACAACATAAATACAATTTAATAAAGCATAGGATAAAACAACATAAATACAATTTAATGAAACATAGGATAAACAACATGAATATAATTTAGTAAAGCTTAAGATAAAACAACATGAATACAATTTAATAAAGCATAGGTTAAAACAACATAAATACAATTTAAGAAAGCATAGGATAAAACTACATAAATACATTTTAATAAAGCATAGGTTAAAACAACATAAATACAATTTAATAAAGCATAGGATAAAACAACATAAATACAATTTAATAAAGCATAGGATAAAACAACATAAATACTTTTTAAAAAAGCGTAGGATAAAACCACATAAATACAATTTAATAAAGCATAGGCTAAAACAACATAAATAAAATTTAATAAAGCACAGGTTAAAACAACATAAATACAATTTAATAAAGCGTAGGACAAAACAACATAAATACAATGTAATAAAGCATAGTTTAAAACAACATAAATACAATTTAATAAAGCATAGGATAAAATAACATAAATACAATTTAATAAAGCATAGGACAAAACAACATAAATACAATTTAATAAAGCATAGGACAAAACAACATAAATACAATTTAATAAAGCATAAGATAAAACAACATGAATATAATTTAGTAAAGCATGAGATAAAACAACATGAATACAATTTAATAAAGCATAGGTTAAAACAACATAAATACAATTTAAGAAAGCATAGGATAAAACTACATAAATACATTTTAATAAAGCATAGGATAAAACAACATAAATACAATTTAATAAAGCATAGGACAAAACAACATAAATACAATTTAATAAAGCATAGGACAAAACAACATAAATACAATTTAATAAAGCATAAGATAAAACAACATGAATATAATTTAGTAAAGCATGAGATAAAACAACATGAATACAATTTAATAAAGCATAGGTTAAAACAACATAAATACAATTTAAGAAAGCATAGGATAAAACTACATAAATACATTTTAATAAAGCATAGGATAAAACAACATAAATGCAATTTAATAAAGCATAGGTTAAAACAACATAAATACAATTTAATAAAGCATAGGACAAAACAACATAAATACAATTTAATAAAGCATAAGATAAAACAACATGAATATAATTTAGTAAAGCATAAGATAAAACAACATGAATACAATTTAATAAAGCATAGGTTAAAACAACATAAATACAATTTAAGAAAGCATAGGATAAAACTACATAAATACTTTTTAATAAAGCATAGGATAAAACCACATAAATACAATTTAATAAAGCACAGGATAAAACAACATAAATACAATTTAATAAAGCATAGGACAAAACAACATAAATACAATTTAATAAAGCATAGGATAAAACAACATAAATAAAATTTAATAAAGCATAGGTTAAAACAACATCAATACAATTTAATAAAGCATATGACAAAACAACATAAATACAATTTAATAAAGCATAGTTTAAAACAGCATGAATACAATTTAATAAAGCATAGGATAAAACCACAGAAATACAATTTAATAAAGCATAGGATAAAACAACATAAATACAATGTAATAAAGCATAGGACAAAACAACATAAATACAATTTAATAAAGCATAGGATAAAACAACATAAATAAAATTTAATGAAACATAGGATAAACAACATAAATACAATTTAATAAAGCATAGGACAAAACAACATAAATACAATTTAATAAAGCATATGTTAAAACAACATAAATACAATTTAATAAAGCATAAGATAAAACAACATGAATATAATTTAGTAAAGCTTAAGATAAAACAACATGAATACAATTTAATAAAGCATAGGTTAAAACAACATAAATACAATTTAAGAAAGCATAGGATAAAACTACATAAATACATATTAATAAAGCATAGGTTAAAACAACATAAATACAATTTAATAAAGCATAGGATAAAACAACATAAATACAATTTAATAAAGCATAGGATAAAACAACATAAATACTATTTAATAAAGCATACGTTAAAACAACATAAATACAATTAAATAAAGCATAGAATAAAACAACATAAATACAATTTAATAAAGCATAGGTTAAAACAACATAAATACAATTTTATAAAGCATAGGATAAAACAACATAAATACAATTTAATAAAGCATAGATTAAAACAACATAAATACAATTTAATAAAGCATAGGATAAAACAACATAAATTCAATTTAATAAAGCATAGGATAAAACAACATAAATACAATTTAATAAAGCACAGGATAAAACAACATAAATAAAATTTAATAAAGCATAGGATAAAACAACATAAATAAAATTTAATAAAGCATAGGATAAAACAACGTAAATACAATTTAATAAAGCATAGGATAAAACAACATAAATAAAATTTAATACAGCATAGGATAAAACAACATAAATACAATTTAATAAAGCATAGGATAAAACAACATAAATACAATTTAATAAAGCATAGGTTAAAACAACATAAATACAATTTAATAAAGCATAGGATAAAACAACATAAATACAATTTAATAAAGCATAGGATAAAACAACATAAATAAAATTTAATAAAGCATAGGATAAAACAACATAAATACAATTTAATAAAGCATAGGATAAAACAACATAAATAGAATTTAATAAAGCATAGGATAAAACAACATAAATACAATTTAATAAAGCATAGGATAAAACAACATAAATACAATTTAATAAAGCATAGGATAAAACAACGTAAATACAATTTAATAAAGCATAGGATAAAACAACATAAATAAAATTTAATACAGCATAGGATAAAACAACATAAATACAATTTAATAAAGCATAGGATAAAACAACATAAATACAATTTAATAAAGCATAGGTTAAAACAACATAAATACAATTTAATAAAGCATAGGATAAAACAACATAAATACAATTTAATAAAGCATAGGATAAAACAACATAAATAAAATTTAATAAAGCATAGGATAAAACAACATAAATACAATTTAATAAAGCATAGGATAAAACAACATAAATACAATTTAATAAAGCATAGGATAAAACAACATAAATACAATTTAATAAAGCATAGGATAAAACAACATAAATACAATTTAATAAAGCATAGGATAAAACAACATAAATACAATTTAATAAAGCATAGGATAAAACAACATAAATAAAATTTAATAAAGCATAGGTTAAAACAACATCAATACAATTTAATAAAGCATATGACAAAACAACATAAATACAATTTAATAAAGCATAGTTTAAAACAGCATGAATACAATTTAATAAAGCATAGGATAAAACCACAGAAATACAATTTAATAAAGCATAGGATAAAACAACATAAATACAATGTAATAAAGCATAGGACAAAACAACATAAATACAATTTAATAAAGCATAGGATAAAACAACATAAATAAAATTTAATGAAACATAGGATAAACAACATAAATACAATTTAATAAAGCATAGGACAAAACAACATAAATACAATTTAATAAAGCATATGTTAAAACAACATAAATACAATTTAATAAAGCATAAGATAAAACAACATGAATATAATTTAGTAAAGCTTAAGATAAAACAACATGAATACAATTTAATAAAGCATAGGTTAAAACAACATAAATACAATTTAAGAAAGCATAGGATAAAACTACATAAATACATTTTAATAAAGCATAGGTTAAAACAACATAAATACAATTTAATAAAGCATAGGATAAAACAACATAAATACAATTTAATAAAGCATAGGATAAAACAACATAAATACTATTTAATAAAGCATACGTTAAAACAACATAAATACAATTAAATAAAGCATAGAATAAAACAACATAAATACAATTTAATAAAGCATAGGTTTTAAACAACATAAATACAATTTTATAAAGCATAGGATAAAACAACATAAATACAATTTAATAAAGCATAGATTAAAACAACATAAATACAATTTAATAAAGCATAGGATAAAACAACATAAATTCAATTTAATAAAGCATAGGATAAAACAACATAAATACAATTTAATAAAGCACAGGATAAAACAACATAAATAAAATTTAATAAAGCATAGGATAAAACAACATAAATAAAATTTAATAAAGCATAGGATAAAACAACGTAAATACAATTTAATAAAGCATAGGATAAAACAACATAAATAAAATTTAATACAGCATAGGATAAAACAACATAAATACAATTTAATAAAGCATAGGATAAAACAACATAAATACAATTTAATAAAGCATAGGTTAAAACAACATAAATACAATTTAATAAAGCATAGGATAAAACAACATAAATACAATTTAATAAAGCATAGGATAAAACAACATAAATAAAATTTAATAAAGCATAGGATAAAACAACATAAATACAATTTAATAAAGCATAGGATAAAACAACATAAATACAATTTAATAAAGCATAGGATAAAACAACATAAATACAATTTAATAAAGCATAGGATAAAACAACATAAATACAATTTAATAAAGCATAGGTTAAAACAACATAAATACAATTTTATAAAGCATAGGATAAAACAACATAAATACAATTTAATAAAGCATAGGTTAAAACAACATAAATACAATTTAATAAAGCATAGGATAAAACAACATAAATTAAATTTAATAAAGCATAGGATAAAACAACATAAATACAATTTAATAAAGCATAGGATAAAACAACATAAATACAATTTAATAAAGCATAGGATAAAACAACATAAATACAATTTAATAAAGCATAGGATAAAACAACATAAATACAATTTAATAAAGCATAGGATAAAACAACATAAATACAATTTAATAAAGCATAGGATAAAACAACATAAATAAAATTTAATAAAGCATAGGTTAAAACAACATAAATACAATTTAATAAAGCATATGACAAAACAACATAAATACAATTTAATAAAGCATAGTTTAAAACAGCATGAATACAATTTAATAAAGCATAGGATAAAACCACAGAAATACAATTTAATAAAGCATAGGATAAAACAACATAAATACAATGTAATAAAGCATAGGACAAAACAACATAAATACAATTTAATAAAGCATAGGATAAAACAACATAAATACAATTTAATGAAACATAGGATAAACAACATGAATATAATTTAGTAAAGCTTAAGATAAAACAACATGAATACAATTTAATAAAGCATAGGTTAAAACAACATAAATACAATTTAAGAAAGCATAGGATAAAACTACATAAATACATTTTAATAAAGCATAGGTTAAAACAACATAAATACAATTTAATAAAGCATAGGATAAAACAACATAAATACAATTTAATAAAGCATAGGATAAAACAACATAAATACTTTTTAAAAAAGCGTAGGATAAAACCACATAAATACAATTTAATAAAGCATAGGCTAAAACAACATAAATAAAATTTAATAAAGCACAGGTTAAAACAACATAAATACAATTTAATAAAGCGTAGGACAAAACAACATAAATACAATGTAATAAAGCATAGTTTAAAACAACATAAATACAATTTAATAAAGCATAGGATAAAATAACATAAATACAATTTAATAAAGCATAGGACAAAACAACATAAATACAATTTAATAAAGCATAGGACAAAACAACATAAATACAATTTAATAAAGCATAAGATAAAACAACATGAATATAATTTAGTAAAGCATGAGATAAAACAACATGAATACAATTTAATAAAGCATAGGTTAAAACAACATAAATACAATTTAAGAAAGCATAGGATAAAACTACATAAATACATTTTAATAAAGCATAGGATAAAACAACATAAATACAATTTAATAAAGCATAGGACAAAACAACATAAATACAATTTAATAAAGCATACGACAAAACAACATAAATACAATTTAATAAAGCCTAAGATAAAACAACATGAATATAATTTAGTAAAGCATGAGATAAAACAACATGAATACAATTTAATAAAGCATAGGTTAAAACAACATAAATACAATTTAAGAAAGCATAGGATAAAACTACATAAATACATTTTAATAAAGCATAGGATAAAACAACATAAATGCAATTTAATAAAGCATAGGTTAAAACAACATAAATACAATTTAATAAAGCATAGGACAAAACAACATAAATACAATTTAATAAAGCATAAGATAAAACAACATGAATATAATTTAGTAAAGCATAAGATAAAACAACATGAATACAATTTAATAAAGCATAGGTTAAAACAACATAAATACAATTTAAGAAAGCATAGGATAAAACTACATAAATGCTTTTTAATAAAGCATAGGATAAAACCACATAAATACAATTTAATAAAGCACAGGATAAAACAACATAAATACAATTTAATAAAGCATAGGACAAAACAACATAAATACAATTTAATAAAGCATAGGATAAAACAACATAAATAAAATTTAATAAAGCATAGGTTAAAACAACATCAATACAATTTAATAAAGCATATGACAAAACAACATAAATACAATTTAATAAAGCATAGTTTAAAACAGCATGAATACAATTTAATAAAGCATAGGATAAAACCACAGAAATACAATTTAATAAAGCATAGGATAAAACAACATAAATACAATGTAATAAAGCATAGGACAAAACAACATAAATACAATTTAATAAAGCATAGGATAAAACAACATAAATAAAATTTAATGAAACATAGGATAAACAACATAAATACAATTTAATAAAGCATAGGACAAAACAACATAAATACAATTTAATAAAGCATATGTTAAAACAACATAAATACAATTTAATAAAGCATAAGATAAAACAACATGAATATAATTTAGTAAAGCTTAAGATAAAACAACATGAATACAATTTAATAAAGCATAGGTTAAAACAACATAAATACAATTTAAGAAAGCATAGGATAAAACTACATAAATACATATTAATAAAGCATAGGTTAAAACAACATAAATACAATTTAATAAAGCATAGGATAAAACAACATAAATACAATTTAATAAAGCATAGGATAAAACAACATAAATACTATTTAATAAAGCATACGTTAAAACAACATAAATACAATTAAATAAAGCATAGAATAAAACAACATAAATACAATTTAATAAAGCATAGGTTAAAACAACATAAATACAATTTTATAAAGCATAGGATAAAACAACATAAATACAATTTAATAAAGCATAGATTAAAACAACATAAATACAATTTAATAAAGCATAGGATAAAACAACATAAATTCAATTTAATAAAGCATAGGATAAAACAACATAAATACAATTTAATAAAGCACAGGATAAAACAACATAAATAAAATTTAATAAAGCATAGGATAAAACAACATAAATAAAATTTAATAAAGCATAGGATAAAACAACGTAAATACAATTTAATAAAGCATAGGATAAAACAACATAAATAAAATTTAATACAGCATAGGATAAAACAACATAAATACAATTTAATAAAGCATAGGATAAAACAACATAAATACAATTTAATAAAGCATAGGTTAAAACAACATAAATACAATTTAATAAAGCATAGGATAAAACAACATAAATACAATTTAATAAAGCATAGGATAAAACAACATAAATAAAATTTAATAAAGCATAGGATAAAACAACATAAATACAATTTAATAAAGCATAGGATAAAACAACATAAATAGAATTTAATAAAGCATAGGATAAAACAACATAAATACAATTTAATAAAGCATAGGATAAAACAACATAAATACAATTTAATAAAGCATAGGATAAAACAACATAAATACAATTTAATAAAGCATAGGATAAAACAACATAAATAAAATTTAATAAAGCATAGGTTAAAACAACATCAATACAATTTAATAAAGCATATGACAAAACAACATAAATACAATTTAATAAAGCATAGTTTAAAACAGCATGAATACAATTTAATAAAGCATAGGATAAAACCACAGAAATACAATTTAATAAAGCATAGGATAAAACAACATAAATACAATGTAATAAAGCATAGGACAAAACAACATAAATACAATTTAATAAAGCATAGGATAAAACAACATAAATAAAATTTAATGAAACATAGGATAAACAACATAAATACAATTTAATAAAGCATAGGACAAAACAACATAAATACAATTTAATAAAGCATATGTTAAAACAACATAAATACAATTTAATAAAGCATAAGATAAAACAACATGAATATAATTTAGTAAAGCTTAAGATAAAACAACATGAATACAATTTAATAAAGCATAGGTTAAAACAACATAAATACAATTTAAGAAAGCATAGGATAAAACTACATAAATACATTTTAATAAAGCATAGGTTAAAACAACATAAATACAATTTAATAAAGCATAGGATAAAACAACATAAATACAATTTAATAAAGCATAGGATAAAACAACATAAATACTTTTTAATAAAGCGTAGGATAAAACCACATAAATACAATTTAATAAAGCATAGGCTAAAACAACATAAATAAAATTTAATAAAGCATAGGTTAAAACAACATAAATACAATTTAATAAAGCGTAGGACAAAACAACATAAATACAATGTAATAAAGCATAGTTTAAAACAACATAAATACAATTTAATAAAGCATAGGATAAAATAACATAAATACAATTTAATAAAGCATAGGATAAAACCACAGAAATACAATTTAATAAAGCATAGGATAAAACAACATAAATACAATTTAATAAAGCATAGGACAAAACAACATAAATACAATTTAATAAAGCATAGGACAAAACAACAAAAATACAATTTAATAAAGCATAAGATAAAACAACATGAATATAATTTAGTAAAGCATAAGATAAAACAACATGAATACAATTTAATAAAGCATAGGTTAAAACAACATAAATACAATTTAAGAAAGCATAGGATAAAACTACATAAATACATTTTAATAAAGCATACGATAAAACAACATAAATGCAATTTAATAAAGCATAGGTTAAAACAACATAAATACAATTTAATAAAGCTTCGGACAAAACAACATAAATACAATTTAATAAAGCATAGGATAAAACAACATAAATACAATTTATAAAGCATAGGATCAAACAACATAAATACAAATTAATAAAGCATAGGATAAAACAACATAAATACAATTTAATAAAGCATAGGATAAAATACCATAAAAACAATTTAATAAAGCATAGGCTAAAACTACATAAATACAATTTAATAACGCATAGGATAAAACAAATTAAATACAATTTAATAAAGCATAGGTTAAAACAACATAAATACAATTTAATAAAGCATAGGATAAAACAACATAAATACAATTTAATAAAGCATAGGATAAAACAACATAAATAAAATTTAATAAAGCATAGGTTAAAACAACATAAATACAATTTAATAAAGCATCGGACAAAACAACATGAATACAATTAAATAAAGCATAGGATAAAACAACATAAATACAATTTATAAAGCATAGGATAAAACAACATAAATACAATTTAATAAAGCATAGGATAAAACAACATAAATACAATTTAATAAAGCATAGGATAAAACAACATAAATACAATTTAATAAAGCATAGGATAAAACAACATAAATACAATTTAATAAAGCATAGGATAAAACAACATAAATACAATTTAATTAAGCATAGGATAAAACAACATAAATACAATTTAATAAAGCATAGGATAAAACAACATAAATACAATTTAATAAAGCATATGACAAAACAACATAAATACAATTTAATAAAGCATAGTTTAAAACAGCATGAATACAATTTAATAAAGCATAGGATAAAACCACAGAAATACAATTTAATAAAGCATAGGATAAAACAACATAAATACAATTTAATAAAGCATAGGACAAAACAACATAAATACAATTTAATAAAGCATAGGACAAAACAACATAAATACAATTTAATAAAGCATAAGATAAAACAACATGAATATAATTTAGTAAAGCATAAGATAAAACAACATGAATACAATTTAATAAAGCATAGGTTAAAACAACATAAATACAATTTAAGAAAGCATAGGATAAAACTACATAAATACATTTTAATAAAGCATAGGATAAAACAACATAAATGCAATTTAATAAAGCATAGGTTAAAACAACATAAATACAATTTAATAAAGCTTCGGACAAAACAACATAAATACAATTTAATAAAGCATAGGATAAAACAACATAAATACAATTTATAAATCATAGGATCAAACAACATAAATACAAATTAATAAAGCATAGGATAAAACAACATGAATACAATTTAATAAAGCATAGGATAAAATACCATAAAAACAATTTAATAAAGCATAGGCTAAAACTACATAAATACAATTTAATAACGCATAGGATAAAACAAATTAAATACAATTTAATAAAGCATAGGTTAAAACAACATAAATACAATTTAATAAAGCATAGGATAAAACAACATAAATACAATTTAATAAAGCATAGGATAAAACAACATAAATAAAATTTAATAAAGCATAGGTTAAAACAACATAAATACAATTTAATAAAGCATCGGACAAAACAACATAAATACAATTAAATAAAGCATAGGATAAAACAACATAAATACAATTTATAAAGCATAGGATAAAACAACATAAATACAATTTAATAAAGCATAGGATAAAACAACATAAATACAATTTAATAAAGCATAGGATAAAACAACATAAATACAATTTAATAAAGCATAGGATAAAACAACATAAATACAATTTAATAAAGCATAGGATAAAACAACATAAATACAATTTAATTAAGCATAGGATAAAACAACATAAATACAATTTAATAAAGCATAGGATAAAACAACATAAATACAATTTAATAAAGCATATGACAAAACAACATAAATACAATTTAATAAAGCATAGTTTAAAACAGCATGAATACAATTTAATAAAGCATAGGATAAAACCACAGAAATACAATTTAATAAAGCATAGGATAAAACAACATAAATACAATGTAATTAAGCATAGGACAAAACAACATAAATACAATTTAATAAAGCATAGGTTAAAACAACATAAATACAATTTAATAAAGCTGCGGACAAAACAACATAAATACAATTTAATAAAGCATAGGATAAAACAACATAAATACAATTTATAAAGCATAGGATAAAACAACATAAATACTATTTAATAAAGCATACGTTAAAACAACATAAATACAATTAAATAAAGCATAGAATAAAACAACATAAATACAATTTAATAAAGCATAGGTTAAAACAACATAAATACAATTTAATAAAGCATAGTTTAAAACAGCATGAATACAATTTAATAAAGCATAGGATAAAACCACAGAAATACAATTTAATAAAGCATAGGATAAAACAACATAAATACAATTTAATAAAGCATAGGACAAAACAACATAAATACAATTTAATAAAGCATAGGACAAAACAACATAAATACAATTTAATAAAGCATAAGATAAAACAACATGAATATAATTTAGTAAAGCATAAGATAAAACAACATGAATACAATTTAATAAAGCATAGGTTAAAACAACATAAATACAATTTAAGAAAGCATAGGATAAAACTACATAAATACATTTTAATAAAGCATAGGATAAAACAACATAAATGCAATTTAATAAAGCATAGGTTAAAACAACATAAATACAATTTAATAAAGCTTCGGACAAAACAACATAAATACAATTTAATAAAGCATAGGATAAAACAACATAAATACAATTTATAAATCATAGGATCAAACAACATAAATACAAATTAATAAAGCATAGGATAAAACAACATAAATACAATTTAATAAAGCATAGGATAAAATACCATAAAAACAATTTAATAAAGCATAGGCTAAAACTACATAAATACAATTTAATAACGCATAGGATAAAACAAATTAAATACAATTTAATAAAGCATAGGTTAAAACAACATAAATACAATTTAATAAAGCATAGGATAAAACAACATAAATACAATTTAATAAAGCATAGGATAAAACAACATAAATAAAATTTAATAAAGCATAGGTTAAAACAACATAAATACAATTTAATAAAGCATCGGACAAAACAACATAAATACAATTAAATAAAGCATAGGATAAAACAACATAAATACAATTTATAAAGCATAGGATAAAACAACATAAATACAATTTAATAAAGCATAGGATAAAACAACATAAATACAATTTAATAAAGCATAGGATAAAACAACATAAATACAATTTAATAAAGCATAGGATAAAACAACATAAATACAATTTAATAAAGCATAGGATAAAACAACATAAATACAATTTAATTAAGCATAGGATAAAACAACATAAATACAATTTAATAAAGCATAGGATAAAACAACATAAATACAATTTAATAAAGCATATGACAAAACAACATAAATACAATTTAATAAAGCATAGTTTAAAACAGCATGAATACAATTTAATAAAGCATAGGATAAAACCACAGAAATACAATTTAATAAAGCATAGGATAAAACAACATAAATACAATGTAATTAAGCATAGGACAAAACAACATAAATACAATTTAATAAAGCATAGGTTAAAACAACATAAATACAATTTAATAAAGCTGCGGACAAAACAACATAAATACAATTTAATAAAGCATAGGATAAAACAACATAAATACAATTTATAAAGCATAGGATAAAACAACATAAATACTATTTAATAAAGCATACGTTAAAACAACATAAATACAATTAAATAAAGCATAGAATAAAAGAACATAAATACAATTTAATAAAGCATAGGTTAAAACAACATAAATATAATTTAATAAAGCATCGGACAAAACAACATAAATACAATTTAATAAAGCATAGGATAAAACAACATAAATACAATTTATAAAGCATAGGATAAAACAACATAAATACAATTTAATAAAGCATAGGATAAAACAACATAAATACAATTTAATAAAGCATAGGATAAAACAACATAATTACAATTTAATAAAGCATAGGCTAAAACTACATAAATACAATTTAATAAAGCATAGGATAAAACAACATAAATACAATTTAATAAAGCATAGGTTAAAACAACATAAATACAATTTAATAAAGCATAGGATAAAACAACATAAATACAATTTAATAAAGCATAGGATAAAACAACATAAATAAAATTTAATAAAGCATAGGTTAAAACAACATAAATACAATTTAATAAAGCATAGGATAAAACCACATAAATACAATTTAATAAAGCATAGGATAAAACAACATAAATACTTTTTAATAAAGCATAGGATAAAACCACATAAATACAATTTAATAAAGCACAGGATAAAACAACATAAATACAATTTAATAAAGCATAGGATAAAACAACATAAATACAATTTAATAAAGCATAGGATAAAACAACATAAATACAATTTAATAAAGCATAGGATAAAACAACATAAATACTATTTAATAAAGCATACGTTAAAACAACATAAATACAATTTAATAAAGCATAAGATAAAACAACATGAATATAATTTAGTAAAGCATAAGATAAAACAACATGAATACAATTTAATAAAGCATAGGATAAAACTACATAAATGCAATTTAATAAAGCATAGGTTAAAACAACATAAATACAATTTAATAAAGCTTCGGACAAAACAACATAAATACAATTTAATAAAGCATAGGATAAAACAACATAAATACAATTTATAAAGCATAGGATCAAACAACATAAATACAAATTAATAAAGCATAGGATAAAACAACATAAATACAATTTAATAAAGCATAGGATAAAATAACATAAAAACAATTTAATAAAGCATAGGCTAAAACTACATAAATACAATTTAATAAAGCATAGGATAAAACAAATTAAATACAATTTAATAAAGCATAGGTTAAAACAACATAAATACAATTTAATAAAGCATCGGAAAAAACAACATAAATACAATTTAATAAAGCATAGGTTAAAACAACATAAATACAATTTAATAAAGCATCGGACAAAACAACATAAATACAATTTAATAAAGCATAGGATAAAACAACATAAATACAATTTAATAAAGCATAGGTTAAAACAACATAAATACAATTTAATAAAGCATAGGATAAAACAACATAAATACAATTTAATAAAGCATAGGATAAAACAACATAAATACTATTTAATAAAGCATAGGATAAAACAACATAAATACAATTTAATAAAGCATAGGATAAAACAACATAAATACTTTTTAATAAAGCGTAGGATAAAACCACATAAATACAATTTAATAAAGCATAGGATAAAACAACATAAATAAAATTTAATAAAGCATAGGTTAAAACAACATAAATACAATTTAATAAAGCGTAGGACAAAACAACATAAATACATTTTAATAAAGCATAGGATAAAACAACATAAATGCAATTTAATAAAGCATAGGTTAAAACAACATAAATACAATTTAATAAAGCTTCGGACAAAACAACATAAATACAATTTAATAAAGCATAGGATAAAACAACATAAATACAATTTATAAAGCATAGGATAAAACAACATAAATACAATTTAATAAAGCATAGGATAAAACAACATAAATACAATTTAATAAAGCATAGGATAAAACAACATAATTACAATTTAATAAAGCATAGGCTAAAACTACATAAATACAATTTAATAAAGCATAGGATAAAACAACATAAATACAATTTAATAAAGCATAGGTTAAAACAACATAAATACAATTTAATAAAGCATAGGATAAAACAACATAAATACAATTTAATAAAGCATAGGATAAAACAACATAAATACTATTTAATAAAGCATACGTTAAAACAACATAAATACAATTAAATAAAGCATAGAATAAAACAACATAAATACAATTTAATAAAGCATAGGTTAAAACAACATAAATACAATTTTATAAAGCATAGGATAAAACAACATAAATACAATTTAATAAAGCATAGGTTAAAACAACATAAATACAATTTAATAAAGCATAGGATAAAACAACATAAATTAAATTTAATAAAGCATAGGATAAAACAACATAAATACAATTTAATAAAGCATAGGATAAAACAACATAAATACAATTTAATAAAGCATAGGATAAAACAACATAAATACAATTTAATAAAGCATAGGATAAAACAACATAAATACAATTTAATAAAGCATAGGATAAAACAACATAAATACAATTTAATAAAGCATAGGATAAAACAACATAAATAAAATTTAATAAAGCATAGGTTAAAACAACATAAATACAATTTAATAAAGCATATGACAAAACAACATAAATACAATTTAATAAAGCATAGTTTAAAACAGCATGAATACAATTTAATAAAGCATAGGATAAAACCACAGAAATACAATTTAATAAAGCATAGGATAAAACAACATAAATACAATGTAATAAAGCATAGGACAAAACAACATAAATACAATTTAATAAAGCATAGGATAAAACAACATAAATACAATTTAATGAAACATAGGATAAACAACATAAATACAATTTATTAAAGCATAGGACAAAACAACATAAATACAATTTAATAAAGCATATGTTAAAACAACATAAATACAATTTAATAAAGCATAAGATAAAACAACATGAATATAATTTAGTAAAGCTTAAGATAAAACAACATGAATACAATTTAATATAGCATAGGTTAAAACAACATAAATACAATTTAAGAAAGCATAGGATAAAACTACATAAATACATTTTAATAAAGCATAGGTTAAAACAACATAAATACAATTTAATAAAGCACAGGATAAAACAACATAAATACAATTTAATAAAGCATAGGATAAAACAACATAAATACTTTTTAATAAAGCGTAGGATAAAACCACATAAATACAATTTAATAATGCATAGGATAAAACAACATAAATAAAATTTAATAAAGCATAGGTTAAAACAACATAAATACAATTTAATAAAGCGTAGGACAAAACAACATAAATACAATGTAATAAAGCATAGTTTAAAACAACATAAATACAATTTAATAAAGCATAAGATAAAACAACATGAATATAATTTAGTAAAGCATAAGATAAAACAACATGAATACAATTTAATAAAGCATAGGTTAAAACAACATAAATACAATTTAAGAAAGCATAGGATAAAACTACATAAATACATTTTAATAAAGCATAGGATAAAACAACATAAATGCAATTTAATAAAGCATAGGTTAAAACAAAATAAATACAATTTAATAAAGCTTCGGACAAAACAACATAAATACAATTTAATAAAGCATAGGATAAAACAACATAAATACAATTTATAAAGCATAGGATCAAACAACATAAATACAAATTAATAAAGCATAGGATAAAACAACATAAATACAATTTAATAAAGCATAGGATAAAATAACATAAAAACAATTTAATAAAGCATAGGCTAAAACTACATAAATACAATTTAATAAAGCATAGGATAAAACAACATAAATTAAATTTAATAAAGCATAGGATAAAACAACATAAATACAATTTAATAAAGCATAGGATAAAACAACATAAATACAATTTAATAAAGCATAGGATAAAACAACATAAATACAATTTAATAAAGCATAGGATAAAACAACATAAATACAATTTAATAAAGCATAGGATAAAACAACATAAATACAATTTAATAAAGCATAGGATAAAACAACATAAATAAAATTTAATAAAGCATAGGTTAAAACAACATAAATACAATTTAATAAAGCATATGACAAAACAACATAAATACAATTTAATAAAGCATAGTTTAAAACAGCATGAATACAATTTAATAAAGCATAGGATAAAACCACAGAAATACAATTTAATAAAGCATAGGATAAAACAACATAGATACAATGTAATAAAGCATAGGACAAAACAACATAAATACAATTTAATAAAGCATAGGATAAAACAACATAAATACAATTTAATGAAACATAGGATAAACAACATAAATACAATTTAATAAAGCATAGGACAAAACAACATAAATACAATTTAATAAAGCATATGTTAAAACAACATAAATACAATTTAATAAAGCATAAGATAAAACAACATGAATATAATTTAGTAAAGCTTAAGATAAAACAACATGAATACAATTTAATAAAGCATAGGTTAAAACAACATAAATACAATTTAAGAAAGCATAGGATAAAACTACATAAATACATTTTAATAAAGCATAGGTTAAAACAACATAAATACAATTTAATAAAGCATAGGATAAAACAACATAAATACAATTTAATAAAGCATAGGATAAAACAACATAAATACTTTTTAATAAAGCGTAGGATAAAACCACATAAATACAATTTAATAATGCATAGGATAAAACAACATAAATAAAATTTAATAAAGCATAGGTTAAAACAACATAAATACAATTTAATAAAGCGTAGGACAAAACAACATAAATACAATGTAATAAAGCATAGTTTAAAACAACATAAATACAATTTAATAAAGCATAAGATAAAACAACATGAATATAATTTAGTAAAGCATAAGATAAAACAACATGAATACAATTTAATAAAGCATAGGTTAAAACAACATAAATACAATTTAAGAAAGCATAGGATAAAACTACATAAATACATTTTAATAAAGCATAGGATAAAACAACATAAATGCAATTTAATAAAGCATAGGTTAAAACAAAATAAATACAATTTAATAAAGCTTCGGACAAAACAACATAAATACAATTTAATAAAGCATAGGATAAAACAACATAAATACAATTTATAAAGCATAGGATCAAACAACATAAATACAAATTAATAAAGCATAGGATAAAACAACATAAATACAATTTAATAAAGCATAGGATAAAATAACATAAAAACAATTTAATAAAGCATAGGCTAAAACTACATAAATACAATTTAATAAAGCATAGGATAAAACAACATAAATTAAATTTAATAAAGCATAGGATAAAACAACATAAATACAATTTAATAAAGCATAGGATAAAACAACATAAATACAATTTAATAAAGCATAGGATAAAACAACATAAATACAATTTAATAAAGCATAGGATAAAACAACATAAATACAATTTAATAAAGCATAGGATAAAACAACATAAATACAATTTAATAAAGCATAGGATAAAACAACATAAATAAAATTTAATAAAGCATAGGTTAAAACAACATAAATACAATTTAATAAAGCATATGACAAAACAACATAAATACAATTTAATAAAGCATAGTTTAAAACAGCATGAATACAATTTAATAAAGCATAGGATAAAACCACAGAAATACAATTTAATAAAGCATAGGATAAAACAACATAGATACAATGTAATAAAGCATAGGACAAAACAACATAAATACAATTTAATAAAGCATAGGATAAAACAACATAAATACAATTTAATGAAACATAGGATAAACAACATAAATACAATTTAATAAAGCATAGGACAAAACAACATAAATACAATTTAATAAAGCATATGTTAAAACAACATAAATACAATTTAATAAAGCATAAGATAAAACAACATGAATATAATTTAGTAAAGCTTAAGATAAAACAACATGAATACAATTTAATAAAGCATAGGTTAAAACAACATAAATACAATTTAAGAAAGCATAGGATAAAACTACATAAATACATTTTAATAAAGCATAGGTTAAAACAACATAAATACAATTTAATAAAGCATAGGATAAAACAACATAAATACAATTTAATAAAGCATAGGATAAAACAACATAAATACTTTTTAATAAAGCGTAGGATAAAACCACATAAATACAATTTAATAAAGCATTAGATAAAACAACATAAATAAAATTTAATAAAGCATAGGTTAAAACAACATAAATACAATTTAATAAAGCGTAGGACAAAACAACATAAATACAATGTAATAAAGCATAGTTTAAAACAACATAAATACAATTTAATAAAGCATAAGATAAAACAACATGAATATAATTTAGTAAAGCATAAGATAAAACAACATGAATACAATTTAATAAAGCATAGGTTAAAACAACATAAACACAATTTAAGAAAGCATAGGATAAAACTACATAAATACATTTTAATAAAGCATAGGATAAAACAACATAAATGCAATTTAATAAAGCATAGGTTAAAACAAAATAAATACAATTTAATAAAGCTTCGGACAAAACAACATAAATACAATTTAATAAAGCATAGGATAAAACAACATAAATACAATTTATAAAGCATAGGATCAAACAACATAAATACAATTTAATAAAGCATAGGATAAAATACCATAAAAACAATTTAATAAAGCATAGGCTAAAACTACATAAATACAATTTAATAACGCATAGGATAAAACAAATTAAATACAATTTAATAAAGCATAGGTTAAAACAACATAAATACAATTTAATAAAGCATAGGATAAAACAACATAAATACAATTTAATAAAGCATAGGATAAAACAACATAAATAAAATTTAATAAAGCATAGGTTAAAACAACATAAATACAATTTAATAAAGCATCGGACAAAACAACATGAATACAATTAAATAAAGCATAGGATAAAACAACATAAATACAATTTATAAAGCATAGGATAAAACAACATAAATACAATTTAATAAAGCATAGGATAAAACAACATAAATACAATTTAATAAAGCATAGGATAAAACAACATAAATACAATTTAATAAAGCATAGGATAAAACAACATAAATACAATTTAATAAAGCATAGGATAAAACAACATAAATACAATTTAATTAAGCATAGGATAAAACAAAATAAATACAATTTAATAAAGCATAGGATAAAACAACATAAATACAATTTAATAAAGCATATGACAAAACAACATAAATACAATTTAATAAAGCATAGTTTAAAACAGCATGAATACAATTTAATAAAGCATAGGATAAAACCACAGAAATACAATTTAATAAAGCATAGGATAAAACAACATAAATACAATTTAATAAAGCATAGGACAAAACAACATAAATACAATTTAATAAAGCATAGGACAAAACAACATAAATACAATTTAATAAAGCATAAGATAAAACAACATGAATATAATTTAGTAAAGCATAAGATAAAACAACATGACTACAATTTAATAAAGCATAGGTTAAAACAACATAAATACAATTTAAGAAAGCATAGGATAAAACTACATAAATACATTTTAATAAAGCATAGGATAAAACAACATAAATGCAATTTAATAAAGCATAGTTTAAAACAACATAAATACAATTTAATAAAGCTTCGGACAAAACAACATAAATACAATTTAATAAAGCATAGGATAAAACAACATAAATACAATTTATAAATCATAGGATCAAACAACATAAATACAAATTAATAAAGCATAGGATAAAACAACATGAATACAATTTAATAAAGCATAGGATAAAATACCATAAAAACAATTTAATAAAGCATAGGCTAAAACTACATAAATACAATTTAATAACGCATAGGATAAAACAAATTAAATACAATTTAATAAAGCATAGGTTAAAACAACATAAATACAATTTAATAAAGCATAGGATAAAACAACATAAATACAATTTAATAAAGCATAGGATAAAACAACATAAATAAAATTTAATAAAGCATAGGTTAAAACAACATAAATACAATTTAATAAAGCATCGGACAAAACAACATAAATACAATTAAATAAAGCATAGGATAAAACAACATAAATACAATTTATAAAGCATAGGATAAAACAACATAAATACAATTTAATAAAGCATAGGATAAAACAACATAAATACAATTTAATAAAGCATAGGATAAAACAACATAAATACAATTTAATAAAGCATAGGATAAAACAACATAAATACAATTTAATAAAGCATAGGATAAAACAACATAAATACAATTTAATTAAGCATAGGATAAAACAACATAAATACAATTTAATAAAGCATAGGATAAAACAACATAAATACAATTTAATAAAGCATATGACAAAACAACATAAATACAATTTAATAAAGCATAGTTTAAAACAGCATGAATACAATTTAATAAAGCATAGGATAAAACCACAGAAATACAATTTAATAAAGCATAGGATAAAACAACATAAATACAATGTAATTAAGCATAGGACAAAACAACATAAATACAATTTAATAAAGCATAGGTTAAAACAACATAAATACAATTTAATAAAGCTGCGGACAAAACAACATAAATACAATTTAATAAAGCATAGGATAAAACAACATAAATACAATTTATAAAGCATAGGATAAAACAACATAAATACTATTTAATAAAGCATACGTTAAAACAACATAAATACAATTAAATAAAGCATAGAATAAAACAACATAAATACAATTTAATAAAGCATAGGTTAAAACAACATAAATACAATTTAATAAAGCATAGTTTAAAACAGCATGAATACAATTTAATAAAGCATAGGATAAAACCACAGAAATACAATTTAATAAAGCATAGGATAAAACAACATAAATACAATTTAATAAAGCATAGGACAAAACAACATAAATACAATTTAATAAAGCATAGGACAAAACAACATAAATACAATTTAATAAAGCATAAGATAAAACAACATGAATACAATTTAATAAAGCATAGGTTAAAACAACATAAATACAATTTAAGAAAGCATAGGATAAAACTACATAAATACATTTTAATAAAGCATAGGATAAAACAACATAAATGCAATTTAATAAAGCATAGGTTAAAACAACATAAATACAATTTAATAAAGCTTCGGACAAAACAACATAAATACAATTTAATAAAGCATAGGATAAAACAACATAAATACAATTTATAAATCATAGGATCAAACAACATAAATACAAATTAATAAAGCATAGGATAAAACAACATAAATACAATTTAATAAAGCATAGGATAAAATACCATAAAAACAATTTAATAAAGCATAGGCTAAAACTACATAAATACAATTTAATAACGCATAGGATAAAACAAATTAAATACAATTTAATAAAGCATAGGTTAAAACAACATAAATACAATTTAATAAAGCATAGGATAAAACAACATAAATACAATTTAATAAAGCATAGGATAAAACAACATAAATAAAATTTAATAAAGCATAGGTTAAAACAACATAAATACAATTTAATAAAGCATCGGACAAAACAACATAAATACAATTAAATAAAGCATAGGATAAAACAACATAAATACAATTTATAAAGCATAGGATAAAACAACATAAATACAATTTAATAAAGCATAGGATAAAACAACATAAATACAATTTAATAAAGCATAGGATAAAACAACATAAATACAATTTAATAAAGCATAGGATAAAACAACATAAATACAATTTAATAAAGCATAGGATAAAACAACATAAATACAATTTAATTAAGCATAGGATAAAACAACATAAATACAATTTAATAAAGCATAGGATAAAACAACATAAATACAATTTAATAAAGCATATGACAAAACAACATAAATACAATTTAATAAAGCATAGTTTAAAACAGCATGAATACAATTTAATAAAGCATAGGATAAAACCACAGAAATACAATTTAATAAAGCATAGGATAAAACAACATAAATACAATGTAATTAAGCATAGGACAAAACAACATAAATACAATTTAATAAAGCATAGGTTAAAACAACATAAATACAATTTAATAAAGCTGCGGACAAAACAACATAAATACAATTTAATAAAGCATAGGATAAAACAACATAAATACAATTTATAAAGCATAGGATAAAACAACATAAATAAAATTTAATAAAGCATAGGTTAAAACAACATCAATACAATTTAATAAAGCATATGACAAAACAACATAAATACAATTTAATAAAGCATAGTTTAAAACAGCATGAATACAATTTAATAAAGCATAGGATAAAACCACAGAAATACAATTTAATAAAGCATAGGATAAAACAACATAAATACAATGTAATAAAGCATAGGACAAAACAACATAAATACAATTTAATAAAGCATAGGATAAAACAACATAAATAAAATTTAATGAAACATAGGATAAACAACATAAATACAATTTAATAAAGCATAGGACAAAACAACATAAATACAATTTAATAAAGCATATGTTAAAACAACATAAATACAATTTAATAAAGCATAAGATAAAACAACATGAATATAATTTAGTAAAGCTTAAGATAAAACAACATGAATACAATTTAATAAAGCATAGGTTAAAACAACATAAATACAATTTAAGAAAGCATAGGATAAAACTACATAAATACATTTTAATAAAGCATAGGTTAAAACAACATAAATACAATTTAATAAAGCATAGGATAAAACAACATAAATACAATTTAATAAAGCATAGGATAAAACAACATAAATACTATTTAATAAAGCATACGTTAAAACAACATAAATACAATTAAATAAAGCATAGAATAAAACAACATAAATACAATTTAATAAAGCATAGGTTAAAACAACATAAATACAATTTTATAAAGCATAGGATAAAACAACATAAATACAATTTAATAAAGCATAGATTAAAACAACATAAATACAATTTAATAAAGCATAGGATAAAACAACATAAATTCAATTTAATAAAGCATAGGATAAAACAACATAAATACAATTTAATAAAGCACAGGATAAAACAACATAAATAAAATTTAATAAAGCATAGGATAAAACAACATAAATAAAATTTAATAAAGCATAGGATAAAACAACGTAAATACAATTTAATAAAGCATAGGATAAAACAACATAAATAAAATTTAATACAGCATAGGATAAAACAACATAAATACAATTTAATAAAGCATAGGATAAAACAACATAAATACAATTTAATAAAGCATAGGTTAAAACAACATAAATACAATTTAATAAAGCATAGGATAAAACAACATAAATACAATTTAATAAAGCATAGGATAAAACAACATAAATAAAATTTAATAAAGCATAGGATAAAACAACATAAATACAATTTAATAAAGCATAGGATAAAACAACATAAATAGAATTTAATAAAGCATAGGATAAAACAACATAAATACAATTTAATAAAGCATAGGATAAAACAACATAAATACAATTTAATAAAGCATAGGTTAAAACAACATAAATACAATTTTATAAAGCATAGGATAAAACAACATAAATACAATTTAATAAAGCATAGGTTAAAACAACATAAATACAATTTAATAAAGCATAGGATAAAACAACATAAATTAAATTTAATAAAGCATAGGATAAAACAACATAAATACAATTTAATAAAGCATAGGATAAAACAACATAAATACAATTTAATAAAGCATAGGATAAAACAACATAAATACAATTTAATAAAGCATAGGATAAAACAACATAAATACAATTTAATAAAGCATAGGATAAAACAACATAAATACAATTTAATAAAGCATAGGATAAAACAACATAAATAAAATTTAATAAAGCATAGGTTAAAACAACATAAATACAATTTAATAAAGCATATGACAAAACAACATAAATACAATTTAATAAAGCATAGTTTAAAACAGCATGAATACAATTTAATAAAGCATAGGATAAAACCACAGAAATACAATTTAATAAAGCATAGGATAAAACAACATAAATACAATGTAATAAAGCATAGGACAAAACAACATAAATACAATTTAATAAAGCATAGGATAAAACAACATAAATACAATTTAATGAAACATAGGATAAACAACATGAATATAATTTAGTAAAGCTTAAGATAAAACAACATGAATACAATTTAATAAAGCATAGGTTAAAACAACATAAATACAATTTAAGAAAGCATAGGATAAAACTACATAAATACATTTTAATAAAGCATAGGTTAAAACAACATAAATACAATTTAATAAAGCATAGGATAAAACAACATAAATACAATTTAATAAAGCATAGGATAAAACAACATAAATACTTTTTAAAAAAGCGTAGGATAAAACCACATAAATACAATTTAATAAAGCATAGGCTAAAACAACATAAATAAAATTTAATAAAGCACAGGTTAAAACAACATAAATACAATTTAATAAAGCGTAGGACAAAACAACATAAATACAATGTAATAAAGCATAGTTTAAAACAACATAAATACAATTTAATAAAGCATAGGATAAAATAACATAAATACAATTTAATAAAGCATAGGACAAAACAACATAAATGCAATTTAATAAAGCATAGGACAAAACAACATAAATACAATTTAATAAAGCATAAGATAAAACAACATGAATATAATTTAGTAAAGCATGAGATAAAACAACATGAATACAATTTAATAAAGCATAGGTTAAAACAACATAAATACAATTTAAGAAAGCATAGGATAAAACTACATAAATACATTTTAATAAAGCATAGGATAAAACAACATAAATACAATTTAATAAAGCATAGGACAAAACAACATAAATACAATTTAATAAAGCATAGGACAAAACAACATAAATACAATTTAATAAAGCATAAGATAAAACAACATGAATATAATTTAGTAAAGCATGAGATAAAACAACATGAATACAATTTAATAAAGCATAGGTTAAAACAACATAAATACAATTTAAGAAAGCATAGGATAAAACTACATAAATACATTTTAATAAAGCATAGGATAAAACAACATAAATGCAATTTAATAAAGCATAGGTTAAAACAACATAAATACAATTTAATAAAGCATAGGACAAAACAACATAAATACAATTTAATAAAGCATAAGATAAAACAACATGAATATAATTTAGTAAAGCATAAGATAAAACAACATGAATACAATTTAATAAAGCATAGGTTAAAACAACATAAATACAATTTAAGAAAGCATAGGATAAAACTACATAAATACTTTTTAATAAAGCATAGGATAAAACCACATAAATACAATTTAATAAAGCACAGGATAAAACAACATAAATACAATTTAATAAAGCATAGGACAAAACAACATAAATACAATTTAATAAAGCATAGGATAAAACAACATAAATAAAATTTAATAAAGCATAGGTTAAAACAACATCAATACAATTTAATAAAGCATATGACAAAACAACATAAATACAATTTAATAAAGCATAGTTTAAAACAGCATGAATACAATTTAATAAAGCATAGGATAAAACCACAGAAATACAATTTAATAAAGCATAGGATAAAACAACATAAATACAATGTAATAAAGCATAGGACAAAACAACATAAATACAATTTAATAAAGCATAGGATAAAACAACATAAATAAAATTTAATGAAACATAGGATAAACAACATAAATACAATTTAATAAAGCATAGGACAAAACAACATAAATACAATTTAATAAAGCATATGTTAAAACAACATAAATACAATTTAATAAAGCATAAGATAAAACAACATGAATATAATTTAGTAAAGCTTAAGATAAAACAACATGAATACAATTTAATAAAGCATAGGTTAAAACAACATAAATACAATTTAAGAAAGCATAGGATAAAACTACATAAATACATATTAATAAAGCATAGGTTAAAACAACATAAATACAATTTAATAAAGCATAGGATAAAACAACATAAATACAATTTAATAAAGCATAGGATAAAACAACATAAATACTATTTAATAAAGCATACGTTAAAACAACATAAATACAATTAAATAAAGCATAGAATAAAACAACATAAATACAATTTAATAAAGCATAGGTTAAAACAACATAAATACAATTTTATAAAGCATAGGATAAAACAACATAAATACAATTTAATAAAGCATAGATTAAAACAACATAAATACAATTTAATAAAGCATAGGATAAAACAACATAAATTCAATTTAATAAAGCATAGGATAAAACAACATAAATACAATTTAATAAAGCACAGGATAAAACAACATAAATAAAATTTAATAAAGCATAGGATAAAACAACATAAATAAAATTTAATAAAGCATAGGATAAAACAACGTAAATACAATTTAATAAAGCATAGGATAAAACAACATAAATAAAATTTAATACAGCATAGGATAAAACAACATAAATACAATTTAATAAAGCATAGGATAAAACAACATAAATACAATTTAATAAAGCATAGGTTAAAACAACATAAATACAATTTAATAAAGCATAGGATAAAACAACATAAATACAATTTAATAAAGCATAGGATAAAACAACATAAATAAAATTTAATAAAGCATAGGATAAAACAACATAAATACAATTTAATAAAGCATAGGATAAAACAAGATAAATACAATTTAATAAAGCATAGGATAAAACAACATAAATACAATTTAATAAAGCATAGGATAAAACAACATAAATACAATTTAATAAAGCATAGGTTAAAACAACATAAATACAATTTTATAAAGCATAGGATAAAACAACATAAATACAATTTAATAAAGCATAGGTTAAAACAACATAAATACAATTTAATAAAGCATAGGATAAAACAACATAAATTAAATTTAATAAAGCATAGGATAAAACAACATAAATACAATTTAATAAAGCATAGGATAAAACAACATAAATACAATTTAATAAAGCATAGGATAAAACAACATAAATACAATTTAATAAAGCATAGGATAAAACAACATAAATACAATTTAATAAAGCATAGGATAAAACAACATAAATACAATTTAATAAAGCATAGGATAAAACAACATAAATAAAATTTAATAAAGCATAGGTTAAAACAACATAAATACAATTTAATAAAGCATATGACAAAACAACATAAATACAATTTAATAAAGCATAGTTTAAAACAGCATGAATACAATTTAATAAAGCATAGGATAAAACCACAGAAATACAATTTAATAAAGCATAGGATAAAACAACATAAATACAATGTAATAAAGCATAGGACAAAACAACATAAATACAATTTAATAAAGCATAGGATAAAACAACATAAATACAATTTAATGAAACATAGGATAAACAACATGAATATAATTTAGTAAAGCTTAAGATAAAACAACATGAATACAATTTAATAAAGCATAGGTTAAAACAACATAAATACAATTTAAGAAAGCATAGGATAAAACTACATAAATACATTTTAATAAAGCATAGGTTAAAACAACATAAATACAATTTAATAAAGCATAGGATAAAACAACATAAATACAATTTAATAAAGCATAGGATAAAACAACATAAATACTTTTTAAAAAAGCGTAGGATAAAACCACATAAATACAATTTAATAAAGCATAGGCTAAAACAACATAAATAAAATTTAATAAAGCACAGGTTAAAACAACATAAATACAATTTAATAAAGCGTAGGACAAAACAACATAAATACAATGTAATAAAGCATAGTTTAAAACAACATAAATACAATTTAATAAAGCATAGGATAAAATAACATAAATACAATTTAATAAAGCATAGGACAAAACAACATAAATACAATTTAATAAAGCATAGGACAAAACAACATAAATACAATTTAATAAAGCATAAGATAAAACAACATGAATATAATTTAGTAAAGCATGAGATAAAACAACATGAATACAATTTAATAAAGCATAGGTTAAAACAACATAAATACAATTTAAGAAAGCATAGGATAAAACTACATAAATACATTTTAATAAAGCATAGGATAAAACAACATAAATACAATTTAATAAAGCATAGGACAAAACAACATAAATACAATTTAATAAAGCATAGGACAAAACAACATAAATACAATTTAATAAAGCATAAGATAAAACAACATGAATATAATTTAGTAAAGCATGAGATAAAACAACATGAATACAATTTAATAAAGCATAGGTTAAAACAACATAAATACAATTTAAGAAAGCATAGGATAAAACTACATAAATACATTTTAATAAAGCATAGGATAAAACAACATAAATGCAATTTAATAAAGCATAGGTTAAAACAACATAAATACAATTTAATAAAGCATAGGACAAAACAACATAAATACAATTTAATAAAGCATAAGATAAAACAACATGAATATAATTTAGTAAAGCATAAGATAAAACAACATGAATACAATTTAATAAAGCATAGGTTAAAACAACATAAATACAATTTAAGAAAGCATAGGATAAAACTACATAAATACTTTTTAATAAAGCATAGGATAAAACCACATAAATACAATTTAATAAAGCACAGGATAAAACAACATAAATACAATTTAATAAAGCATAGGACAAAACAACATAAATACAATTTAATAAAGCATAGGATAAAACAACATAAATAAAATTTAATAAAGCATAGGTTAAAACAACATCAATACAATTTAATAAAGCATATGACAAAACAACATAAATACAATTTAATAAAGCATAGTTTAAAACAGCATGAATACAATTTAATAAAGCATAGGATAAAACCACAGAAATACAATTTAATAAAGCATAGGATAAAACAACATAAATACAATGTAATAAAGCATAGGACAAAACAACATAAATACAATTTAATAAAGCATAGGATAAAACAACATAAATAAAATTTAATGAAACATAGGATAAACAACATAAATACAATTTAATAAAGCATAGGACAAAACAACATAAATACAATTTAATAAAGCATATGTTAAAACAACATAAATACAATTTAATAAAGCATAAGATAAAACAACATGAATATAATTTAGTAAAGCTTAAGATAAAACAACATGAATACAATTTAATAAAGCATAGGTTAAAACAACATAAATACAATTTAAGAAAGCATAGGATAAAACTACATAAATACATATTAATAAAGCATAGGTTAAAACAACATAAATACAATTTAATAAAGCATAGGATAAAACAACATAAATACAATTTAATAAAGCATAGGATAAAACAACATAAATACTATTTAATAAAGCATACGTTAAAACAACATAAATACAATTAAATAAAGCATAGAATAAAACAACATAAATACAATTTAATAAAGCATAGGTTAAAACAACATAAATACAATTTTATAAAGCATAGGATAAAACAACATAAATACAATTTAATAAAGCATAGATTAAAACAACATAAATACAATTTAATAAAGCATAGGATAAAACAACATAAATTCAATTTAATAAAGCATAGGATAAAACAACATAAATACAATTTAATAAAGCACAGGATAAAACAACATAAATAAAATTTAATAAAGCATAGGATAAAACAACATAAATAAAATTTAATAAAGCATAGGATAAAACAACGTAAATACAATTTAATAAAGCATAGGATAAAACAACATAAATAAAATTTAATACAGCATAGGATAAAACAACATAAATACAATTTAATAAAGCATAGGATAAAACAACATAAATACAATTTAATAAAGCATAGGTTAAAACAACATAAATACAATTTAATAAAGCATAGGATAAAACAACATAAATACAATTTAATAAAGCATAGGATAAAACAACATAAATAAAATTTAATAAAGCATAGGATAAAACAACATAAATACAATTTAATAAAGCATAGGATAAAACAACATAAATAGAATTTAATAAAGCATAGGATAAAACAACATAAATACAATTTAATAAAGCATAGGATAAAACAACATAAATACAATTTAATAAAGCATAGGATAAAACAACATAAATACAATTTAATAAAGCATAGGATAAAACAACATAAATAAAATTTAATAAAGCATAGGTTAAAACAACATCAATACAATTTAATAAAGCATATGACAAAACAACATAAATACAATTTAATAAAGCATAGTTTAAAACAGCATGAATACAATTTAATAAAGCATAGGATAAAACCACAGAAATACAATTTAATAAAGCATAGGATAAAACAACATAAATACAATGTAATAAAGCATAGGACAAAACAACATAAATACAATTTAATAAAGCATAGGATAAAACAACATAAATAAAATTTAATGAAACATAGGATAAACAACATAAATACAATTTAATAAAGCATAGGACAAAACAACATAAATACAATTTAATAAAGCATATGTTAAAACAACATAAATACAATTTAATAAAGCATAAGATAAAACAACATGAATATAATTTAGTAAAGCTTAAGATAAAACAACATGAATACAATTTAATAAAGCATAGGTTAAAACAACATAAATACAATTTAAGAAAGCATAGGATAAAACTACATAAATACATTTTAATAAAGCATAGGTTAAAACAACATAAATACAATTTAATAAAGCATAGGATAAAACAACATAAATACAATTTAATAAAGCATAGGATAAAACAACATAAATACTTTTTAATAAAGCGTAGGATAAAACCACATAAATACAATTTAATAAAGCATAGGCTAAAACAACATAAATAAAATTTAATAAAGCATAGGTTAAAACAACATAAATACAATTTAATAAAGCGTAGGACAAAACAACATAAATACAATGTAATAAAGCATAGTTTAAAACAACATAAATACAATTTAATAAAGCATAGGATAAAATAACATAAATACAATTTAATAAAGCATAGGATAAAACCACAGAAATACAATTTAATAAAGCATAGGATAAAACAACATAAATACAATTTAATAAAGCATAGGACAAAACAACATAAATACAATTTAATAAAGCATAGGACAAAACAACAAAAATACAATTTAATAAAGCATAAGATAAAACAACATGAATATAATTTAGTAAAGCATAAGATAAAACAACATGAATACAATTTAATAAAGCATAGGTTAAAACAACATAAATACAATTTAAGAAAGCATAGGATAAAACTACATAAATACATTTTAATAAAGCATAGGATAAA
This sequence comes from Phyllobates terribilis, assembly GCF_046119375.1. Lineage (NCBI taxonomy): Eukaryota > Metazoa > Chordata > Amphibia > Anura > Dendrobatidae > Phyllobates > Phyllobates terribilis. The sequence continues at coordinate 3,151,908 of NW_027362939.1, read as the reverse complement.
ACAACATAAATGCAATTTAATAAAGCATAGGTTAAAACAACATAAATACAATTTAATAAAGCTTCGGACAAAACAACATAAATACAATTTAATAAAGCATAGGATAAAACAACATAAATACAATTTATAAAGCATAGGATCAAACAACATAAATACAAATTAATAAAGCATAGGATAAAACAACATAAATACAATTTAATAAAGCATAGGATAAAATACCATAAAAACAATTTAATAAAGCATAGGCTAAAACTACATAAATACAATTTAATAACGCATAGGATAAAACAAATTAAATACAATTTAATAAAGCATAGGTTAAAACAACATAAATACAATTTAATAAAGCATAGGATAAAACAACATAAATACAATTTAATAAAGCATAGGATAAAACAACATAAATAAAATTTAATAAAGCATAGGTTAAAACAACATAAATACAATTTAATAAAGCATCGGACAAAACAACATGAATACAATTAAATAAAGCATAGGATAAAACAACATAAATACAATTTATAAAGCATAGGATAAAACAACATAAATACAATTTAATAAAGCATAGGATAAAACAACATAAATACAATTTAATAAAGCATAGGATAAAACAACATAAATACAATTTAATAAAGCATAGGATAAAACAACATAAATACAATTTAATAAAGCATAGGATAAAACAACATAAATACAATTTAATTAAGCATAGGATAAAACAACATAAATACAATTTAATAAAGCATAGGATAAAACAACATAAATACAATTTAATAAAGCTTATGACAAAACAACATAAATACAATTTAATAAAGCATAGTTTAAAACAGCATGAATACAATTTAATAAAGCATAGGATAAAACCACAGAAATACAATTTAATAAAGCATAGGATAAAACAACATAAATACAATTTAATAAAGCATAGGACAAAACAACATAAATACAATTTAATAAAGCATAGGACAAAACAACATAAATACAATTTAATAAAGCATAAGATAAAACAACATGAATATAATTTAGTAAAGCATAAGATAAAACAACATGAATACAATTTAATAAAGCATAGGTTAAAACAACATAAATACAATTTAAGAAAGCATAGGATAAAACTACATAAATACATTTTAATAAAGCATAGGATAAAACAACATAAATGCAATTTAATAAAGCATAGGTTAAAACAACATAAATACAATTTAATAAAGCTTCGGACAAAACAACATAAATACAATTTAATAAAGCATAGGATAAAACAACATAAATACAATTTATAAATCATAGGATCAAACAACATAAATACAAATTAATAAAGCATAGGATAAAACAACATGAATACAATTTAATAAAGCATAGGATAAAATACCATAAAAACAATTTAATAAAGCATAGGCTAAAACTACATAAATACAATTTAATAACGCATAGGATAAAACAAATTAAATACAATTTAATAAAGCATAGGTTAAAACAACATAAATACAATTTAATAAAGCATAGGATAAAACAACATAAATACAATTTAATAAAGCATAGGATAAAACAACATAAATAAAATTTAATAAAGCATAGGTTAAAACAACATAAATACAATTTAATAAAGCATCGGACAAAACAACATAAATACAATTAAATAAAGCATAGGATAAAACAACATAAATACAATTTATAAAGCATAGGATAAAACAACATAAATACAATTTAATAAAGCATAGGATAAAACAACATAAATACAATTTAATAAAGCATAGGATAAAACAACATAAATACAATTTAATAAAGCATAGGATAAAACAACATAAATACAATTTAATAAAGCATAGGATAAAACAACATAAATACAATTTAATTAAGCATAGGATAAAACAACATAAATACAATTTAATAAAGCATAGGATAAAACAACATAAATACAATTTAATAAAGCATATGACAAAACAACATAAATACAATTTAATAAAGCATAGTTTAAAACAGCATGAATACAATTTAATAAAGCATAGGATAAAACCACAGAAATACAATTTAATAAAGCATAGGATAAAACAACATAAATACAATGTAATTAAGCATAGGACAAAACAACATAAATACAATTTAATAAAGCATAGGTTAAAACAACATAAATACAATTTAATAAAGCTGCGGACAAAACAACATAAATACAATTTAATAAAGCATAGGATAAAACAACATAAATACAATTTATAAAGCATAGGATAAAACAACATAAATACTATTTAATAAAGCATACGTTAAAACAACATAAATACAATTAAATAAAGCATAGAATAAAACAACATAAATACAATTTAATAAAGCATAGGTTAAAACAACATAAATACAATTTAATAAAGCATAGTTTAAAACAGCATGAATACAATTTAATAAAGCATAGGATAAAACCACAGAAATACAATTTAATAAAGCATAGGATAAAACAACATAAATACAATTTAATAAAGCATAGGACAAAACAACATAAATACAATTTAATAAAGCATAGGACAAAACAACATAAATACAATTTAATAAAGCATAAGATAAAACAACATGAATATAATTTAGTAAAGCATAAGATAAAACAACATGAATACAATTTAATAAAGCATAGGTTAAAACAACATAAATACAATTTAAGAAAGCATAGGATAAAACTACATAAATACATTTTAATAAAGCATAGGATAAAACAACATAAATGCAATTTAATAAAGCATAGGTTAAAACAACATAAATACAATTTAATAAAGCTTCGGACAAAACAACATAAATACAATTTAATAAAGCATAGGATAAAACAACATAAATACAATTTATAAATCATAGGATCAAACAACATAAATACAAATTAATAAAGCATAGGATAAAACAACATAAATACAATTTAATAAAGCATAGGATAAAATACCATAAAAACAATTTAATAAAGCATAGGCTAAAACTACATAAATACAATTTAATAACGCATAGGATAAAACAAATTAAATACAATTTAATAAAGCATAGGTTAAAACAACATAAATACAATTTAATAAAGCATAGGATAAAACAACATAAATACAATTTAATAAAGCATAGGATAAAACAACATAAATAAAATTTAATAAAGCATAGGTTAAAACAACATAAATACAATTTAATAAAGCATCGGACAAAACAACATAAATACAATTAAATAAAGCATAGGATAAAACAACATAAATACAATTTATAAAGCATAGGATAAAACAACATAAATACAATTTAATAAAGCATAGGATAAAACAACATAAATACAATTTAATAAAGCATAGGATAAAACAACATAAATACAATTTAATAAAGCATAGGATAAAACAACATAAATACAATTTAATAAAGCATAGGATAAAACAACATAAATACAATTTAATTAAGCATAGGATAAAACAACATAAATACAATTTAATAAAGCATAGGATAAAACAACATAAATACAATTTAATAAAGCATATGACAAAACAACATAAATACAATTTAATAAAGCATAGTTTAAAACAGCATGAATACAATTTAATAAAGCATAGGATAAAACCACAGAAATACAATTTAATAAAGCATAGGATAAAACAACATAAATACAATGTAATTAAGCATAGGACAAAACAACATAAATACAATTTAATAAAGCATAGGTTAAAACAACATAAATACAATTTAATAAAGCTGCGGACAAAACAACATAAATACAATTTAATAAAGCATAGGATAAAACAACATAAATACAATTTATAAAGCATAGGATAAAACAACATAAATACTATTTAATAAAGCATACGTTAAAACAACATAAATACAATTAAATAAAGCATAGAATAAAACAACATAAATACAATTTAATAAAGCATAGGTTAAAACAACATAAATATAATTTAATAAAGCATCGGACAAAACAACATAAATACAATTTAATAAAGCATAGGATAAAACAACATAAATACAATTTATAAAGCATAGGATAAAACAACATAAATACAATTTAATAAAGCATAGGATAAAACAACATAAATACAATTTAATAAAGCATAGGATAAAACAACATAATTACAATTTAATAAAGCATAGGCTAAAACTACATAAATACAATTTAATAAAGCATAGGATAAAACAACATAAATACAATTTAATAAAGCATAGGTTAAAACAACATAAATACAATTTAATAAAGCATAGGATAAAACAACATAAATACAATTTAATAAAGCATAGGATAAAACAACATAAATAAAATTTAATAAAGCATAGGTTAAAACAACATAAATACAATTTAATAAAGCATAGGATAAAACCACATAAATACAATTTAATAAAGCATAGGATAAAACAACATAAATACTTTTTAATAAAGCATAGGATAAAACCACATAAATACAATTTAATAAAGCACAGGATAAAACAACATAAATACAATTTAATAAAGCATAGGATAAAACAACATAAATACAATTTAATAAAGAATAGGATAAAACAACATAAATACAATTTAATAAAGCATAGGATAAAACAACATAAATACTATTTAATAAAGCATACGTTAAAACAACATAAATACAATTTAATAAAGCATAAGATAAAACAACATGAATATAATTTAGTAAAGCATAAGATAAAACAACATGAATACAATTTAATAAAGCATAGGATAAAACTACATAAATACAATTTAATAAAGCATAGGTTAAAACAACATAAATACAATTTAATAAAGCTTCGGACAAAACAACATAAATACAATTTAATAAAGCATAGGATAAAACAACATAAATACAATTTATAAAGCATAGGATCAAACAACATAAATACAAATTAATAAAGCATAGGATAAAACAACATAAATACAATTTAATAAAGCATAGGATAAAATAACATAAAAACAATTTAATAAAGCATAGGCTAAAACTACATAAATACAATTTAATAAAGCATAGGATAAAACAAATTAAATACAATTTAATAAAGCATAGGTTAAAACAACATAAATACAATTTAATAAAGCATCGGAAAAAACAACATAAATACAATTTAATAAAGCATAGGTTAAAACAACATAAATACAATTTAATAAAGCATCGGACAAAACAACATAAATACAATTTAATAAAGCATAGGATAAAACAACATAAATACAATTTAATAAAGCATAGGTTAAAACAACATAAATACAATTTAATAAAGCATAGGATAAAACAACATAAATACAATTTAATAAAGCATAGGATAAAACAACATAAATACTATTTAATAAAGCATAGGATAAAACAACATAAATACAATTTAATAAAGCATAGGATAAAACAACATAAATACTTTTTAATAAAGTGTAGGATAAAACCACATAAATACAATTTAATAAAGCATAGGATAAAACAACATAAATAAAATTTAATAAAGCATAGGTTAAAACAACATAAATACAATTTAATAAAGCGTAGGACAAAACAACATAAATACATTTTAATAAAGCATAGGATAAAACAACATAAATGCAATTTAATAAAGCATAGGTTAAAACAACATAAATACAATTTAATAAAGCTTCGGACAAAACAACATAAATACAATTTAATAAAGCATAGGATAAAACAACATAAATACAATTTATAAAGCATAGGATAAAACAACATAAATACAATTTAATAAAGCATAGGATAAAACAACATAAATACAATTTAATAAAGCATAGGATAAAACAACATAATTACAATTTAATAAAGCATAGGCTAAAACTACATAAATACAATTTAATAAAGCATAGGATAAAACAACATAAATACAATTTAATAAAGCATAGGTTAAAACAACATAAATACAATTTAATAAAGCATAGGATAAAACAACATAAATACAATTTAATAAAGCATAGGATAAAACAACATAAATACTATTTAATAAAGCATACGTTAAAACAACATAAATACAATTAAATAAAGCATAGAATAAAACAACATAAATACAATTTAATAAAGCATAGGTTAAAACAACATAAATACAATTTTATAAAGCATAGGATAAAACAACATAAATACAATTTAATAAAGCATAGGTTAAAACAACATAAATACAATTTAATAAAGCATAGGATAAAACAACATAAATTAAATTTAATAAAGCATAGGATAAAACAACATAAATACAATTTAATAAAGCATAGGATAAAACAACATAAATACAATTTAATAAAGCATAGGATAAAACAACATAAATACAATTTAATAAAGCATAGGATAAAACAACATAAATACAATTTAATAAAGCATAGGATAAAACAACATAAATACAATTTAATAAAGCATAGGATAAAACAACATAAATAAAATTTAATAAAGCATAGGTTAAAACAACATAAATACAATTTAATAAAGCATATGACAAAACAACATAAATACAATTTAATAAAGCATAGTTTAAAACAGCATGAATACAATTTAATAAAGCATAGGATAAAACCACAGAAATACAATTTAATAAAGCATAGGATAAAACAACATAAATACAATGTAATAAAGCATAGGACAAAACAACATAAATACAATTTAATAAAGCATAGGATAAAACAACATAAATACAATTTAATGAAACATAGGATAAACAACATAAATACAATTTATTAAAGCATAGGACAAAACAACATAAATACAATTTAATAAAGCATATGTTAAAACAACATAAATACAATTTAATAAAGCATAAGATAAAACAACATGAATATAATTTAGTAAAGCTTAAGATAAAACAACATGAATACAATTTAATATAGCATAGGTTAAAACAACATAAATACAATTTAAGAAAGCATAGGATAAAACTACATAAATACATTTTAATAAAGCATAGGTTAAAACAACATAAATACAATTTAATAAAGCACAGGATAAAACAACATAAATACAATTTAATAAAGCATAGGATAAAACAACATAAATACTTTTTAATAAAGCGTAGGATAAAACCACATAAATACAATTTAATAATGCATAGGATAAAACAACATAAATAAAATTTAATAAAGCATAGGTTAAAACAACATAAATACAATTTAATAAAGCGTAGGACAAAACAACATAAATACAATGTAATAAAGCATAGTTTAAAACAACATAAATACAATTTAATAAAGCATAAGATAAAACAACATGAATATAATTTAGTAAAGCATAAGATAAAACAACATGAATACAATTTAATAAAGCATAGGTTAAAACAACATAAATACAATTTAAGAAAGCATAGGATAAAACTACATAAATACATTTTAATAAAGCATAGGATAAAACAACATAAATGCAATTTAATAAAGCATAGGTTAAAACAAAATAAATACAATTTAATAAAGCTTCGGACAAAACAACATAAATACAATTTAATAAAGCATAGGATAAAACAACATAAATACAATTTATAAAGCATAGGATCAAACAACATAAATACAAATTAATAAAGCATAGGATAAAACAACATAAATACAATTTAATAAAGCATAGGATAAAATAACATAAAAACAATTTAATAAAGCATAGGCTAAAACTACATAAATACAATTTAATAAAGCATAGGATAAAACAACATAAATTAAATTTAATAAAGCATAGGATAAAACAACATAAATACAATTTAATAAAGCATAGGATAAAACAACATAAATACAATTTAATAAAGCATAGGATAAAACAACATAAATACAATTTAATAAAGCATAGGATAAAACAACATAAATACAATTTAATAAAGCATAGGATAAAACAACATAAATACAATTTAATAAAGCATAGGATAAAACAACATAAATAAAATTTAATAAAGCATAGGTTAAAACAACATAAATACAATTTAATAAAGCATATGACAAAACAACATAAATACAATTTAATAAAGCATAGTTTAAAACAGCATGAATACAATTTAATAAAGCATAGGATAAAACCACAGAAATACAATTTAATAAAGCATAGGATAAAACAACATAGATACAATGTAATAAAGCATAGGACAAAACAACATAAATACAATTTAATAAAGCATAGGATAAAACAACATAAATACAATTTAATGAAACATAGGATAAACAACATAAATACAATTTAATAAAGCATAGGACAAAACAACATAAATACAATTTAATAAAGCATATGTTAAAACAACATAAATACAATTTAATAAAGCATAAGATAAAACAACATGAATATAATTTAGTAAAGCTTAAGATAAAACAACATGAATACAATTTAATAAAGCATAGGTTAAAACAACATAAATACAATTTAAGAAAGCATAGGATAAAACTACATAAATACATTTTAATAAAGCATAGGTTAAAACAACATAAATACAATTTAATAAAGCATAGGATAAAACAACATAAATACAATTTAATAAAGCATAGGATAAAACAACATAAATACTTTTTAATAAAGCGTAGGATAAAACCACATAAATACAATTTAATAAAGCATTAGATAAAACAACATAAATAAAATTTAATAAAGCATAGGTTAAAACAACATAAATACAATTTAATAAAGCGTAGGACAAAACAACATAAATACAATGTAATAAAGCATAGTTTAAAACAACATAAATACAATTTAATAAAGCATAAGATAAAACAACATGAATATAATTTAGTAAAGCATAAGATAAAACAACATGAATACAATTTAATAAAGCATAGGTTAAAACAACATAAACACAATTTAAGAAAGCATAGGATAAAACTACATAAATACATTTTAATAAAGCATAGGATAAAACAACATAAATGCAATTTAATAAAGCATAGGTTAAAACAAAATAAATACAATTTAATAAAGCTTCGGACAAAACAACATAAATACAATTTAATAAAGCATAGGATAAAACAACATAAATACAATTTATAAAGCATAGGATCAAACAACATAAATACAATTTAATAAAGCATAGGATAAAATACCATAAAAACAATTTAATAAAGCATAGGCTAAAACTACATAAATACAAATTAATAACGCATAGGATAAAACAAATTAAATACAATTTAATAAAGCATAGGTTAAAACAACATAAATACAATTTAATAAAGCATAGGATAAAACAACATAAATACAATTTAATAAAGCATAGGATAAAACAACATAAATAAAATTTAATAAAGCATAGGTTAAAACAACATAAATACAATTTAATAAAGCATCGGACAAAACAACATGAATACAATTAAATAAAGCATAGGATAAAACAACATAAATACAATTTATAAAGCATAGGATAAAACAACATAAATACAATTTAATAAAGCATAGGATAAAACAACATAAATACAATTTAATAAAGCATAGGATAAAACAACATAAATACAATTTAATAAAGCATAGGATAAAACAACATAAATACAATTTAATAAAGCATAGGATAAAACAACATAAATACAATTTAATTAAGCATAGGATAAAACAACATAAATACAATTTAATAAAGCATAGGATAAAACAACATAAATACAATTTAATAAAGCATATGACAAAACAACATAAATACAATTTAATAAAGCATAGTTTAAAACAGCATGAATACAATTTAATAAAGCATAGGATAAAACCACAGAAATACAATTTAATAAAGCATAGGATAAAACAACATAAATACAATTTAATAAAGCATAGGACAAAACAACATAAATACAATTTAATAAAGCATAGGACAAAACAACATAAATACAATTTAATAAAGCATAAGATAAAACAACATGAATATAATTTAGTAAAGCATAAGATAAAACAACATGAATACAATTTAATAAAGCATAGGTTAAAACAACATAAATACAATTTAAGAAAGCATAGGATAAAACTACATAAATACATTTTAATAAAGCATAGGATAAAACAACATAAATGCAATTTAATAAAGCATAGTTTAAAACAACATAAATACAATTTAATAAAGCTTCGGACAAAACAACATAAATACAATTTAATAAAGCATAGGATAAAACAACATAAATACAATTTATAAATCATAGGATCAAACAACATAAATACAAATTAATAAAGCATAGGATAAAACAACATGAATACAATTTAATAAAGCATAGGATAAAATACCATAAAAACAATTTAATAAAGCATAGGCTAAAACTACATAAATACAATTTAATAACGCATAGGATAAAACAAATTAAATACAATTTAATAAAGCATAGGTTAAAACAACATAAATACAATTTAATAAAGCATAGGATAAAACAACATAAATACAATTTAATAAAGCATAGGATAAAACAACATAAATAAAATTTAATAAAGCATAGGTTAAAACAACATAAATACAATTTAATAAAGCATCGGACAAAACAACATAAATACAATTAAATAAAGCATAGGATAAAACAACATAAATACAATTTATAAAGCATAGGATAAAACAACATAAATACAATTTAATAAAGCATAGGATAAAACAACATAAATACAATTTAATAAAGCATAGGATAAAACAACATAAATACAATTTAATAAAGCATAGGATAAAACAACATAAATACAATTTAATAAAGCATAGGATAAAACAACATAAATACAATTTAATTAAGCATAGGATAAAACAACATAAATACAATTTAATAAAGCATAGGATAAAACAACATAAATACAATTTAATAAAGCATATGACAAAACAACATAAATACAATTTAATAAAGCATAGTTTAAAACAGCATGAATACAATTTAATAAAGCATAGGATAAAACCACAGAAATACAATTTAATAAAGCATAGGATAAAACAACATAAATACAATGTAATTAAGCATAGGACAAAACAACATAAATACAATTTAATAAAGCATAGGTTAAAACAACATAAATACAATTTAATAAAGCTGCGGACAAAACAACATAAATACAATTTAATAAAGCATAGGATAAAACAACATAAATACAATTTATAAAGCATAGGATAAAACAACATAAATACTATTTAATAAAGCATACGTTAAAACAACATAAATACAATTAAATAAAGCATAGAATAAAACAACATAAATACAATTTAATAAAGCATAGGTTAAAACAACATAAATACAATTTAATAAAGCATAGTTTAAAACAGCATGAATACAATTTAATAAAGCATAGGATAAAACCACAGAAATACAATTTAATAAAGCATAGGATAAAACAACATAAATACAATTTAATAAAGCATAGGACAAAACAACATAAATACAATTTAATAAAGCATAGGACAAAACAACATAAATACAATTTAATAAAGCATAAGATAAAACAACATGAATACAATTTAATAAAGCATAGGTTAAAACAACATAAATACAATTTAAGAAAGCATAGGATAAAACTACATAAATACATTTTAATAAAGCATAGGATAAAACAACATAAATGCAATTTAATAAAGCATAGGTTAAAACAACATAAATACAATTTAATAAAGCTTCGGACAAAACAACATAAATACAATTTAATAAAGCATAGGATAAAACAACATAAATACAATTTATAAATCATAGGATCAAACAACATAAATACAAATTAATAAAGCATAGGATAAAACAACATAAATACAATTTAATAAAGCATAGGATAAAATACCATAAAAACAATTTAATAAAGCATAGGCTAAAACTACATAAATACAATTTAATAACGCATAGGATAAAACAAATTAAATACAATTTAATAAAGCATAGGTTAAAACAACATAAATACAATTTAATAAAGCATAGGATAAAACAACATAAATACAATTTAATAAAGCATAGGATAAAACAACATAAATAAAATTTAATAAAGCATAGGTTAAAACAACATAAATACAATTTAATAAAGCATCGGACAAAACAACATAAATACAATTAAATAAAGCATAGGATAAAACAACATAAATACAATTTATAAAGCATAGGATAAAACAACATAAATACAATTTAATAAAGCATAGGATAAAACAACATAAATACAATTTAATAAAGCATAGGATAAAACAACATAAATACAATTTAATAAAGCATAGGATAAAACAACATAAATACAATTTAATAAAGCATAGGATAAAACAACATAAATACAATTTAATTAAGCATAGGATAAAACAACATAAATACAATTTAATAAAGCATAGGATAAAACAACATAAATACAATTTAATAAAGCATATGACAAAACAACATAAATACAATTTAATAAAGCATAGTTTAAAACAGCATGAATACAATTTAATAAAGCATAGGATAAAACCACAGAAATACAATTTAATAAAGCATAGGATAAAACAACATAAATACAATGTAATTAAGCATAGGACAAAACAACATAAATACAATTTAATAAAGCATAGGTTAAAACAACATAAATACAATTTAATAAAGCTGCGGACAAAACAACATAAATACAATTTAATAAAGCATAGGATAAAACAACATAAATACAATTTATAAAGCATAGGATAAAACAACATAAATACTATTTAATAAAGCATACGTTAAAACAACATAAATACAATTAAATAAAGCATAGAATAAAACAACATAAATACAATTTAATAAAGCATAGGTTAAAACAACATAAATATAATTTAATAAAGCATCGGACAAAACAACATAAATACAATTTAATAAAGCATAGGATAAAACAACATAAATACAATTTATAAAGCATAGGATAAAACAACATAAATACAATTTAATAAAGCATAGGATAAAACAACATAAATACAATTTAATAAAGCATAGGATAAAACAACATAATTACAATTTAATAAAGCATAGGCTAAAACTACATAAATACAATTTAATAAAGCATAGGATAAAACAACATAAATACAATTTAATAAAGCATAGGTTAAAACAACATAAATACAATTTAATAAAGCATAGGATAAAACAACATAAATACAATTTAATAAAGCATAGGATAAAACAACATAAATAAAATTTAATAAAGCATAGGTTAAAACAACATAAATACAATTTAATAAAGCATAGGATAAAACCACATAAATACAATTTAATAAAGCATAGGATAAAACAACATAAATACTTTTTAATAAAGCATAGGATAAAACCACATAAATACAATTTAATAAAGCACAGGATAAAACAACATAAATACAATTTAATAAAGCATAGGATAAAGCAACATAAATACAATTTAATAAAGCATAGGATAAAACAACATAAATACAATTTAATAAAGCATAGGATAAAACAACATAAATACTATTTAATAAAGCATACGTTAAAACAACATAAATACAATTTAATAAAGCATAAGATAAAACAACATGAATATAATTTAGTAAAGCATAAGATAAAACAACATGAATACAATTTAATAAAGCATAGGATAAAACTACATAAATGCAATTTAATAAAGCATAGGTTAAAACAACATAAATACAATTTAATAAAGCTTCGGACAAAACAACATAAATACAATTTAATAAAGCATAGGATAAAACAACATAAATACAATTTATAAAGCATAGGATCAAACAACATAAATACAAATTAATAAAGCATAGGATAAAACAACATAAATACAATTTAATAAAGCATAGGATAAAATAACATAAAAACAATTTAATAAAGCATAGGCTAAAACTACATAAATACAATTTAATAAAGCATAGGATAAAACAAATTAAATACAATTTAATAAAGCATAGGTTAAAACAACATAAATACAATTTAATAAAGCATCGGAAAAAACAACATAAATACAATTTAATAAAGCATAGGTTAAAACAACATAAATACAATTTAATAAAGCATCGGACAAAACAACATAAATACAATTTAATAAAGCATAGGATAAAACAACATAAATACAATTTAATAAAGCATAGGTTAAAACAACATAAATACAATTTAATAAAGCATAGGATAAAACAACATAAATACAATTTAATAAAGCATAGGATAAAACAACATAAATACTATTTAATAAAGCATAGGATAAAACAACATAAATACAATTTAATAAAGCATAGGATAAAACAACATAAATACTTTTTAATAAAGCGTAGGATAAAACCACATAAATACAATTTAATAAAGCATAGGATAAAACAACATAAATAAAATTTAATAAAGCATAGGTTAAAACAACATAAATACAATTTAATAAAGCGTAGGACAAAACAACATAAATACATTTTAATAAAGCATAGGATAAAACAACATAAATGCAATTTAATAAAGCATAGGTTAAAACAACATAAATACAATTTAATAAAGCTTCGGACAAAACAACATAAATACAATTTAATAAAGCATAGGATAAAACAACATAAATACAATTTATAAAGCATAGGATAAAACAACATAAATACAATTTAATAAAGCATAGGATAAAACAACATAAATACAATTTAATAAAGCATAGGATAAAACAACATAATTACAATTTAATAAAGCATAGGCTAAAACTACATAAATACAATTTAATAAAGCATAGGATAAAACAACATAAATACAATTTAATAAAGCATAGGTTAAAACAACATAAATACAATTTAATAAAGCATAGGATAAAACAACATAAATACAATTTAATAAAGCATAGGATAAAACAACATAAATACTATTTAATAAAGCATACGTTAAAACAACATAAATACAATTAAATAAAGCATAGAATAAAACAACATAAATACAATTTAATAAAGCATAGGTTAAAACAACATAAATACAATTTTATAAAGCATAGGATAAAACAACATAAATACAATTTAATAAAGCATAGGTTAAAACAACATAAATACAATTTAATAAAGCATAGGATAAAACAACATAAATTAAATTTAATAAATCATAGGATAAAACAACATAAATACAATTTAATAAAGCATAGGATAAAACAACATAAATACAATTTAATAAAGCATAGGATAAAACAACATAAATACAATTTAATAAAGCATAGGATAAAACAACATAAATACAATTTAATAAAGCATAGGATAAAACAACATAAATACAATTTAATAAAGCATAGGATAAAACAACATAAATAAAATTTAATAAAGCATAGGTTAAAACAACATAAATACAATTTAATAAAGCATATGACAAAACAACATAAATACAATTTAATAAAGCATAGTTTAAAACAGCATGAATACAATTTAATAAAGCATAGGATAAAACCACAGAAATACAATTTAATAAAGCATAGGATAAAACAACATAAATACAATGTAATAAAGCATAGGACAAAACAACATAAATACAATTTAATAAAGCATAGGATAAAACAACATAAATACAATTTAATGAAACATAGGATAAACAACATAAATACAATTTATTAAAGCATAGGACAAAACAACATAAATACAATTTAATAAAGCATATGTTAAAACAACATAAATACAATTTAATAAAGCATAAGATAAAACAACATGAATATAATTTAGTAAAGCTTAAGATAAAACAACATGAATACAATTTAATATAGCATAGGTTAAAACAACATAAATACAATTTAAGAAAGCATAGGATAAAACTACATAAATACATTTTAATAAAGCATAGGTTAAAACAACATAAATACAATTTAATAAAGCACAGGATAAAACAACATAAATACAATTTAATAAAGCATAGGATAAAACAACATAAATACTTTTTAATAAAGCGTAGGATAAAACCACATAAATACAATTTAATAATGCATAGGATAAAACAACATAAATAAAATTTAATAAAGCATAGGTTAAAACAACATAAATACAATTTAATAAAGCGTAGGACAAAACAACATAAATACAATGTAATAAAGCATAGTTTAAAACAACATAAATACAATTTAATAAAGCATAAGATAAAACAACATGAATATAATTTAGTAAAGCATAAGATAAAACAACATGAATACAATTTAATAAAGCATAGGTTAAAACAACATAAATACAATTTAAGAAAGCATAGGATAAAACTACATAAATACATTTTAATAAAGCATAGGATAAAACAACATAAATGCAATTTAATAAAGCATAGGTTAAAACAAAATAAATACAATTTAATAAAGCTTCGGACAAAACAACATAAATACAATTTAATAAAGCATAGGATAAAACAACATAAATACAATTTATAAAGCATAGGATCAAACAACATAAATACAAATTAATAAAGCATAGGATAAAACAACATAAATACAATTTAATAAAGCATAGGATAAAATAACATAAAAACAATTTAATAAAGCATAGGCTAAAACTACATAAATACAATTTAATAAAGCATAGGATAAAACAACATAAATTAAATTTAATAAAGCATAGGATAAAACAACATAAATACAATTTAATAAAGCATAGGATAAAACAACATAAATACAATTTAATAAAGCATAGGATAAAACAACATAAATACAATTTAATAAAGCATAGGATAAAACAACATAAATACAATTTAATAAAGCATAGGATAAAACAACATAAATACAATTTAATAAAGCATAGGATAAAACAACATAAATAAAATTTAATAAAGCATAGGTTAAAACAACATAAATACAATTTAATAAAGCATATGACAAAACAACATAAATACAATTTAATAAAGCATAGTTTAAAACAGCATGAATACAATTTAATAAAGCATAGGATAAAACCACAGAAATACAATTTAATAAAGCATAGGATAAAACAACATAGATACAATGTAATAAAGCATAGGACAAAACAACATAAATACAATTTAATAAAGCATAGGATAAAACAACATAAATACAATTTAATGAAACATAGGATAAACAACATAAATACAATTTAATAAAGCATAGGACAAAACAACATAAATACAATTTAATAAAGCATATGTTAAAACAACATAAATACAATTTAATAAAGCATAAGATAAAACAACATGAATATAATTTAGTAAAGCTTAAGATAAAACAACATGAATACAATTTAATAAAGCATAGGTTAAAACAACATAAATACAATTTAAGAAAGCATAGGATAAAACTACATAAATACATTTTAATAAAGCATAGGTTAAAACAACATAAATACAATTTAATAAAGCATAGGATAAAACAACATAAATACAATTTAATAAAGCATAGGATAAAACAACATAAATACTTTTTAATAAAGCGTAGGATAAAACCACATAAATACAATTTAATAAAGCATTAGATAAAACAACATAAATAAAATTTAATAAAGCATAGGTTAAAACAACATAAATACAATTTAATAAAGCGTAGGACAAAACAACATAAATACAATGTAATAAAGCATAGTTTAAAACAACATAAATACAATTTAATAAAGCATAAGATAAAACAACATGAATATAATTTAGTAAAGCATAAGATAAAACAACATGAATACAATTTAATAAAGCATAGGTTAAAACAACATAAACACAATTTAAGAAAGCATAGGATAAAACTACATAAATACATTTTAATAAAGCATAGGATAAAACAACATAAATGCAATTTAATAAAGCATAGGTTAAAACAAAATAAATACAATTTAATAAAGCTTCGGACAAAACAACATAAATACAATTTAATAAAGCATAGGATAAAACAACATAAATACAATTTATAAAGCATAGGATCAAACAACATAAATACAAATTAATAAAGCATAGGATAAAACAACATAAATACAATTTAATAAAGCATAGGATAAAATAACATAAAAACAATTTAATAAAGCATAGGCTAAAACTACATAAATACAATTTAATAAAGCATAGGATAAAACAAATTAAATACAATTTAATAAAGCATAGGTTAAAACAACATAAATACAATTTAATAAAGCATAGGATAAAACAACATAAATACTATTTAATAAAGCATACGTTAAAACAACATAAATACAATTTAATAAAGCATAAGATAAAACAACATGAATATAATTTAGTAAAGCATAAGATAAAACAACATGAATACAATTTAATAAAGCATAGGATAAAACTACATAAATGCAATTTAATAAAGCATAGGTTAAAACAACATAAATACAATTTAATAAAGCTTCGGACAAAACAACATAAATACAATTTAATAAAGCATAGGATAAAACAACATAAATACAATTTATAAAGCATAGGATCAAACAACATAAATACAAATTAATAAAGCATAGGATAAAACAACATAAATACAATTTAATAAAGCATAGGATAAAATAACATAAAAACAATTTAATAAAGCATAGGCTAAAACTACATAAATACAATTTAATAAAGCATAGGATAAAACAAATTAAATACAATTTAATAAAGCATAGGTTAAAACAACATAAATACAATTTAATAAAGCATCGGAAAAAACAACATAAATACAATTTAATAAAGCATAGGTTAAAACAACATAAATACAATTTAATAAAGCATCGGACAAAACAACATAAATACAATTTAATAAAGCATAGGATAAAACAACATAAATACAATTTAATAAAGCATAGGTTAAAACAACATAAATACAATTTAATAAAGCATAGGATAAAACAACATAAATACAATTTAATAAAGCATAGGATAAAACAACATAAATACTATTTAATAAAGCATAGGATAAAACAACATAAATACAATTTAATAAAGCATAGGATAAAACAACATAAATACTTTTTAATAAAGCGTAGGATAAAACCACATAAATACAATTTAATAAAGCATAGGATAAAACAACATAAATAAAATTTAATAAAGCATAGGATAAAACAACATAAATGCAATTTAATAAAGCATAGGTTAAAACAACATAAATACAATTTAATAAAGCTTCGGACAAAACAACATAAATACAATTTAATAAAGCATAGGATAAAACAACATAAATACAATTTATAAAGCATAGGATAAAACAACATAAATACAATTTAATAAAGCATAGGATAAAACAACATAAATACAATTTAATAAAGCATAGGATAAAACAACATAATTACAATTTAATAAAGCATAGGCTAAAACTACATAAATACAATTTAATAAAGCATAGGATAAAACAACATAAATACAATTTAATAAAGCATAGGTTAAAACAACATAAATACAATTTAATAAAGCATAGGATAAAACAACATAAATACAATTTAATAAAGCATAGGATAAAACAACATAAATACTATTTAATAAAGCATACGTTAAAACAACATAAATACAATTAAATAAAGCATAGAATAAAACAACATAAATACAATTTAATAAAGCATAGGTTAAAACAACATAAATACAATTTTATAAAGCATAGGATAAAACAACATAAATACAATTTAATAAAGCATAGGTTAAAACAACATAAATACAATTTAATAAAGCATAGGATAAAACAACATAAATTAAATTTAATAAATCATAGGATAAAACAACATAAATACAATTTAATAAAGCATAGGATAAAACAACATAAATACAATTTAATAAAGCATAGGATAAAACAACATAAATACAATTTAATAAAGCATAGGATAAAACAACATAAATACAATTTAATAAAGCATAGGATAAAACAACATAAATACAATTTAATAAAGCATAGGATAAAACAACATAAATAAAATTTAATAAAGCATAGGTTAAAACAACATAAATACAATTTAATAAAGCATATGACAAAACAACATAAATACAATTTAATAAAGCATAGTTTAAAACAGCATGAATACAATTTAATAAAGCATAGGATAAAACCACAGAAATACAATTTAATAAAGCATAGGATAAAACAACATAAATACAATGTAATAAAGCATAGGACAAAACAACATAAATACAATTTAATAAAGCATAGGATAAAACAACATAAATACAATTTAATGAAACATAGGATAAACAACATAAATACAATTTATTAAAGCATAGGACAAAACAACATAAATACAATTTAATAAAGCATATGTTAAAACAACATAAATACAATTTAATAAAGCATAAGATAAAACAACATGAATATAATTTAGTAAAGCTTAAGATAAAACAACATGAATACAATTTAATATAGCATAGGTTAAAACAACATAAATACAATTTAAGAAAGCATAGGATAAAACTACATAAATACATTTTAATAAAGCATAGGTTAAAACAACATAAATACAATTTAATAAAGCACAGGATAAAACAACATAAATACAATTTAATAAAGCATAGGATAAAACAACATAAATACTTTTTAATAAAGCGTAGGATAAAACCACATAAATACAATTTAATAATGCATAGGATAAAACAACATAAATAAAATTTAATAAAGCATAGGTTAAAACAACATAAATACAATTTAATAAAGCGTAGGACAAAACAACATAAATACAATGTAATAAAGCATAGTTTAAAACAACATAAATACAATTTAATAAAGCATAAGATAAAACAACATGAATATAATTTAGTAAAGCATAAGATAAAACAACATGAATACAATTTAATAAAGCATAGGTTAAAACAACATAAATACAATTTAAGAAAGCATAGGATAAAACTACATAAATACATTTTAATAAAGCATAGGATAAAACAACATAAATGCAATTTAATAAAGCATAGGTTAAAACAAAATAAATACAATTTAATAAAGCTTCGGACAAAACAACATAAATACAATTTAATAAAGCATAGGATAAAACAACATAAATACAATTTATAAAGCATAGGATCAAACAACATAAATACAAATTAATAAAGCATAGGATAAAACAACATAAATACAATTTAATAAAGCATAGGATAAAATAACATAAAAACAATTTAATAAAGCATAGGCTAAAACTACATAAATACAATTTAATAAAGCATAGGATAAAACAACATAAATTAAATTTAATAAAGCATAGGATAAAACAACATAAATACAATTTAATAAAGCATAGGATAAAACAACATAAATACAATTTAATAAAGCATAGGATAAAACAACATAAATACAATTTAATAAAGCATAGGATAAAACAACATAAATACAATTTAATAAAGCATAGGATAAAACAACATAAATACAATTTAATAAAGCATAGGATAAAACAACATAAATAAAATTTAATAAAGCATAGGTTAAAACAACATAAATACAATTTAATAAAGCATATGACAAAACAACATAAATACAATTTAATAAAGCATAGTTTAAAACAGCATGAATACAATTTAATAAAGCATAGGATAAAACCACAGAAATACAATTTAATAAAGCATAGGATAAAACAACATAGATACAATGTAATAAAGCATAGGACAAAACAACATAAATACAATTTAATAAAGCATAGGATAAAACAACATAAATACAATTTAATGAAACATAGGATAAACAACATAAATACAATTTAATAAAGCATAGGACAAAACAACATAAATACAATTTAATAAAGCATATGTTAAAACAACATAAATACAATTTAATAAAGCATAAGATAAAACAACATGAATATAATTTAGTAAAGCTTAAGATAAAACAACATGAATACAATTTAATAAAGCATAGGTTAAAACAACATAAATACAATTTAAGAAAGCATAGGATAAAACTACATAAATACATTTTAATAAAGCATAGGTTAAAACAACATAAATACAATTTAATAAAGCATAGGATAAAACAACATAAATACAATTTAATAAAGCATAGGATAAAACAACATAAATACTTTTTAATAAAGCGTAGGATAAAACCACATAAATACAATTTAATAAAGCATTAGATAAAACAACATAAATAAAATTTAATAAAGCATAGGTTAAAACAACATAAATACAATTTAATAAAGCGTAGGACAAAACAACATAAATACAATGTAATAAAGCATAGTTTAAAACAACATAAATACAATTTAATAAAGCATAAGATAAAACAACATGAATATAATTTAGTAAAGCATAAGATAAAACAACATGAATACAATTTAATAAAGCATAGGTTAAAACAACATAAACACAATTTAAGAAAGCATAGGATAAAACTACATAAATACATTTTAATAAAGCATAGGATAAAACAACATAAATGCAATTTAATAAAGCATAGGTTAAAACAAAATAAATACAATTTAATAAAGCTTCGGACAAAACAACATAAATACAATTTAATAAAGCATAGGATAAAACAACATAAATACAATTTATAAAGCATAGGATCAAACAACATAAATACAAATTAATAAAGCATAGGATAAAACAACATAAATACAATTTAATAAAGCATAGGATAAAATAACATAAAAACAATTTAATAAAGCATAGGCTAAAACTACATAAATACAATTTAATAAAGCATAGGATAAAACAAATTAAATACAATTTAATAAAGCATAGGTTAAAACAACATAAATACAATTTAATAAAGCATAGGATAAAACAACATAAATACAATTTAATAAAGCATAGGATAAAACAACATAAATAAAATTTAATAAAGCATAGGTTAAAACAACATAAATACAATTTAATAAAGCATCGGACAAAACAACATAAATACAATTTAATAAAGCATAGGATAAAACAACATAAATACAATTTATAAAGCATAGGATAAAACAACATAAATACAATTTAATAAAGCATAGGATAAAACAACATAAATACAATTTAATAAAGCATAGGATAAAACAACATAATTACAATTTAATAAAGCATAGGCTAAAACTACATAAATACAATTTAATAAAGCATAGGATAAAACAACATAAATACAATTTAATAAAGCATAGGTTAAAACAACATAAATACAATTTAATAAAGCATAGGATAAAACAACATAAATACAATTTAATAAAGCATAGGATAAAACAACATAAATAAAATTTAATAAAGCATAGGTTAAAACAACATAAATACAATTTAATAAAGCATAGGATAAAACAACATAAATACAATTTAATAAAGCATAGGATAAAACAACATAAATACTTTTTAATAAAGCATAGGATAAAACCACATAAATACAATTTAATAAAGCACAGGATAAAACAACATAAATACAATTTAATAAAGCATAGGATAAAACAACATAAATACAATTTAATAAAGCATAGGATAAAACAACATAAATACAATTTAATAAAGCATAGGATAAAACAACATAAATACTATTTAATAAAGCATACATTAAAACAACATAAATACAATTAAATAAAGCATAGAATAAAACAACATAAATACAATTTAATAAAGCATAGGTTAAAACAACATAAATACAATTTAATAAGGCATCGGACAAAACAACATAAATACAATTTAATAAAGCATAGGATAAAACAACATAAATACAATTTATAAAGCATAGGATTAAACAACATAAATACAATTTAATAAAGCATAGGATAAAACAACATAAATACAATTTAATAAAGCATAGGATAAAACAACATAATTACAATTTAATAAAGCATAGGCTAAAACTACATAAATACAATTTAATAAAGCATAGGCTAAAACAACATAAATACAATTTAATAAAGCATAGGTTAAAACAACATAAATACAATTTAATAAAGCATAGGATAAAACCACATAAATACAATTTAATAAAGCATAGGATAAAACAACATAAATACTTTTTAATAAAGCATAGGATAAAACCACATAAATACAATTTAATAAAGCACAGGATAAAACAACATAAATACAATTTAATAAAGCATAGGATAAAACAACATAAATACAATTTAATAAAGCATAGGATAAAACAACATAAATACAATTTAATAAAGCATAGGATAAAACAACATAAATACTATTTAATAAAGCATACGTTAAAACAACATAAATACAATTAAATAAAGCATAGAATAAAACAACATAAATACAATTTAATAAAGCATAGGTTAAAACAACATAAATACAATTTTATAAAGCATAGGATAAAACAACATAAATACAATTTAATAAAGCATAGGTTAAAACAACATAAATACAATTTAATAAAGCATAGGATAAAACAACATAAATTCAATTTAATAAAGCATAGGATAAAACAACGTAAATAAAATGTAATAAAGCATAGGATAAAACAACATAAATAAAATTTAATAAAGCATTCGTTAAAACAACATAAATACAATTAAATAAAGCATAGAATAAAACAACATAAATACAATTTAATAAAGCATAGGTTAAAACAACATAAATACAATTTAATAAAGCATCGGACAAAACAACATAAATACAATTTAATAAAGCATAGGATAAAACAACATAAATACAATTTATAAAGCATAGGATTAAACAACATAAATACAATTTAATAAAGCATAGGATAAAACAACATAAATACAATTTAATAAAGCATAGGATAAAACAACATAATTACAATTTAATAAAGCATAGGCTAAAACTACATAAATACAATTTAATAAAGCATAGGATAAAACAACATAAATACAATTTAATAAAGCATAGGTTAAAACAACATAAATACAATTTAATAAAGCATAGGATAAAACCACATAAATACAATTTAATAAAGCATAGGATAAAACAACATAAATACAATTTAATAAAGCATAGGATAAAACAACATAAATACAATTTAATAAAGCATAGGATAAAACAACATAAATACAATTTAATAAAGCATAGGTTAAAACAACATAAATACAATTTAATAAAGCATAGGATAAAACCACATAAATACAATTTAATAAAGCATAGGATAAAACAACATAAATACAATTTAATAAAGCATAGGATAAAACAACATAAATACAATTTAATAAAGCATAGGATAAAACAACATAAATACAATTTAATAAAGCATAGGATAAAACAACATAAATACAATTTAAGAAAGCATACGTTAAAACAACACAAATACAATTAAATAAACCATAGAATAAAACAACATAAATACAATTTAATAAAGCATAGGTTAAAACAACATAAATACAATTTTATAAAGCATAGGATAAAACAACATAAATACAATTTAATAAAGCATAGGTTAAAACAACATGAATACAATTTAATAAAGCATAGGATAAAACAACATAAATTCAATTTAATAAAGCATAGGATAAAACAACATAAATACAATTTAATAAAGCACAGGATAAAACAACATAAATAAAATTTAATAAAGCATAGAATAAAACAACATAAATAAAATTTAATAAAGCATAGGATAAAACAATGTAAATACAATTTAATACAGCATAGGATAAAACAACATAAATACAATTTAATAAAGCATAGGATAAAACAACATAAATACAATTTAATAAAGCATAGGTTAAAACAACATAAATACAATTTAATAAAGCATAGGATAAAACAACATAAATACAATTTAATAAAGCATAGGATAAAACAACATAAATAAAATTTAATAAAGCATAGGTTAAAACAACATAAATACAATTTAATAAAGCATAGGATAAAAAACATAAATACAATTTAATAAAGCATAGGATAAAACAACATAAATACTTTTTAATAAAGCAAAGGATAAAACCACATAAATACAATTTAATAAAGCATAGGATAAAACAACATAAATACAATTTAATAAAGCATAGGATAAAACAACATAAATACAATTTAATAAAGCATAGGATAAAACAACATAAATACTATTTAATAAAGCATACGTTAAAACAACATAAATACAATTAAATAAAGCATAGAATAAAGCAACATAAATACAATTTAATAAAGCATAGGTTAAAACAACATAAATACAATTTTATAAAGCATAGGATAAAACAACATAAATACAATTTAATAAAGCATAGGTTAAAACAACATAAATACAATATAATAAAGCATAGGATAAAACAACATAAATACAATTTAATAAAGCACAGGATAAAACAACATAAATAAAATTTAATAAAGCATAGGATAAAACAACATAAATAAAATTTAATAAAGCATAGGATAAAACAACGTAAATACAATTTAATAAAGTATAGGATAAAACAACATAAATAAAATTTAATACAGCATAGGATAAAACAACATAAATACAATTTAATAAAGCATAGGATAAAACAACATAAATACAATTTAATAAAGCATAGGTTAAAACAACATAAATACGATTTAATAAAGCATAGGATAAAACAACATAAATACAACTTAATAAAGCATAGGATAAAACAACATAAATACAATTTAATAAAGCATAGGCTAAAACAACATAAATAAAATTTAATAAAGCATAGGCTAAAACAACATAAATACAATTTAATAAAGCGTAGGACAAAACAACATAAATACAATGTAATAAAGCATAGTTTAAAACAACATAAATACAATTTAATAAAGCATAGGATAAAATAACATAAATACAATTTAATAAAGCATAGGATAAAACCACAGAAATACAATTTAATAAAGCATAGGATAAAACAACATAAATACAATTTAATAAAGCATAGGACAAAACAACATAAATACAATTTAATAAAGCATAGGACAAAACAACATAAATACAATTTAATAAAGCATAAGATAAAACAACATGAATATAATTTAGTAAAGCATAAGATAAAACAACATGAATACAATTTAATAAAGCATAGGATAAAACAACATAATTACAATTTAATAAAGCATAGGCTAAAACTACATAAATACAATTTAATAAAGCATAGGATAAAACAACATAAATACAATTTAATAAAGCATAGGTTAAAACAACATAAATACAATTTAATAAAGCATAGGATAAAACAACATAAATACAATTTAATAAAGCATAGGATAAAACCACAGAAATACAATTCAATAAAGCATAGGATAAAACAACATAAATACAATGTAATAAAGCATAGGACAAAACAACATAAATACAATTTATTAAAGCATAGGATAGAACAACATAAATACAATTTAATGAAACATAGGATAAACAACATAAATACAATTTAATAAAGCATAGGACAAAACAGCATAAATACAATTTAATAAAGCATATGTTAAAACAACATAAATACAATTTAATAAAGCATAGTTTAAAACAACATAAATACAATTTAATAAAGCATAGCTTAAAACAACATAAATACAATTTAATAAAGCATAGTTTAAAACAACATAAATACAATTTAATAAAGCATAGTTTAAAACAACATAAATACAATTTAATAAAGCATAGTTTAAAACAACATAAATACAACTTAATAAAGCATAGTTTAAAACAACATAAATACAATTTAATAAAGCATAGGATAAAACAACATAAATACAATTTAATAAAGCATAGGATAAAACAACATAAATACTTTTTAATAAAGCAAAGGATAAAACCACATAAATACAATTTAATAAAGCACAGGATAAAACAACATAAATACAATTTAATAAAGCATAGGATAAAACAACATAAATACAATTTAATAAAGCATAGGATAAAACAACATAAATAAAATTTAATAAAGCATAGGATAAAACAACATAAATACAATTTAATAAAGCATAGGATAAAACAACATAAATACAATTTAATAAAGCATAGGTTAAAACAACATAAATACAATTTAATAAAGCATAGGTTAAAACAACATAAATACAATTTAATAAAGCATAGGTTAAAACAACATAAATACAATTTAATAAAGCATAGGATAAAACAACATAAATAAAATTTAATAAAGCATAGGCTAAAACTACATAAATACAATTTAATAAAGCATAGGATAAAACAACATAAATACAATTTAATAAAGCATAGGTTAAAACAACATAAATACAATTTAATAAAGCATAGGATAAAACCACATAAATACAATTTAATAAAGCATAGGATAAAACAACATAAATACTTTTTAATAAAGCATAGGATAAAACCACATAAATACAATTTAATAAAGCACAGGATAAAACAACGTAAATACAATTTAATAAAGCATAGGATAAAACAACATAAATACAATTTAATAAAGCATAAGATAAAACAACATGAATATAATTTAGTAAAGCTTAAGATAAAACAACATGAATACAATTTAATAAAGCATAGGTTAAAACAACATAAATACAATTTAAGAAAGCATAGGATAAAACTACATAAATACATTTTAATAAAGCATAGGTTAAAACAACATAAATACAATTTAATAAAGCATAGGATAAAACAACATAAATACAATTTAATAAAGCATAGGATAAAACAACATAAATACTTTTTAATAAAGCGTAGGATAAAACCACATAAATACAATTTAATAAAGCATAGGCTAAAACAACATAAATAAAATTTAATAAAGCATAGGCTAAAACAACATAAATACAATTTAATAAAGCGTAGGACAAAACAACATAAATACAATGTAATAAAGCATAGTTTAAAACAACATAAATACAATTTAATAAAGCATAGGATAAAATAACATAAATACAATTTAATAAAGCATAGGATAAAACCACAGAAATACAATTTAATAAAGCATAGGATAAAACAACATAAATACAATTTAATAAAGCATAGGACAAAACAACATAAATACAATTTAATAAAGCATAGGACAAAACAACATAAATACAATTTAATAAAGCATAAGATAAAACAACATGAATATAATTTAGTAAAGCATAAGATAAAACAACATGAATACAATTTAATAAACCATAGGATAAAACAACATAATTACAATTTAATAAAGCATAGGCTAAAACTACATAAATACAATTTAATAAAGCATAGGATAAAACAACATAAATACAATTTAATAAAGCATAGGTTAAAACAACATAAATACAATTTAATAAAGCATAGGATAAAACAACATAAATACAATTTAATAAAGCATAGGATAAAACAACATAAATACTTTTTAATAAGCAAAGGATAAAACCACATAAATACAATTTAATAAAGCATAGGATAAAACAACATAAATACTTTTTAATAAAGCAAAGGATAAAACCACATAAATACAATTTAATAAAGCATAGGATAAAACAACATAAATACAATTTAATAAAGCATAGGATAAAACAACATAAATACAATTTAATAAAGCATAGGATAAAACAACATAAATACTATTTAATAAAGCATACGTTAAAACAACATAAATACAATTAAATAAAGCATAGAATAAAGCAACATAAATACAATTTAATAAAGCATAGGTTAAAACAACATAAATACAATTTTATAAAGCATAGGATAAAACAACATAAATACAATTTAATAAAGCATAGGTTAAAACAACATAAATACAATATAATAAAGCATAGGATAAAACAACATAAATACAATTTAATAAAGCACAGGATAAAACAACATAAATAAAATTTAATAAAGCATAGGATAAAACAACATAAATAAAATTTAATAAAGCATAGGATAAAACAACGTAAATACAATTTAATAAAGTATAGGATAAAACAACATAAATAAAATTTAATACAGCATAGGATAAAACAACATAAATACAATTTAATAAAGCATAGGATAAAACAACATAAATACAATTTAATAAAGCATAGGTTAAAACAACATAAATACGATTTAATAAAGCATAGGATAAAACAACATAAATACAACTTAATAAAGCATAGGATAAAACAACATAAATACAATTTAATAAAGCATAGGCTAAAACAACATAAATAAAATTTAATAAAGCATAGGCTAAAACAACATAAATACAATTTAATAAAGCGTAGGACAAAACAACATAAATACAATGTAATAAAGCATAGTTTAAAACAACATAAATACAATTTAATAAAGCATAGGATAAAATAACATAAATACAATTTAATAAAGCATAGGATAAAACCACAGAAATACAATTTAATAAAGCATAGGATAAAACAACATAAATACAATTTAATAAAGCATAGGACAAAACAACATAAATACAATTTAATAAAGCATAGGACAAAACAACATAAATACAATTTAATAAAGCATAAGATAAAACAACATGAATATAATTTAGTAAAGCATAAGATAAAACAACATGAATACAATTTAATAAAGCATAGGATAAAACAACATAATTACAATTTAATAAAGCATAGGCTAAAACTACATAAATACAATTTAATAAAGCATAGGATAAAACAACATAAATACAATTTAATAAAGCATAGGTTAAAACAACATAAATACAATTTAATAAAGCATAGGATAAAACAACATAAATACAATTTAATAAAGCATAGGATAAAACCACAGAAATACAATTCAATAAAGCATAGGATAAAACAACATAAATACAATGTAATAAAGCATAGGACAAAACAACATAAATACAATTTATTAAAGCATAGGATAGAACAACATAAATACAATTTAATGAAACATAGGATAAACAACATAAATACAATTTAATAAAGCATAGGACAAAACAGCATAAATACAATTTAATAAAGCATATGTTAAAACAACATAAATACAATTTAATAAAGCATAGTTTAAAACAACATAAATACAATTTAATAAAGCATAGCTTAAAACAACATAAATACAATTTAATAAAGCATAGTTTAAAACAACATAAATACAATTTAATAAAGCATAGTTTAAAACAACATAAATACAATTTAATAAAGCATAGTTTAAAACAACATAAATACAACTTAATAAAGCATAGTTTAAAACAACATAAATACAATTTAATAAAGCATAGGATAAAACAACATAAATACAATTTAATAAAGCATAGGATAAAACAACATAAATACTTTTTAATAAAGCAAAGGATAAAACCACATAAATACAATTTAATAAAGCACAGGATAAAACAACATAAATACAATTTAATAAAGCATAGGATAAAACAACATAAATACAATTTAATAAAGCATAGGATAAAACAACATAAATAAAATTTAATAAAGCATAGGATAAAACAACATAAATACAATTTAATAAAGCATAGGATAAAACAACATAAATACAATTTAATAAAGCATAGGTTAAAACAACATAAATACAATTTAATAAAGCATAGGTTAAAACAACATAAATACAATTTAATAAAGCATAGGTTAAAACAACATAAATACAATTTAATAAAGCATAGGATAAAACAACATAAATAAAATTTAATAAAGCATAGGCTAAAACTACATAAATACAATTTAATAAAGCATAGGATAAAACAACATAAATACAATTTAATAAAGCATAGGATAAAACAACATAAATACTATTTAATAAAGCATACATTAAAACAACATAAATACAATTAAATAAAGCATAGAATAAAACAACATAAATACAATTTAATAAAGCATAGGTTAAAACAACATAAATACAATTTAATAAGGCATCGGACAAAACAACATAAATACAATTTAATAAAGCATAGGATAAAACAACATAAATACAATTTATAAAGCATAGGATTAAACAACATAAATACAATTTAATAAAGCATAGGATAAAACAACATAAATACAATTTAATAAAGCATAGGATAAAACAACATAATTACAATTTAATAAAGCATAGGCTAAAACTACATAAATACAATTTAATAAAGCATAGGCTAAAACAACATAAATACAATTTAATAAAGCATAGGTTAAAACAACATAAATACAATTTAATAAAGCATAGGATAAAACCACATAAATACAATTTAATAAAGCATAGGATAAAACAACATAAATACTTTTTAATAAAGCATAGGATAAAACCACATAAATACAATTTAATAAAGCACAGGATAAAACAACATAAATACAATTTAATAAAGCATAGGATAAAACAACATAAATACAATTTAATAAAGCATAGGATAAAACAACATAAATACAATTTAATAAAGCATAGGATAAAACAACATAAATACTATTTAATAAAGCATACGTTAAAACAACATAAATACAATTAAATAAAGCATAGAATAAAACAACATAAATACAATTTAATAAAGCATAGGTTAAAACAACATAAATACAATTTTATAAAGCATAGGATAAAACAACATAAATACAATTTAATAAAGCATAGGTTAAAACAACATAAATACAATTTAATAAAGCATAGGATAAAACAACATAAATTCAATTTAATAAAGCATAGGATAAAACAACGTAAATAAAATGTAATAAAGCATAGGATAAAACAACATAAATAAAATTTAATAAAGCATTCGTTAAAACAACATAAATACAATTAAATAAAGCATAGAATAAAACAACATAAATACAATTTAATAAAGCATAGGTTAAAACAACATAAATACAATTTAATAAAGCATCGGACAAAACAACATAAATACAATTTAATAAAGCATAGGATAAAACAACATAAATACAATTTATAAAGCATAGGATTAAACAACATAAATACAATTTAATAAAGCATAGGATAAAACAACATAAATACAATTTAATAAAGCATAGGATAAAACAACATAATTACAATTTAATAAAGCATAGGCTAAAACTACATAAATACAATTTAATAAAGCATAGGATAAAACAACATAAATACAATTTAATAAAGCATAGGTTAAAACAACATAAATACAATTTAATAAAGCATAGGATAAAACCACATAAATACAATTTAATAAAGCATAGGATAAAACAACATAAATACAATTTAATAAAGCATAGGATAAAACAACATAAATACAATTTAATAAAGCATAGGATAAAACAACATAAATACAATTTAATAAAGCATAGGTTAAAACAACATAAATACAATTTAATAAAGCATAGGATAAAACCACATAAATACAATTTAATAAAGCATAGGATAAAACAACATAAATACAATTTAATAAAGCATAGGATAAAACAACATAAATACAATTTAATAAAGCATAGGATAAAACAACATAAATACAATTTAATAAAGCATAGGATAAAACAACATAAATACAATTTAAGAAAGCATACGTTAAAACAACACAAATACAATTAAATAAACCATAGAATAAAACAACATAAATACAATTTAATAAAGCATAGGTTAAAACAACATAAATACAATTTTATAAAGCATAGGATAAAACAACATAAATACAATTTAATAAAGCATAGGTTAAAACAACATAAATACAATATAATAAAGCATAGGATAAAACAACATAAATACAATTTAATAAAGCACAGGATAAAACAACATAAATAAAATTTAATAAAGCATAGGATAAAACAACATAAATAAAATTTAATAAAGCATAGGATAAAACAACGTAAATACAATTTAATAAAGTATAGGATAAAACAACATAAATAAAATTTAATACAGCATAGGATAAAACAACATAAATACAATTTAATAAAGCATAGGATAAAACAACATAAATACAATTTAATAAAGCATAGGTTAAAACAACATAAATACGATTTAATAAAGCATAGGATAAAACAACATAAATACAACTTAATAAAGCATAGGATAAAACAACATAAATACAATTTAATAAAGCATAGGCTAAAACAACATAAATAAAATTTAATAAAGCATAGGCTAAAACAACATAAATACAATTTAATAAAGCGTAGGACAAAACAACATAAATACAATGTAATAAAGCATAGTTTAAAACAACATAAATACAATTTAATAAAGCATAGGATAAAATAACATAAATACAATTTAATAAAGCATAGGATAAAACCACAGAAATACAATTTAATAAAGCATAGGATAAAACAACATAAATACAATTTAATAAAGCATAGGACAAAACAACATAAATACAATTTAATAAAGCATAGGACAAAACAACATAAATACAATTTAATAAAGCATAAGATAAAACAACATGAATATAATTTAGTAAAGCATAAGATAAAACAACATGAATACAATTTAATAAAGCATAGGATAAAACAACATAATTACAATTTAATAAAGCATAGGCTAAAACTACATAAATACAATTTAATAAAGCATAGGATAAAACAACATAAATACAATTTAATAAAGCATAGGTTAAAACAACATAAATACAATTTAATAAAGCATAGGATAAAACAACATAAATACAATTTAATAAAGCATAGGATAAAACCACAGAAATACAATTCAATAAAGCATAGGATAAAACAACATAAATACAATGTAATAAAGCATAGGACAAAACAACATAAATACAATTTATTAAAGCATAGGATAGAACAACATAAATACAATTTAATGAAACATAGGATAAACAACATAAATACAATTTAATAAAGCATAGGACAAAACAGCATAAATACAATTTAATAAAGCATATGTTAAAACAACATAAATACAATTTAATAAAGCATAGTTTAAAACAACATAAATACAATTTAATAAAGCATAGCTTAAAACAACATAAATACAATTTAATAAAGCATAGTTTAAAACAACATAAATACAATTTAATAAAGCATAGTTTAAAACAACATAAATACAATTTAATAAAGCATAGTTTAAAACAACATAAATACAACTTAATAAAGCATAGTTTAAAACAACATAAATACAATTTAATAAAGCATAGGATAAAACAACATAAATACAATTTAATAAAGCATAGGATAAAACAACATAAATACTTTTTAATAAAGCAAAGGATAAAACCACATAAATACAATTTAATAAAGCACAGGATAAAACAACATAAATACAATTTAATAAAGCATAGGATAAAACAACATAAATACAATTTAATAAAGCATAGGATAAAACAACATAAATAAAATTTAATAAAGCATAGGATAAAACAACATAAATACAATTTAATAAAGCATAGGATAAAACAACATAAATACAATTTAATAAAGCATAGGTTAAAACAACATAAATACAATTTAATAAAGCATAGGTTAAAACAACATAAATACAATTTAATAAAGCATAGGTTAAAACAACATAAATACAATTTAATAAAGCATAGGATAAAACAACATAAATAAAATTTAATAAAGCATAGGCTAAAACTACATAAATACAATTTAATAAAGCATAGGATAAAACAACATAAATACAATTTAATAAAGCATAGGTTAAAACAACATAAATACAATTTAATAAAGCATAGGATAAAACCACATAAATACAATTTAATAAAGCATAGGATAAAACAACATAAATACTTTTTAATAAAGCATAGGATAAAACCACATAAATACAATTTAATAAAGCACAGGATAAAACAACGTAAATACAATTTAATAAAGCATAGGATAAAACAACATAAATACAATTTAATAAAGCATAAGATAAAACAACATGAATATAATTTAGTAAAGCTTAAGATAAAACAACATGAATACAATTTAATAAAGCATAGGTTAAAACAACATAAATACAATTTAAGAAAGCATAGGATAAAACTACATAAATACATTTTAATAAAGCATAGGTTAAAACAACATAAATACAATTTAATAAAGCATAGGATAAAACAACATAAATACAATTTAATAAAGCATAGGATAAAACAACATAAATACTTTTTAATAAAGCGTAGGATAAAACCACATAAATACAATTTAATAAAGCATAGGCTAAAACAACATAAATAAAATTTAATAAAGCATAGGCTAAAACAACATAAATACAATTTAATAAAGCGTAGGACAAAACAACATAAATACAATGTAATAAAGCATAGTTTAAAACAACATAAATACAATTTAATAAAGCATAGGATAAAATAACATAAATACAATTTAATAAAGCATAGGATAAAACCACAGAAATACAATTTAATAAAGCATAGGATAAAACAACATAAATACAATTTAATAAAGCATAGGACAAAACAACATAAATACAATTTAATAAAGCATAGGACAAAACAACATAAATACAATTTAATAAAGCATAAGATAAAACAACATGAATATAATTTAGTAAAGCATAAGATAAAACAACATGAATACAATTTAATAAACCATAGGATAAAACAACATAATTACAATTTAATAAAGCATAGGCTAAAACTACATAAATACAATTTAATAAAGCATAGGATAAAACAACATAAATACAATTTAATAAAGCATAGGTTAAAACAACATAAATACAATTTAATAAAGCATAGGATAAAACAACATAAATACAATTTAATAAAGCATAGGATAAAACAACATAAATACTTTTTAATAAGCAAAGGATAAAACCACATAAATACAATTTAATAAAGCATAGGATAAAACAACATAAATACTTTTTAATAAAGCAAAGGATAAAACCACATAAATACAATTTAATAAAGCATAGGATAAAACAACATAAATACAATTTAATAAAGCATAGGATAAAACAACATAAATACAATTTAATAAAGCATAGGATAAAACAACATAAATACTATTTAATAAAGCATACGTTAAAACAACATAAATACAATTAAATAAAGCATAGAATAAAGCAACATAAATACAATTTAATAAAGCATAGGTTAAAACAACATAAATACAATTTTATAAAGCATAGGATAAAACAACATAAATACAATTTAATAAAGCATAGGTTAAAACAACATAAATACAATATAATAAAGCATAGGATAAAACAACATAAATACAATTTAATAAAGCACAGGATAAAACAACATAAATAAAATTTAATAAAGCATAGGATAAAACAACATAAATAAAATTTAATAAAGCATAGGATAAAACAACGTAAATACAATTTAATAAAGTATAGGATAAAACAACATAAATAAAATTTAATACAGCATAGGATAAAACAACATAAATACAATTTAATAAAGCATAGGATAAAACAACATAAATACAATTTAATAAAGCATAGGTTAAAACAACATAAATACGATTTAATAAAGCATAGGATAAAACAACATAAATACAACTTAATAAAGCATAGGATAAAACAACATAAATACAATTTAATAAAGCATAGGCTAAAACAACATAAATAAAATTTAATAAAGCATAGGCTAAAACAACATAAATACAATTTAATAAAGCGTAGGACAAAACAACATAAATACAATGTAATAAAGCATAGTTTAAAACAACATAAATACAATTTAATAAAGCATAGGATAAAATAACATAAATACAATTTAATAAAGCATAGGATAAAACCACAGAAATACAATTTAATAAAGCATAGGATAAAACAACATAAATACAATTTAATAAAGCATAGGACAAAACAACATAAATACAATTTAATAAAGCATAGGACAAAACAACATAAATACAATTTAATAAAGCATAAGATAAAACAACATGAATATAATTTAGTAAAGCATAAGATAAAACAACATGAATACAATTTAATAAAGCATAGGATAAAACAACATAATTACAATTTAATAAAGCATAGGCTAAAACTACATAAATACAATTTAATAAAGCATAGGATAAAACAACATAAATACAATTTAATAAAGCATAGGTTAAAACAACATAAATACAATTTAATAAAGCATAGGATAAAACAACATAAATACAATTTAATAAAGCATAGGATAAAACCACAGAAATACAATTCAATAAAGCATAGGATAAAACAACATAAATACAATGTAATAAAGCATAGGACAAAACAACATAAATACAATTTATTAAAGCATAGGATAGAACAACATAAATACAATTTAATGAAACATAGGATAAACAACATAAATACAATTTAATAAAGCATAGGACAAAACAGCATAAATACAATTTAATAAAGCATATGTTAAAACAACATAAATACAATTTAATAAAGCATAGTTTAAAACAACATAAATACAATTTAATAAAGCATAGCTTAAAACAACATAAATACAATTTAATAAAGCATAGTTTAAAACAACATAAATACAATTTAATAAAGCATAGTTTAAAACAACATAAATACAATTTAATAAAGCATAGTTTAAAACAACATAAATACAACTTAATAAAGCATAGTTTAAAACAACATAAATACAATTTAATAAAGCATAGGATAAAACAACATAAATACAATTTAATAAAGCATAGGATAAAACAACATAAATAAAATTTAATAAAGCATAGGATAAAACAACATAAATACAATTTAATAAAGCATAGGATAAAACAACATAAATACAATTTAATAAAGCATAGGTTAAAACAACATAAATACAATTTAATAAAGCATAGGTTAAAACAACATAAATACAATTTAATAAAGCATAGGTTAAAACAACATAAATACAATTTAATAAAGCATAGGATAAAACAACATAAATAAAATTTAATAAAGCATAGGCTAAAACTACATAAATACAATTTAATAAAGCATAGGATAAAACAACATAAATACAATTTAATAAAGCATAGGTTAAAACAACATAAATACAATTTAATAAAGCATAGGATAAAACCACATAAATACAATTTAATAAAGCATAGGATAAAACAACATAAATACTTTTTAATAAAGCATAGGATAAAACCACATAAATACAATTTAATAAAGCACAGGATAAAACAACGTAAATACAATTTAATAAAGCATAGGATAAAACAACATAAATACAATTTAATAAAGCATAAGATAAAACAACATGAATATAATTTAGTAAAGCTTAAGATAAAACAACATGAATACAATTTAATAAAGCATAGGTTAAAACAACATAAATACAATTTAAGAAAGCATAGGATAAAACTACATAAATACATTTTAATAAAGCATAGGTTAAAACAACATAAATACAATTTAATAAAGCATAGGATAAAACAACATAAATACAATTTAATAAAGCATAGGATAAAACAACATAAATACTTTTTAATAAAGCGTAGGATAAAACCACATAAATACAATTTAATAAAGCATAGGCTAAAACAACATAAATAAAATTTAATAAAGCATAGGCTAAAACAACATAAATACAATTTAATAAAGCGTAGGACAAAACAACATAAATACAATGTAATAAAGCATAGTTTAAAACAACATAAATACAATTTAATAAAGCATAGGATAAAATAACATAAATACAATTTAATAAAGCATAGGATAAAACCACAGAAATACAATTTAATAAAGCATAGGATAAAACAACATAAATACAATTTAATAAAGCATAGGACAAAACAACATAAATACAATTTAATAAAGCATAGGACAAAACAACATAAATACAATTTAATAAAGCATAAGATAAAACAACATGAATATAATTTAGTAAAGCATAAGATAAAACAACATGAATACAATTTAATAAACCATAGGATAAAACAACATAATTACAATTTAATAAAGCATAGGCTAAAACTACATAAATACAATTTAATAAAGCATAGGATAAAACAACATAAATACAATTTAATAAAGCATAGGTTAAAACAACATAAATACAATTTAATAAAGCATAGGATAAAACAACATAAATACAATTTAATAAAGCATAGGATAAAACAACATAAATACTTTTTAATAAGCAAAGGATAAAACCACATAAATACAATTTAATAAAGCACAGGATAAAACAACATAAATACAATTTAATAAAGCATAGGATAAAACAACATAAATACAATTTAATAAAGCATAGGATAAAACAACATAAATACAATTTAATAAAGCATAGGATAAAACAACATAAATACTATTTAATAAAGCATACGTTAAAACAACATAAATACAATTAAATAAAGCATAGAATAAAGCAACATAAATACAATTTAATAAAGCATAGGTTAAAACAACATAAATACAATTTTATAAAGCATAGGATAAAACAACATAAATACAATTTAATAAAGCATAGGTTAAAACAACATAAATACAATATAATAAAGCATAGGATAAAACAACATAAATACAATTTAATAAAGCACAGGATAAAACAACATAAATAAAATTTAATAAAGCATAGGATAAAACAACATAAATAAAATTTAATAAAGCATAGGATAAAACAACGTAAATACAATTTAATAAAGCATAGGATAAAACAACATAAATAAAATTTAATACAGCATAGGATAAAACAACATAAATACAATTTAATAAAGCATAGGATAAAACAACATAAATACAATTTAATAAAGCATAGGTTAAAACAACATAAATACGATTTAATAAAGCATAGGATAAAACAACATAAATACAATTTAATAAAGCATAGGATAAAACAACATAAATACAATTTAATAAAGCATAGGATAAAACAACATAAATACTATTTAATAAAGCATACATTAAAACAACATAAATACAATTAAATAAAGCATAGAATAAAACAACATAAATACAATTTAATAAAGCATAGGTTAAAACAACATAAATACAATTTAATAAAGCATCGGACAAAACAACATAAATACAATTTAATAAAGCATAGGATAAAACAACATAAATACAATTTATAAAGCATAGGATTAAACAACATAAATACAATTTAATAAAGCATAGGATAAAACAACATAAATACAATTTAATAAAGCATAGGATAAAACAACATAATTACAATTTAATAAAGCATAGGCTAAAACTACATAAATACAATTTAATAAAGCATAGGCTAAAACAACATAAATACAATTTAATAAAGCATAGGTTAAAACAACATAAATACAATTTAATAAAGCATAGGATAAAACCACATAAATACAATTTAATAAAGCATAGGACAAAACAACATAAATACAATTTAATAAAGCATAAGATAAAACAACATGAATATAATTTAGTAAAGCATAAGATAAAACAACATGAATACAATTTAATAAACCATAGGATAAAACAACATAATTACAATTTAATAAAGCATAGGCTAAAACTACATAAATACAATTTAATAAAGCATAGGATAAAACAACATAAATACAATTTAATAAAGCATAGGTTAAAACAACATAAATACAATTTAATAAAGCATAGGATAAAACAACATAAATACAATTTAATAAAGCATAGGATAAAACAACATAAATACTTTTTAATAAGCAAAGGATAAAACCACATAAATACAATTTAATAAAGCACAGGATAAAACAACATAAATACAATTTAATAAAGCATAGGATAAAACAACATAAATACAATTTAATAAAGCATAGGATAAAACAACATAAATACAATTTAATAAAGCATAGGATAAAACAACATAAATACTATTTAATAAAGCATACGTTAAAACAACATAAATACAATTAAATAAAGCATAGAATAAAGCAACATAAATACAATTTAATAAAGCATAGGTTAAAACAACATAAATACAATTTTATAAAGCATAGGATAAAACAACATAAATACAATTTAATAAAGCATAGGTTAAAACAACATAAATACAATATAATAAAGCATAGGATAAAACAACATAAATACAATTTAATAAAGCACAGGATAAAACAACATAAATAAAATTTAATAAAGCATAGGATAAAACAACATAAATAAAATTTAATAAAGCATAGGATAAAACAACGTAAATACAATTTAATAAAGCATAGGATAAAACAACATAAATAAAATTTAATACAGCATAGGATAAAACAACATAAATAAAATTTAATAAAGCATAGGATAAAACAACATAAATACAATTTAATAAAGCATAGGTTAAAACAACATAAATACGATTTAATAAAGCATAGGATAAAACAACATAAATACAATTTAATAAAGCATAGGATAAAACAACATAAATACAATTTAATAAAGCATAGGATAAAACAACATAAATACTATTTAATAAAGCATACATTAAAACAACATAAATACAATTAAATAAAGCATAGAATAAAACAACATAAATACAATTTAATAAAGCATAGGTTAAAACAACATAAATACAATTTAATAAAGCATCGGACAAAACAACATATATACAATTTAATAAAGCATAGGATAAAACAACATAAATACAATTTATAAAGCATAGGATTAAACAACATAAATACAATTTAATAAAGCATAGGATAAAACAACATAAATACAATTTAATAAAGCATAGGATAAAACAACATAAATACAATTTAATAAAGCACAGGATAAAAAAACATAAATAAAATTTAATAAAGCATAGGATAAAACAACATAAATACAATTTAATAAAAAATAGGTTAAAACAACATAAATACAATTTAATAAAGCATAGTATAAAACAACATAAATTCAATTTAATAAAGCATACGTTAAAACAACATAAATACAATTAAATAAAGCATAGAATAAAACAACATAAATACAATTTAATAAAGCATAGGATAAAACAACATAAATACTTTTTAATAAAGCGTAGGATAAAACCACATAAATACAATTTAATAAAGCATAGGCTAAAACAACATAAATAAACTTTAATAAAGCATAGGCTAAAACAACATAAATACAATTTAATAAAGCATAGGATAAAATAACATAAATACAATTTAATAAAGCATAGGATAAAACCACAGAAATACAATTTAATAAAGCATAGGATAAAACAACATAAATACAATTTAATAAAGCATAGGACAAACCAACATAAATACAATTTAATAAAGCATAGGACAAAACAACATAAATACAATTTAATAAAGCATAAGATAAAACAACATGAATATAATTTAGTAAAGCATAAGATAAAACAACATGAATACAATTTAATAAAGCATAGGTTAAAACAACATAAATACAATTTAAGAAAGCATAGGATAAAACTACATAAATACATTTTAATAAAGCATAGGATAAAACAACATAAATACAATTTATAAAGCATAGGATAAAACAACATAAATACAATTTAATAAAGCATAGGATAAAACAACATAATTACAATTTAATAAAGCATAGGCTAAAACTACATAAATACAATTTAATAAAGCATAGGATAAAACAACATAAATACAATTTAATAAAGCATAGGTTAAAACAACATAAATACAATTTAATAAAGCATAGGATAAAACAACTTAAATACAATTTAATAAAGCATAGGATAAAACAACATAAATA
This sequence comes from Phyllobates terribilis, assembly GCF_046119375.1. Lineage (NCBI taxonomy): Eukaryota > Metazoa > Chordata > Amphibia > Anura > Dendrobatidae > Phyllobates > Phyllobates terribilis. The sequence continues at coordinate 3,109,108 of NW_027362939.1, read as the reverse complement.
AAATTTAATAAAGCATAGGTTAAAACAACATAAATACAATTTAATAAAGCATAGCTTAAAACAACATAAATACAATTTAATAAAGCATAGGATAAAACAACATAAATAAAATTTAATAAAGCATAGGCTAAAACTACATAAATACAATTTAATAAAGCATAGGATAAAACAACATAAATACAATTTAATAAAGCATAGGTTAAAACAACATAAATACAATTTAATAAAGCATAGGATAAAACCACATAAATACAATTTAATAAAGCATAGGATAAAACAACATAAATACTTTTTAATAAAGCATAGGATAAAACAACATAAATACAATTTAATAAAGCACAGGATAAAACAACGTAAATACAATTTAATAAAGCATAGGATAAAACAACATAAATACAATTTAATAAAGCATAAGATAAAATAACATGAATATAATTTAGTAAAGCTTAAGATAAAACAACATGAATACAATTTAATAAAGCATAGGTTAAAACAACATAAATACAATTTAAGAAAGCATAGGATAAAACTACATAAATACATTTTAATAAAGCATAGGTTAAAACAACATAAATACAATTTAATAAAGCATAGGATAAAACAACATAAATACAATTTAATAAAGCATAGGATAAAACAACATAAATACTTTTTAATAAAGCGTAGGATAAAACCACATAAATACAATTTAATAAAGCATAGGCTAAAACAACATAAATAAAATTTAATAAAGCATAGGCTAAAACAACATAAATACAATTTAATAAAGCGTAGGACAAAACAACATAAATACAATGTAATAAAGCATAGTTTAAAACAACATAAATACAATTTAATAAAGCATAGGATAAAATAACATAAATACAATTTAATAAAGCATAGGATAAAACCACAGAAATACAATTTAATAAAGCATAGGATAAAACAACATAAATACAATTTAATAAAGCATAGGACAAAACAACATAAATACAATTTAATAAAGCATAGGACAAAACAACATAAATACAATTTAATAAAGCATAAGATAAAACAACATGAATATAATTTAGTAAAGCATAAGATAAAACAACATGAATACAATTTAATAAAGCATAGGATAAAACAACATAATTACAATTTAATAAAGCATAGGCTAAAACTAAATAAATACAATTTAATAAAGCATAGGATAAAACAACATAAATACAATTTAATAAAGCATAGGTTAAAACAACATAAATACAATTTAATAAAGCATAGGATAAAACAACATAAATACAATTTAATAAAGCATAGGATAAAACAACATAAATAAAATTTAATAAAGCATAGGTTAAAACAACATAAATACAATTTAATAAAGCATAGGATAAAACAACATAAATACAATTTAATAAAGCATAGGATAAAACAACATAAATACTTTTTAATAAAGCAAAGGATAAAACCACATAAATACAATTTAATAAAGCACAGGATAAAACAACATAAATACAATTTAATAAAGCATAGGATAAAACAACATAAATACAATTTAATAAAGCATAGGATAAAACAACATAAATACAATTTAATAAAGCATAGGATAAAACAACATAAATACTATTTAATAAAGCATACGTTAAAACAACATAAATACAATTAAATAAAGCATAGAATAAAGCAACATAAATACAATTTAATAAAGCATAGGTTAAAACAACATAAATACAATTTTATAAAGCATAGGATAAAACAACATAAATACAATTTAATAAAGCATATGTTAAAACAACATAAATACAATTTAATAAAGCATAGGATAAAACAACATAAATTCAATTTAATAAAGCATAGGATAAAACAACGTAAATACAATTTAATAAAGCACAGGATAAAAAAACATAAATAAAATTTAATAAAGCATAGGATAAAACAACATAAATAAAATTTAATAAAGCATAGGATAAAACAACGTAAATAAAATTTAATAAAGCATAGGATAAAGCAACATAAATAAAATTTAATACAGCATAGGATAAAACAACATAAATACAATTTAATAAAGCATAGGATAAAACAACATAAATACAATTTAATAAAGCATAGGTTAAAACAACATAAATACAATTTAATAAAGCATAGGATAAAACAACATAAATACAATTTAATAAAGCATAGGATAAAACAACATAAATACAATTTAATAAAGCATAGGATAAAACAACATAAATACAATTTAATAAAGCATAGGATAAAACAACATAAATACAATTTAATAAAGCATAGGATAAAACAACATAAATACAATTTAATAAAGCATAGGATAAAACAACATAAATAAAATTTAATAAAGCATAGGCTAAAACTACATAAATACAATTTAATAAAGCATAGGATAAAACAACATAAATACAATTTAATAAAGCATAGGTTAAAACAACATAAATACAATTTAATAAAGCATAGGATAAAACCACATAAATACAATTTAATAAAGCATAGGATAAAACAACATAAATACTTTTTAATAAAGCATAGGATAAAACCACATAAATACAATTTAATAAAGCACAGGATAAAGCAACATAAATACAATTTAATAAAGCATAGGATAAAACAACATAAATACAATTTAATAAAGCATAGGATAAAACAACATAAATACAATTTAATAAAGCATAGGATAAAACAACATAAATACAATTTAATAAAGCATAGGATAAAACAACATAAATAAAATTTAATAAAGCATAGGTTAAAACAACATAAATACAATTTAATAAAGCATAGGATAAAACAACATAAATACAATTTAATAAAGCATAGGATAAAACAACATAAATACTTTTTAATAAAGCAAAGGATAAAACCACATAAATACAATTTAATAAAGCACAGGATAAAACAACATAAATACAATTTAATAAAGCATAGGATAAAACAACATAAATACAATTTAATAAAGCATAGGATAAAACAACATAAATACAATTTAATAAAGCATAGGATAAAACAACATAAATACTATTTAATAAAAGCATACGTTAAAACAACATAAATACAATTAAATAAAGCATAGAATAAAGCAACATAAATACAATTTAATAAAGCATAGGTTAAAACAACATAAATACAATTTTATAAAGCATAGGATAAAACAACATAAATACAATTTAATAAAGCATAGGTTAAAACAACATAAATACAATATAATAAAGCATAGGATAAAACAACATAAATACAATTTAATAAAGCACAGGATAAAACAACATAAATAAAATTTAATAAAGCATAGGATAAAACAACATAAATAAAATTTAATAAAGCATAGGATAAAACAACGTAAATACAATTTAATAAAGCATAGGATAAAACAACATAAATAAAATTTAATACAGCATAGGATAAAACAACATAAATACAATTTAATAAAGCATAGGATAAAACAACATAAATACAATTTAATAAAGCATAGGTTAAAACAACATAAATACGATTTAATAAAGCATAGGATAAAACAACATAAATACAATTTAATAAAGCATAGGATAAAACAACATAAATACAATTTAATAAAGCATAGGATAAAACAACATAAATACTATTTAATAAAGCATACATTAAAACAACATAAATACAATTAAATAAAGCATAGAATAAAACAACATAAATACAATTTAATAAAGCATAGGTTAAAACAACATAAATACAATTTAATAAAGCATCGGACAAAACAACATAAATACAATTTAATAAAGCATAGGATAAAACAACATAAATACAATTTATAAAGCATAGGATTAAACAACATAAATACAATTTAATAAAGCATAGGATAAAACAACATAAATACAATTTAATAAAGCATAGGATAAAACAACATAATTACAATTTAATAAAGCATAGGCTAAAACTACATAAATACAATTTAATAAAGCATAGGCTAAAACAACATAAATACAATTTAATAAAGCATAGGTTAAAACAACATAAATACAATTTAATAAAGCATAGGATAAAACCACATAAATACAATTTAATAAAGCATAGGATAAAACAACATAAATACTTTTTAATAAAGCATAGGATAAAACCACATAAATACAATTTAATAAAGCACAGGATAAAACAACATAAATACAATTTAATAAAGCATAGGATAAAACAACATAAATACAATTTAATAAAGCATAGGATAAAACAACATAAATACAATTTAATAAAGCATAGGATAAAACAACATAAATACTATTTAATAAAGCATACGTTAAAACAACATAAATACAATTAAATAAAGCATAGAATAAAACAACATAAATACAATTTAATAAAGCATAGGTTAAAACAACATAAATACAATTTTATAAAGCATAGGATAAAACAACATAAATACAATTTAATAAAGCATATGTTAAAACAACATAAATACAATTTAATAAAGCATAGGATAAAACAACATAAATTCAATTTAATAAAGCATAGGATAAAACAACGTAAATACAATTTAATAAAGCACAGGATAAAAAAACATAAATAAAATTTAATAAAGCATAGGATAAAACAACATAAATAAAATTTAATAAAGCATAGGATAAAACAACGTAAATAAAATTTAATAAAGCATAGGATAAAGCAACATAAATAAAATTTAATACAGCATAGGATAAAACAACATAAATACAATTTAATAAAGCATAGGATAAAACAACATAAATACAATTTAATAAAGCATAGGTTAAAACAACATAAATACAATTTAATAAAGCATAGGATAAAACAACATAAATACAATTTAATAAAGCATAGGATAAAACAACATAAATACAATTTAATAAAGCATAGGATAAAACAACATAAATACAATTTAATAAAGCATAGGATAAAACAACATAAATACAATTTAATAAAGCATAGGATAAAACAACATAAATACAATTTAATAAAGCATAGGATAAAACAACATAAATACAATTTAATAAAGCATAGGATAAAACAACATAAATAAAATTTAATAAAGCATAGGCTAAAACTACATAAATACAATTTAATAAAGCATAGGATAAAACAACATAAATACAATTTAATAAAGCATAGGTTAAAACAACATTAATACAATTTAATAAAGCATAGGATAAAACCACATAAATACAATTTAATAAAGCATAGGATAAAACAACATAAATACTTTTTAATAAAGCATAGGATAAAACCACATAAATACAATTTAATAAAGCACAGGATAAAGCAACATAAATACAATTTAATAAAGCATAGGATAAAACAACATAAATACAATTTAATAAAGCATAGGATAAAACAACATAAATACAATTTAATAAAGCATAGGATAAAACAACATAAATACTATTTAATAAAGCATACGTTAAAACAACATAAATACAATTAAATAAAGCATAGAATAAAACAACATAAATACAATTTAATAAAGCATAGGTTAAAACAACATAAATACAATTTTATAAAGCATAGGATAAAACAACATAAATACAATTTAATAAAGCGTAGGTTAAAACAACATAAATACAATTTAATAAAGCATAGGTTAAAACAACATAAATACAATTTAATAAAGCATAGGATAAAACCACATAAATACAATTTAATAAAGCATAGGATAAAACAACATAAATACTTTTTAATAAAGCATAGGATAAAACCACATAAATACAATTTAATAAAGCACAGGATAAAACAACGTAAATACAATTTAATAAAGCATAGGATAAAACAACATAAATACAATTTAATAAAGCATAAGATAAAACAACATGAATATAATTTAGTAAAGCTTAAGATAAAACAACATGAATACAATTTAATAAAGCATAGGTTAAAACAACATAAATACAATTTAAGAAAGCATAGGATAAAACTACATAAATACATTTTAATAAAGCATAGGTTAAAACAACATAAATACAATTTAATAAAGCATAGGACAAAACAACATAAATACAATTTAATAAAGCATAAGATAAAACAACATGAATATAATTTAGTAAAGCATAAGATAAAACAACATGAATACAATTTAATAAAGCATAGGTTAAAACAACATAAATACAATTTAAGAAAGCATAGGATAAAACTACATAAATACATTTTAATAAAGCATAGGATAAAACAACATAAATACAATTTAATAAAGCATAGGTTAAAACAACATAAATACAATTTAATAAAGCATAGGATAAAACCACATAAATACAATTTAATAAAGCATAGGATAAAACAACATAAATACTTTTTAATAAAGCATAGGATAAAACCACATAAATACAATTTAATAAAGCACAGGATAAAACAACATGAATACAATTTAATAAAGCATAGGATAAAACAACATAAATACAATTTAATAAAGCATAGGATAAAACAACATAAATACAATTTAATAAAGCATAGGATAAAACAACATAAATACTATTTAATAAAGCATACGTTAAAACAACATAAATACAATTAAATAAAGCATAGAATAAAACAACATAAATACAATTTAATAAAGCATAGGTTAAAACAACATAAATACAATTTTATAAAGCATAGGATAAAACAACATAAATACAATTTAATAAAGCATATGTTAAAACAACATAAATACAATTTAATAAAGCATAGGATAAAACAACATAAATTCAATTTAATAAAGCATAGGATAAAACAACGTAAATACAATTTAATAAAGCACAGGATAAAAAAACATAAATAAAATTTAATAAAGCATAGGATAAAACAACATAAATAAAATTTAATAAAGCATAGGATAAAACAACGTAAATAAAATTTAATAAAGCATAGGATAAAGCAACATAAATAAAATTTAATACAGCATAGGATAAAACAACATAAATACAATTTAATAAAGCATAGGATAAAACAACATAAATACAATTTAATAAAGCATAGGTTAAAACAACATAAATACAATTTAATAAAGCATAGGATAAAACAACATAAATACAATTTAATAAAGCATAGGATAAAACAACATAAATACAATTTAATAAAGCATAGGATAAAACAACATAAATACAATTTAATAAAGCATAGGATAAAACAACATAAATACAATTTAATAAAGCATAGGATAAAACAACATAAATACAATTTAATAAAGCATAGGATAAAACAACATAAATAAAATTTAATAAAGCATAGGCTAAAACTACATAAATACAATTTAATAAAGCATAGGATAAAACAACATAAATACAATTTAATAAAGCATAGGTTAAAACAACATAAATACAATTTAATAAAGCATAGGATAAAACCACATAAATACAATTTAATAAAGCATAGGATAAAACAACATAAATACTTTTTAATAAAGCATAGGATAAAACCACATAAATACAATTTAATAAAGCACAGGATAAAGCAACATAAATACAATTTAATAAAGCATAGGATAAAACAACATAAATACAATTTAATAAAGCATAGGATAAAACAACATAAATACAATTTAATAAAGCATAGGATAAAACAACATAAATACTATTTAATAAAGCATACGTTAAAACAACATAAATACAATTAAATAAAGCATAGAATAAAACAACATAAATACAATTTAATAAAGCATAGGTTAAAACAACATAAATACAATTTTATAAAGCATAGGATAAAACAACATAAATACAATTTAATAAAGCGTAGGTTAAAACAACATAAATACAATTTAATAAAGCATAGGTTAAAACAACATAAATACAATTTAATAAAGCATAGGATAAAACCACATAAATACAATTTAATAAAGCATAGGATAAAACAACATAAATACTTTTTAATAAAGCATAGGATAAAACCACATAAATACAATTTAATAAAGCACAGGATAAAACAACGTAAATACAATTTAATAAAGCATAGGATAAAACAACATAAATACAATTTAATAAAGCATAAGATAAAACAACATGAATATAATTTAGTAAAGCTTAAGATAAAACAACATGAATACAATTTAATAAAGCATAGGTTAAAACAACATAAATACAATTTAAGAAAGCATAGGATAAAACTACATAAATACATTTTAATAAAGCATAGGTTAAAACAACATAAATACAATTTAATAAAGCATAGGACAAAACAACATAAATACAATTTAATAAAGCATAAGATAAAACAACATGAATATAATTTAGTAAAGCATAAGATAAAACAACATGAATACAATTTAATAAAGCATAGGTTAAAACAACATAAATACAATTTAAGAAAGCATAGGATAAAACTACATAAATACATTTTAATAAAGCATAGGATAAAACAACATAAATACAATTTATAAAGCATAGGATAAAACAACATAAATACAATTTAATAAAGCATAGGATAAAACAACATAAATACAATTTAATAAAGCATAGGATAAAACAACATAATTACAATTTAATAAAGCATAGGCTAAAACTACATAAATACAATTTAATAAAGCATAGGATAAAACAACATAAATACAATTTAATAAAGCATAGGTTAAAACAACATAAATACAATTTAATAAAGCATAGGATAAAACAACATAAATACAATTTAATAAAGCATAGGATAAAACAACATAAATAAAATTTAATAAAGCATAGGTTAAAACAACATAAATACAATTTAATAAAGCATAGGATAAAAAAACATAAATACAATTTAATAAAGCATAGGATAAAACAACATAAATACTTTTTAATAAAGCAAAGGATAAAACCACATAAATACAATTTAATAAAGCATAGGATAAAACAACATAAATACAATTTAATAAAGCATAGGATAAAACAACATAAATACAATTTAATAAAGCATAGGATAAAACAACATAAATACTATTTAATAAAGCATACGTTAAAACAACATAAATACAATTAAATAAAGCATAGAATAAAGCAACATAAATACAATTTAATAAAGCATAGGTTAAAACAACATAAATACAATTTTATAAAGCATAGGATAAAACAACATAAATACAATTTAATAAAGCATAGGTTAAAACAACATAAATACAATATAATAAAGCATAGGATAAAACAACATAAATACAATTTAATAAAGCATATGACAAAACAACATAAATACAATTTAATAAAGCATAGTTTAAAACAGCATGAATACAATTTAATAAAGCATAGGATAAAACCACAGAAATACAATTCAATAAAGCATAGGATAAAACAACATAAATACAATGTAATAAAGCATAGGACAAAACAACATAAATACAATTTATTAAAGCATAGGATAAAACAACATAAATACAATTTAATGAAACATAGTATAAACAACATAAATACAATTTAATAAAGCATAGGACAAAACAGCATAAATACAATTTAATAAAGCATATGTTAAAACAACATAAATACAATTTAATAAAGCATAGTTTAAAACAACATAAATACAATTTAATAAAGCATAGCTTAAAACAACATAAATACAATTTAATAAAGCATAGTTTAAAACAACATAAATACAATTTAATAAAGCATAGTTTAAAACAACATAAATACAATTTAATAAAGCATAGTTTAAAACAACATAAATACAACTTAATAAAGCATAGTTTAAAACAACATAAATACAATTTAATAAAGCATAGGATAAAACAACATAAATACAATTTAATAAAGCATAGGATAAAACAACATAAATACTTTTTAATAAAGCAAAGGATAAAACCACATAAATACAATTTAATAAAGCACAGGATAAAACAACATAAATACAATTTAATAAAGCATAGGATAAAACAACATAAATACAATTTAATAAAGCATAGGATAAAACAACATAAATAAAATTTAATAAAGCATAGGATAAAACAACATAAATACAATTTAATAAAGCATAGGATAAAACAACATAAATATAATTTAATAAAGCATAGGTTAAAACAACATAAATACAATTTAATAAAGCATAGGTTAAAACAACATAAATACAATTTAATAAAGCATAGGTTAAAACAACATAAATACAATTTAATAAAGCATAGGATAAAACAACATAAATAAAATTTAATAAAGCATAGGCTAAAACTACATAAATACAATTTAATAAAGCATAGGATAAAACAACATAAATACAATTTAATAAAGCATAGGTTAAAACAACATAAATACAATTTAATAAAGCATAGGATAAAACCACATAAATACAATTTAATAAAGCATAGGATAAAACAACATAAATACTTTTTAATAAAGCATAGGATAAAACCACATAAATACAATTTAATAAAGCACAGGATAAAACAACGTAAATACAATTTAATAAAGCATAGGATAAAACAACATAAATACAATTTAATAAAGCATAAGATAAAACAACATGAATATAATTTAGTAAAGCTTAAGATAAAACAACATGAATACAATTTAATAAAGCATAGGTTAAAACAACATAAATACAATTTAAGAAAGCATAGGATAAAACTACATAAATACATTTTAATAAAGCATAGGTTAAAACAACATAAATACAATTTAATAAAGCATAGGATAAAACAACATAAATACAATTTAATAAAGCATAGGATAAAACAACATAAATACTTTTTAATAAAGCGTAGGATAAAACCACATAAATACAATTTAATAAAGCATAGGCTAAAACAACATAAATACAATTTAAGAAAGCATAGGATAAAACTACATAAATACATTTTAATAAAGCATAGGTTAAAACAACATAAATACAATTTAATAAAGCATAGGACAAAACAACATAAATACAATTTAATAAAGCATAAGATAAAACAACATGAATATAATTTAGTAAAGCATAAGATAAAACAACATGAATACAATTTAATAAAGCATAGGTTAAAACAACATAAATACAATTTAAGAAAGCATAGGATAAAACTACATAAATACATTTTAATAAAGCATAGGATAAAACAACATAAATACAATTTAATAAAGCATAGGTTAAAACAACATAAATACAATTTAATAAAGCATAGGATAAAACCACATAAATACAATTTAATAAAGCATAGGATAAAACAACATAAATACTTTTTAATAAAGCATAGGATAAAACCACATAAATACAATTTAATAAAGCACAGGATAAAACAACATGAATACAATTTAATAAAGCATAGGATAAAACAACATAAATACAATTTAATAAAGCATAGGATAAAACAACATAAATACAATTTAATAAAGCATAGGATAAAACAACATAAATACTATTTAATAAAGCATACGTTAAAACAACATAAATACAATTAAATAAAGCATAGAATAAAACAACATAAATACAATTTAATAAAGCATAGGTTAAAACAACATAAATACAATTTTATAAAGCATAGGATAAAACAACATAAATACAATTTAATAAAGCATATGTTAAAACAACATAAATACAATTTAATAAAGCATAGGATAAAACAACATAAATTCAATTTAATAAAGCATAGGATAAAACAACGTAAATACAATTTAATAAAGCACAGGATAAAAAAACATAAATAAAATTTAATAAAGCATAGGATAAAACAACATAAATAAAATTTAATAAAGCATAGGATAAAACAACGTAAATAAAATTTAATAAAGCATAGGATAAAGCAACATAAATAAAATTTAATACAGCATAGGATAAAACAACATAAATACAATTTAATAAAGCATAGGATAAAACAACATAAATACAATTTAATAAAGCATAGGTTAAAACAACATAAATACAATTTAATAAAGCATAGGATAAAACAACATAAATACAATTTAATAAAGCATAGGATAAAACAACATAAATACAATTTAATAAAGCATAGGATAAAACAACATAAATACAATTTAATAAAGCATAGGATAAAACAACATAAATACAATTTAATAAAGCATAGGATAAAACAACATAAATACAATTTAATAAAGCATAGGATAAAACAACATAAATAAAATTTAATAAAGCATAGGCTAAAACTACATAAATACAATTTAATAAAGCATAGGATAAAACAACATAAATACAATTTAATAAAGCATAGGTTAAAACAACATAAATACAATTTAATAAAGCATAGGATAAAACCACATAAATACAATTTAATAAAGCATAGGATAAAACAACATAAATACTTTTTAATAAAGCATAGGATAAAACCACATAAATACAATTTAATAAAGCACAGGATAAAGCAACATAAATACAATTTAATAAAGCATAGGATAAAACAACATAAATACAATTTAATAAAGCATAGGATAAAACAACATAAATACAATTTAATAAAGCATAGGATAAAACAACATAAATACTATTTAATAAAGCATACGTTAAAACAACATAAATACAATTAAATAAAGCATAGAATAAAACAACATAAATACAATTTAATAAAGCATAGGTTAAAACAACATAAATACAATTTTATAAAGCATAGGATAAAACAACATAAATACAATTTAATAAAGCGTAGGTTAAAACAACATAAATACAATTTAATAAAGCATAGGTTAAAACAACATAAATACAATTTAATAAAGCATAGGATAAAACCACATAAATACAATTTAATAAAGCATAGGATAAAACAACATAAATACTTTTTAATAAAGCATAGGATAAAACCACATAAATACAATTTAATAAAGCACAGGATAAAACAACGTAAATACAATTTAATAAAGCATAGGATAAAACAACATAAATACAATTTAATAAAGCATAAGATAAAACAACATGAATATAATTTAGTAAAGCTTAAGATAAAACAACATGAATACAATTTAATAAAGCATAGGTTAAAACAACATAAATACAATTTAAGAAAGCATAGGATAAAACTACATAAATACATTTTAATAAAGCATAGGTTAAAACAACATAAATACAATTTAATAAAGCATAGGACAAAACAACATAAATACAATTTAATAAAGCATAAGATAAAACAACATGAATATAATTTAGTAAAGCATAAGATAAAACAACATGAATACAATTTAATAAAGCATAGGTTAAAACAACATAAATACAATTTAAGAAAGCATAGGATAAAACTACATAAATACATTTTAATAAAGCATAGGATAAAACAACATAAATACAATTTATAAAGCATAGGATAAAACAACATAAATACAATTTAATAAAGCATAGGATAAAACAACATAAATACAATTTAATAAAGCATAGGATAAAACAACATAATTACAATTTAATAAAGCATAGGCTAAAACTACATAAATACAATTTAATAAAGCATAGGATAAAACAACATAAATACAATTTAATAAAGCATAGGTTAAAACAACATAAATACAATTTAATAAAGCATAGGATAAAACAACATAAATACAATTTAATAAAGCATAGGATAAAACAACATAAATAAAATTTAATAAAGCATAGGTTAAAACAACATAAATACAATTTAATAAAGCATAGGATAAAAAAACATAAATACAATTTAATAAAGCATAGGATAAAACAACATAAATACTTTTTAATAAAGCAAAGGATAAAACCACATAAATACAATTTAATAAAGCATAGGATAAAACAACATAAATACAATTTAATAAAGCATAGGATAAAACAACATAAATACAATTTAATAAAGCATAGGATAAAACAACATAAATACTATTTAATAAAGCATACGTTAAAACAACATAAATACAATTAAATAAAGCATAGAATAAAGCAACATAAATACAATTTAATAAAGCATAGGTTAAAACAACATAAATACAATTTTATAAAGCATAGGATAAAACAACATAAATACAATTTAATAAAGCATAGGTTAAAACAACATAAATACAATATAATAAAGCATAGGATAAAACAACATAAATACAATTTAATAAAGCATATGACAAAACAACATAAATACAATTTAATAAAGCATAGTTTAAAACAGCATGAATACAATTTAATAAAGCATAGGATAAAACCACAGAAATACAATTCAATAAAGCATAGGATAAAACAACATAAATACAATGTAATAAAGCATAGGACAAAACAACATAAATACAATTTATTAAAGCATAGGATAAAACAACATAAATACAATTTAATGAAACATAGTATAAACAACATAAATACAATTTAATAAAGCATAGGACAAAACAGCATAAATACAATTTAATAAAGCATATGTTAAAACAACATAAATACAATTTAATAAAGCATAGTTTAAAACAACATAAATACAATTTAATAAAGCATAGCTTAAAACAACATAAATACAATTTAATAAAGCATAGTTTAAAACAACATAAATACAATTTAATAAAGCATAGTTTAAAACAACATAAATACAATTTAATAAAGCATAGTTTAAAACAACATAAATACAACTTAATAAAGCATAGTTTAAAACAACATAAATACAATTTAATAAAGCATAGGATAAAACAACATAAATACAATTTAATAAAGCATAGGATAAAACAACATAAATACTTTTTAATAAAGCAAAGGATAAAACCACATAAATACAATTTAATAAAGCACAGGATAAAACAACATAAATACAATTTAATAAAGCATAGGATAAAACAACATAAATACAATTTAATAAAGCATAGGATAAAACAACATAAATAAAATTTAATAAAGCATAGGATAAAACAACATAAATACAATTTAATAAAGCATAGGATAAAACAACATAAATATAATTTAATAAAGCATAGGTTAAAACAACATAAATACAATTTAATAAAGCATAGGTTAAAACAACATAAATACAATTTAATAAAGCATAGGTTAAAACAACATAAATACAATTTAATAAAGCATAGGATAAAACAACATAAATAAAATTTAATAAAGCATAGGCTAAAACTACATAAATACAATTTAATAAAGCATAGGATAAAACAACATAAATACAATTTAATAAAGCATAGGTTAAAACAACATAAATACAATTTAATAAAGCATAGGATAAAACCACATAAATACAATTTAATAAAGCATAGGATAAAACAACATAAATACTTTTTAATAAAGCATAGGATAAAACCACATAAATACAATTTAATAAAGCACAGGATAAAACAACGTAAATACAATTTAATAAAGCATAGGATAAAACAACATAAATACAATTTAATAAAGCATAAGATAAAACAACATGAATATAATTTAGTAAAGCTTAAGATAAAACAACATGAATACAATTTAATAAAGCATAGGTTAAAACAACATAAATACAATTTAAGAAAGCATAGGATAAAACTACATAAATACATTTTAATAAAGCATAGGTTAAAACAACATAAATACAATTTAATAAAGCATAGGATAAAACAACATAAATACAATTTAATAAAGCATAGGATAAAACAACATAAATACTTTTTAATAAAGCGTAGGATAAAACCACATAAATACAATTTAATAAAGCATAGGCTAAAACAACATAAATAAAATTTAATAAAGCATAGGCTAAAACAACATAAATACAATTTAATAAAGCGTAGGACAAAACAACATAAATACAATGTAATAAAGCATAGTTTAAAACAACATAAATACAATTTAATAAAGCATAGGATAAAATAACATAAATACAATTTAATAAAGCATAGGATAAAACCAGAGAAATACAATTTAATAAAGCATAGGATAAAACAACATAAATACAATTTAATAAAGCATAGGACAAAACAACATAAATACAATTTAATAAAGCATAGGACAAAACAACATAAATACAATTTAATAAAGCATAAGATAAAACAACATGAATATAATTTAGTAAAGCATAAGATAAAACAACATGAATACAATTTAATAAAGCATAGGATAAAACAACATAATTACAATTTAATAAAGCATAGGCTAAAACTACATAAATACAATTTAAAAAAGCATAGGATAAAACAACATAAATACAATTTAATAAAGCATAGGTTAAAACAACATAAATACAATTTAATAAAGCATAGGATAAAACAACATAAATACAATTTAATAAAGCATAGGATAAAACCACAGAAATACAATTCAATAAAGCATAGGATAAAACAACATAAATACAATGTAATAAAGCATAGGACAAAACAACATAAATACAATTTATTAAAGCATAGGATAAAACAACATAAATACAATTTAATGAAACATAGGATAAACAACATAAATACAATTTAATAAAGCATAGGACAAAACAGCATAAATACAATTTAATAAAGCATATGTTAAAACAACATAAATACAATTTAATAAAGCATAGTTTAAAACAACATAAATACAATTTAATAAAGCATAGCTTAAAACAACATAAATACAATTTAATAAAGCATAGTTTAAAACAACATAAATACAATTTAATAAAGCATAGTTTAAAACAACATAAATACAATTTAATAAAGCATAGTTTAAAACAACATAAATACAACTTAATAAAGCATAGTTTAAAACAACATAAATACAATTTAATAAAGCATAGGATAAAACAACATAAATACAATTTAATAAAGCATAGGATAAAACAACATAAATACTTTTTAATAAAGCAAAGGATAAAACCACATAAATACAATTTAATAAAGCACAGGATAAAACAACATAAATACAATTTAATAAAGCATAGGATAAAACAACATAAATACAATTTAATAAAGCATAGGATAAAACAACATAAATAAAATTTAATAAAGCATAGGATAAAACAACATAAATACAATTTAATAAAGCATAGGATAAAACAACATAAATACAATTTAATAAAGCATAGGTTAAAACAACATAAATACAATTTAATAAAGCATAGGTTAAAACAACATAAATACAATTTAATAAAGCATAGGTTAAAACAACATAAATACAATTTAATAAAGCATAGGATAAAACAACATAAATAAAATTTAATAAAGCATAGGCTAAAACTACATAAATACAATTTAATAAAGCATAGGATAAAACAACATAAATACAATTTAATAAAGCATAGGTTAAAACAACATAAATACAATTTAATAAAGCATAGGATAAAACCACATAAATACAATTTAATAAAGCATAGGATAAAACAACATAAATACTTTTTAATAAAGCATAGGATAAAACCACATAAATACAATTTAATAAAGCACAGGATAAAACAACGTAAATACAATTTAATAAAGCATAGGATAAAACAACATAAATACAATTTAATAAAGCATAAGATAAAACAACATGAATATAATTTAGTAAAGCTTAAGATAAAACAACATGAATACAATTTAATAAAGCATAGGTTAAAACAACATAAATACAATTTAAGAAAGCATAGGATAAAACTACATAAATACATTTTAATAAAGCATAGGTTAAAACAACATAAATACAATTTAATAAAGCATAGGATAAAACAACATAAATACAATTTAATAAAGCATGGGATAAAACAACATAAATACTTTTTAATAAAGCGTAGGATAAAACCACATAAATACAATTTAATAAAGCATAGGCTAAAACAACATAAATAAAATTTAATAAAGCATAGGCTAAAACAACATAAATACAATTTAATAAAGCGTAGGACAAAACAACATAAATACAATGTAATAAAGCATAGTTTAAAACAACATAAATACAATTTAATAAAGCATAGGATAAAATAACATAAATACAATTTAATAAAGCATAGGATAAAACCACAGAAATACAATTTAATAAAGCATAGGATAAAACAACATAAATACAATTTAATAAAGCATAGGACAAAACAACATAAATACAATTTAATAAAGCATAGGACAAAACAACATAAATACAATTTAATAAAGCATAAGATAAAACAACATGAATATAATTTAGTAAAGCATAAGATAAAACAACATGAATACAATTTAATAAAGCATAGGATAAAACAAAATAATTACAATTTAATAAAGCATAGGCTAAAACTACATAAATACAATTTAATAAAGCATAGGATAAAACAACATAAATACAATTTAATAAAGCATAGGTTAAAACAACATAAATACAATTTAATAAAGCATAGGATAAAACAACATAAATACAATTTAATAAAGCATAGGATAAAACAACATAAATAAAATTTAATAAAGCATAGGTTAAAACAACATAAATACAATTTAATAAAGCATAGGATAAAACAACATAAATACAATTTAATAAAGCATAGGATAAAACAACATAAATAGTTTTTAATAAAGCAAAGGATAAAACCACATAAATACAATTTAATAAAGCACAGGATAAAACAACATAAATACAATTTAATAAAGCATAGGATAAAACAACATAAATACAATTTAATAAAGCATAGGATAAAACAACATAAATACAATTTAATAAAGCACAGGATAAAACAACATAAATAAAATTTAATAAAGCATAGGATAAAACAACATAAATAAAATTTAATAAAGCATAGGATAAAACAACGTAAATACAATTTAATAAAGCATAGGATAAAACAACATAAATAAAATTTAATACAGCATAGGATAAAACAACATAAATACAATTTAATAAAGCATAGGATAAAACAACATAAATACAATTTAATAAAGCATAGGTTAAAACAACATAAATACGATTTAATAAAGCATAGGATAAAACAACATAAATACAACTTAATAAAGCATAGGATAAAACAACATAAATACAATTTAATAAAGCATAGGATAAAACAACATAAATAAAATTTAATAAAGCATAGGATAAAACAACATAAATACAATTTAATAAAGCATATGACAAAACAACATAAATACAATTTAATAAAGCATAGTTTAAAACAGCATGAATACAATTTAATAAAGCATAGGATAAAACCACAGAAATACAATTCAATAAAGCATAGGATAAAACAACATAAATACAATGTAATAAAGCATAGGACAAAACAACATAAATACAATTTATTAAAGCATAGGATAAAACAACATAAATACAATTTAATGAAACATAGGATAAACAACATAAATACAATTTAATAAAGCATAGGACAAAACAGCATAAATACAATTTAATAAAGCATATGTTAAAACAACATAAATACAATTTAATAAAGCATAGTTTAAAACAACATAAATACAATTTAATAAAGCATAGCTTAAAACAACATAAATACAATTTAATAAAGCATAGTTTAAAACAACATAAATACAACTTAATAAAGCATAGTTTAAAACAACATAAAT
This sequence comes from Phyllobates terribilis, assembly GCF_046119375.1. Lineage (NCBI taxonomy): Eukaryota > Metazoa > Chordata > Amphibia > Anura > Dendrobatidae > Phyllobates > Phyllobates terribilis. The sequence goes on along the minus strand of NW_027362939.1, from coordinate 3,089,963 downwards.
ACAATTTAATAAAGCATAGGATAAAACAACATAAATACAATTTAATAAAGCATAGGATAAAACAACATAAATACTTTTTAATAAAGCAAAGGATAAAACCACATAAATACAATTTAATAAAGCACAGGATAAAACAACATAAATACAATTTAATAAAGCATAGGATAAAACAACATAAATACAATTTAATAAAGCATAGGATAAAACAACATAAATAAAATTTAATAAAGCATAGGATAAAACAACATAAATACAATTTAATAAAGCATAGGATAAAACAACATAAATATAATTTAATAAAGCATAGGTTAAAACAACATAAATACAATTTAATAAAGCATAGGTTAAAACAACATAAATACAATTTAATAAAGCATAGGTTAAAACAACATAAATACAATTTAATAAAGCATAGGATAAAACAACATAAATAAAATTTAATAAAGCATAGGCTAAAACTACATAAATACAATTTAATAAAGCATAGGATAAAACAACATAAATACAATTTAATAAAGCATAGGTTAAAACAACATAAATACAATTTAATAAAGCATAGGATAAAACCACATAAATACAATTTAATAAAGCATAGGATAAAACAACATAAATACTTTTTAATAAAGCATAGGATAAAACCACATAAATACAATTTAATAAAGCATATGATAAAACAACATAAATAAAATTTAATAAAGCATAGGATAAAACAACATAAATACAATTTAATAAAGCATAGGATAAAACAACATAAATACAATTTATTAAAGCATAGGATAAAACAACATAAATACAATTTAATGAAACATAGTATAAACAACATAAATACAATTTAATAAAGCATAGGACAAAACAGCATAAATACAATTTAATAAAGCATATGTTAAAACAACATAAATACAATTTAATAAAGCATAGTTTAAAACAACATAAATACAATTTAATAAAGCATAGCTTAAAACAACATAAATACAATTTAATAAAGCATAGTTTAAAACAACATAAATACAACTTAATAAAGCATAGTTTAAAACAACATAAATACAATTTAATAAAGCATAGGATAAAACAACATAAATACAATTTAATAAAGCATAGGATAAAACAACATAAATACTTTTTAATAAAGCAAAGGATAAAACCACATAAATACAATTTAATAAAGCACAGGATAAAACAACATAAATACAATTTAATAAAGCATAGGATAAAACAACATAAATACAATTTAATAAAGCATAGGATAAAACAACATAAATAAAATTTAATAAAGCATAGGATAAAACAACATAAATACAATTTAATAAAGCATAGGATAAAACAACATAAATATAATTTAATAAAGCATAGGTTAAAACAACATAAATACAATTTAATAAAGCATAGGTTAAAACAACATAAATACAATTTAATAAAGCATAGGTTAAAACAACATAAATACAATTTAATAAAGCATAGGATAAAACAACATAAATAAAATTTAATAAAGCATAGGCTAAAACTACATAAATACAATTTAATAAAGCATAGGATAAAACAACATAAATACAATTTAATAAAGCATAGGTTAAAACAACATAAATACAATTTAATAAAGCATAGGATAAAACCACATAAATACAATTTAATAAAGCATAGGATAAAACAACATAAATACTTTTTAATAAAGCATAGGATAAAACCACATAAATACAATTTAATAAAGCATAGGATAAAACAACATAAATAAAATTTAATAAAGCATAGGATAAAACAACATAAATACAATTTAATAAAGCATATGACAAAACAACATAAATACAATTTAATAAAGCATAGTTTAAAACAGCATGAATACAATTTAATAAAGCATAGGATAAAACCACAGAAATACAATTCAATAAAGCATAGGATAAAACAACATAAATACAATGTAATAAAGCATAGGACAAAACAACATAAATACAATTTATTAAAGCATAGGATAAAACAACATAAATACAATTTAATGAAACATAGTATAAACAACATAAATACAATTTAATAAAGCATAGGACAAAACAGCATAAATACAATTTAATAAAGCATATGTTAAAACAACATAAATACAATTTAATAAAGCATAGTTTAAAACAACATAAATACAATTTAATAAAGCATAGCTTAAAACAACATAAATACAATTTAATAAAGCATAGTTTAAAACAACATAAATACAATTTAATAAAGCATAGTTTAAAACAACATAAATACAATTTAATAAAGCATAGTTTAAAACAACATAAATACAACTTAATAAAGCATAGTTTAAAACAACATAAATACAATTTAATAAAGCATAGGATAAAACAACATAAATACAATTTAATAAAGCATAGGATAAAACAACATAAATACTTTTTAATAAAGCAAAGGATAAAACCACATAAATACAATTTAATAAAGCACAGGATAAAACAACATAAATACAATTTAATAAAGCATAGGATAAAACAACATAAATACAATTTAATAAAGCATAGGATAAAACAACATAAATAAAATTTAATAAAGCATAGGATAAAACAACATAAATACAATTTAATAAAGCATAGGATAAAACAACATAAATATAATTTAATAAAGCATAGGTTAAAACAACATAAATACAATTTAATAAAGCATAGGTTAAAACAACATAAAAACAATTTAATAAAGCATAGGTTAAAACAACATAAATACAATTTAATAAAGCATAGGATAAAACAACATAAATAAAATTTAATAAAGCATAGGCTAAAACTACATAAATACAATTTAATAAAGCATAGGATAAAACAACATAAATACAATTTAATAAAGCATAGGTTAAAACAACATAAATACAATTTAATAAAGCATAGGATAAAACCACATAAATACAATTTAATAAAGCATAGGATAAAACAACATAAATACTTTTTAATAAAGCATAGGATAAAACCACATAAATACAATTTAATAAAGCACAGGATAAAACAACGTAAATACAATTTAATAAAGCATAGGATAAAACAACATAAATACAATTTAATAAAGCATAAGATAAAACAACATGAATATAATTTAGTAAAGCTTAAGATAAAACAACATGAATACAATTTAATAAAGCATAGGTTAAAACAACATAAATACAATTTAAGAAAGCATAGGATAAAACTACATAAATACATTTTAATAAAGCATAGGTTAAAACAACATAAATACAATTTAATAAAGCATAGGATAAAACAACATAAATACAATTTAATAAAGCATAGGATAAAACAACATAAATACTTTTTAATAAAGCGTAGGATAAAACCACATAAATACAATTTAATAAAGCATAGGCTAAAACAACATAAATAAAATTTAATAAAGCATAGGCTAAAACAACATAAATACAATTTAATAAAGCGTAGGACAAAACAACATAAATACAATGTAATAAAGCATAGTTTAAAACAACATAAATACAATTTAATAAAGCATAGGATAAAATAACATAAATACAATTTAATAAAGCATAGGATAAAACCAGAGAAATACAATTTAATAAAGCATAGGATAAAACAACATAAATACAATTTAATAAAGCATAGGACAAAACAACATAAATACAATTTAATAAAGCATAGGACAAAACAACATAAATACAATTTAATAAAGCATAAGATAAAACAACATGAATATAATTTAGTAAAGCATAAGATAAAACAACATGAATACAATTTAATAAAGCATAGGATAAAACAACATAATTACAATTTAATAAAGCATAGGCTAAAACTACATAAATACAATTTAATAAAGCATAGGATAAAACAACATAAATACAATTTAATAAAGCATAGGTTAAAACAACATAAATACAATTTAATAAAGCATAGGATAAAACAACATAAATACAATTTAATAAAGCATAGGATAAAACCACAGAAATACAATTCAATAAAGCATAGGATAAAACAACATAAATACAATGTAATAAAGCATAGGACAAAACAACATAAATACAATTTATTAAAGCATAGGATAAAACAACATAAATACAATTTAATGAAACATAGGATAAACAACATAAATACAATTTAATAAAGCATAGGACAAAACAGCATAAATACAATTTAATAAAGCATATGTTAAAACAACATAAATACAATTTAATAAAGCATAGTTTAAAACAACATAAATACAATTTAATAAAGCATAGCTTAAAACAACATAAATACAATTTAATAAAGCATAGTTTAAAACAACATAAATACAATTTAATAAAGCATAGTTTAAAACAACATAAATACAATTTAATAAAGCATAGTTTAAAACAACATAAATACAACTTAATAAAGCATAGTTTAAAACAACATAAATACAATTTAATAAAGCATAGGATAAAACAACATAAATACAATTTAATAAAGCATAGGATAAAACAACATAAATACTTTTTAATAAAGCAAAGGATAAAACCACATAAATACAATTTAATAAAGCACAGGATAAAACAACATAAATACAATTTAATAAAGCATAGGATAAAACAACATAAATACAATTTAATAAAGCATAGGATAAAACAACATAAATAAAATTTAATAAAGCATAGGATAAAACAACATAAATACAATTTAATAAAGCATAGGATAAAACAACATAAATACAATTTAATAAAGCATAGGTTAAAACAACATAAATACAATTTAATAAAGCATAGGTTAAAACAACATAAATACAATTTAATAAAGCATAGGTTAAAACAACATAAATACAATTTAATAAAGCATAGGATAAAACAACATAAATAAAATTTAATAAAGCATAGGCTAAAACTACATAAATACAATTTAATAAAGCATAGGATAAAACAACATAAATACAATTTAATAAAGCATAGGTTAAAACAACATAAATACAATTTAATAAAGCATAGGATAAAACCACATAAATACAATTTAATAAAGCATAGGATAAAACAACATAAATACTTTTTAATAAAGCATAGGATAAAACCACATAAATACAATTTAATAAAGCACAGGATAAAACAACGTAAATACAATTTAATAAAGCATAGGATAAAACAACATAAATACAATTTAATAAAGCATAAGATAAAACAACATGAATATAATTTAGTAAAGCTTAAGATAAAACAACATGAATACAATTTAATAAAGCATAGGTTAAAACAACATAAATACAATTTAAGAAAGCATAGGATAAAACTACATAAATACATTTTAATAAAGCATAGGTTAAAACAACATAAATACAATTTAATAAAGCATAGGATAAAACAACATAAATACAATTTAATAAAGCATAGGATAAAACAACATAAATACTTTTTAATAAAGCGTAGGATAAAACCACATAAATACAATTTAATAAAGCATAGGCTAAAACAACATAAATAAAATTTAATAAAGCATAGGCTAAAACAACATAAATACAATTTAATAAAGCGTAGGACAAAACAACATAAATACAATGTAATAAAGCATAGTTTAAAACAACATAAATACAATTTAATAAAGCATAGGATAAAATAACATAAATACAATTTAATAAAGCATAGGATAAAACCACAGAAATACAATTTAATAAAGCATAGGATAAAACAACATAAATACAATTTAATAAAGCATAGGACAAAACAACATAAATAAAATTTAATAAAGCATAGGACAAAACAACATAAATACAATTTAATAAAGCATAAGATAAAACAACATGAATATAATTTAGTAAAGCATAAGATAAAACAACATGAATACAATTTAATAAAGCATAGGATAAAACAACATAATTACAATTTAATAAAGCATAGGCTAAAACTACATAAATACAATTTAATAAAGCATAGGATAAAACAACATAAATACAATTTAATAAAGCATAGGTTAAAACAACATAAATACAATTTAATAAAGCATAGGATAAAACAACATAAATACAATTTAATAAAGCATAGGATAAAACAACATAAATAAAATTTAATAAAGCATAGGTTAAAACAACATAAATACAATTTAATAAAGCATAGGATAAAACAACATAAATACAATTTAATAAAGCATAGGATAAAACAACATAAATACTTTTTAATAAAGCAAAGGATAAAACCACATAAATACAATTTAATAAAGCACAGGATAAAACAACATAAATACAATTTAATAAAGCATAGGATAAAACAACATAAATACAATTTAATAAAGCATAGGATAAAACAACATAAATACAATTTAATAAAGCACAGGATAAAACAACATAAATAAAATTTAATAAAGCATAGGATAAAACAACATAAATAAAATTTAATAAAGCATAGGATAAAACAACGTAAATACAATTTAATAAAGCATAGGATAAAACAACATAAATAAAATTTAATACAGCATAGGATAAAACAACATAAATACAATTTAATAAAGCATAGGATAAAACAACATAAATACAATTTAATAAAGCATAGGTTAAAACAACATAAATACGATTTAATAAAGCATAGGATAAAACAACATAAATACAACTTAATAAAGCATAGGATAAAACAACATAAATACAATTTAATAAAGCATAGGATAAAACAACATAAATAAAATTTAATAAAGCATAGGATAAAACAACATAAATACAATTTAATAAAGCATATGACAAAACAACATAAATACAATTTAATAAAGCATAGTTTAAAACAGCATGAATACAATTTAATAAAGCATAGGATAAAACCACAGAAATACAATTCAATAAAGCATAGGATAAAACAACATAAATACAATGTAATAAAGCATAGGACAAAACAACATAAATACAATTTATTAAAGCATAGGATAAAACAACATAAATACAATTTAATGAAACATAGGATAAACAACATAAATACAATTTAATAAAGCATAGGACAAAACAGCATAAATACAATTTAATAAAGCATATGTTAAAACAACATAAATACAATTTAATAAAGCATAGTTTAAAACAACATAAATACAATTTAATAAAGCATAGGACAAAACAGCATAAATACAATTTAATAAAGCATATGTTAAAACAACATAAATACAATTTAATAAAGCATAGTTTAAAACAACATAAATACAATTTAATAAAGCATAGCTTAAAACAACATAAATACAATTTAATAAAGCATAGTTTAAAACAACATAAATACAACTTAATAAAGCATAGTTTAAAGCAACATAAATACAATTTAATAAAGCATAGGATAAAACAACATAAATACAATTTAATAAAGCATAGGATAAAACAACATAAATACTTTTTAATAAAGCAAAGGATAAAACCACATAAATACAATTTAATAAAGCACAGGATAAAACAACATAAATACAATTTAATAAAGCATAGGATAAAACAACATAAATACAATTTAATAAAGCATAGGATAAAACAACATAAATAAAATTTAATAAAGCATAGGATAAAACAACATAAATACAATTTAATAAAGCATAGGATAAAACAACATAAATATAATTTAATAAAGCATAGGTTAAAACAACATAAATACAATTTAATAAAGCATAGGTTAAAACAACATAAATACAATTTAATAAAGCATAGGTTAAAACAACATAAATACAATTTAATAAAGCATAGGATAAAACAACATAAATAAAATTTAATAAAGCATAGGCTAAAACTACATAAATACAATTTAATAAAGCATAGGATAAAACAACATAAATACAATTTAATAAAGCATAGGTTAAAACAACATAAATACAATTTAATAAAGCATAGGATAAAACCACATAAATGCAATTTAATAAAGCATAGGATAAAACAACATAAATACTTTTTAATAAAGCATAGGATAAAACCACATAAATACAATTTAATAAAGCACAGGATAAAACAACGTAAATACAATTTAATAAAGCATAGGATAAAACAACATAAATACAATTTAATAAAGCATAAGATAAAACAACATGAATATAATTTAGTAAAGCTTAAGATAAAACAACATGAATACAATTTAATAAAGCATAGGTTAAAACAACATAAATACAATTTAAGAAAGCATAGGATAAAACTACATAAATACATTTTAATAAAGCATAGGTTAAAACAACATAAATACAATTTAATAAAGCATAGGATAAAACAACATAAATACAATTTAATAAAGCATAGGATAAAACAACATAAATACAATTTAATAAAGCATAGGATAAAACAACATAAATACTATTTAATAAAGCATACGTTAAAACAACATAAATACAATTAAATAAAGCATAGAATAAAACAACATAAATACAATTTAATAAAGCATAGGTTAAAACAACATAAATACAATTTTATAAAGCATAGGATAAAACAACATAAATACAATTTAATAAAGCGTAGGTTAAAACAACATAAATACAATTTAATAAAGCATAGGTTAAAACAACATAAATACAATTTAATAAAGCATAGGATAAAACCACATAAATACAATTTAATAAAGCATAGGATAAAACAACATAAATACTTTTTAATAAAGCATAGGATAAAACCACATAAATACAATTTAATAAAGCACAGGATAAAACAACGTAAATACAATTTAATAAAGCATAGGATAAAACAACATAAATACAATTTAATAAAGCATAAGATAAAACAACATGAATATAATTTAGTAAAGCTTAAGATAAAACAACATGAATACAATTTAATAAAGCATAGGTTAAAACAACATAAATACAATTTAAGAAAGCATAGGATAAAACTACATAAATACATTTTAATAAAGCATAGGTTAAAACAACATAAATACAATTTAATAAAGCATAGGACAAAACAACATAAATACAATTTAATAAAGCATAAGATAAAACAACATGAATATAATTTAGTAAAGCATAAGATAAAACAACATGAATACAATTTAATAAAGCATAGGTTAAAACAACATAAATACAATTTAATAAAGCATAGGATAAAACAACATAAATACTTTTTAATAAAGCAAAGGATAAAACCACATAAATACAATTTAATAAAGCATAGGATAAAACAACATAAATACAATTTAATAAAGCATAGGATAAAACAACATAAATAAAATTTAATAAAGCATAGGATAAAACAACATAAATACTATTTAATAAAGCATACGTTAAAACAACATAAATACAATTAAATAAAGCATAGAATAAAGCAACATAAATACAATTTAATAAAGCATAGGTTAAAACAACATAAATACAATTTTATAAAGCATAGGATAAAACAACATAAATACAATTTAATAAAGCATAGGTTAAAACAACATAAATACAATATAATAAAGCATAGGATAAAACAACATAAATACAATTTAATAAAGCACAGGATAAAACAACATAAATAAAATTTAATAAAGCATAGGATAAAACAACATAAATAAAATTTAATAAAGCATAGGATAAAACAACGTAAATACAATTTAATAAAGCATAGGATAAAACAACATAAATACAATTTAATAAAGCATAGGTTAAAACAACATAAATACGATTTAATAAAGCATAGGATAAAACAACATAAATACAACTTAATAAAGCATAGGATAAAACAACATAAATACAATTTAATAAAGCATAGGATAAAACAACATAAATAAAATTTAATAAAGCATAGGATAAAACAACATAAATACAATTTAATAAAGCATATGACAAAACAACATAAATACAATTTAATAAAGCATAGTTTAAAACAGCATGAATACAATTTAATAAAGCATAGGATAAAACCACAGAAATACAATTCAATAAAGCATAGGATAAAACAACATAAATACAATGTAATAAAGCATAGGACAAAACAACATAAATACAATTTATTAAAGCATAGGATAAAACAACATAAATACAATTTAATGAAACATAGTATAAACAACATAAATACAATTTAATAAAGCATAGGACAAAACAGCATAAATACAATTTAATAAAGCATATGTTAAAACAACATAAATACAATTTAATAAAGCATAGTTTAAAACAACATAAATACAATTTAATAAAGCATAGCTTAAAACAACATAAATACAATTTAATAAAGCATAGTTTAAAACAACATAAATACAATTTAATAAAGCATAGTTTAAAACAACATAAATACAATTTAATAAAGCATAGTTTAAAACAACATAAATACAACTTAATAAAGCATAGTTTAAAACAACATAAATACAATTTAATAAAGCATAGGATAAAACAACATAAATACAATTTAATAAAGCATAGGATAAAACAACATAAATACTTTTTAATAAAGCAAAGGATAAAACCACATAAATACAATTTAATAAAGCACAGGATAAAACAACATAAATACAATTTAATAAAGCATAGGATAAAACAACATAAATACAATTTAATAAAGCATAGGATTCAACAACATAAATAAAATTTAATAAAGCATAGGATAAAACAACATAAATACAATTTAATAAAGCATAGGATAAAACAACATAAATATAATTTAATAAAGCATAGGTTAAAACAACATAAATACAATTTAATAAAGCATAGGTTAAAACAACATAAATACAATTTAATAAAGCATAGGTTAAAACAACATAAATACAATTTAATAAAGCATAGGATAAAACAACATAAATAAAATTTAATAAAGCATAGGCTAAAACTACATAAATACAATTTAATAAAGCATAGGATAAAACAACATAAATACAATTTAATAAAGCATAGGTTAAAACAACATAAATACAATTTAATAAAGCATAGGATAAAACCACATAAATACAATTTAATAAAGCATAGGATAAAACCACATAAATACAATTTAATAAAGCATAGGATAAAACAACATAAATACTTTTTAATAAAGCATAGGATAAAACCACATAAATACAATTTAATAAAGCACAGGATAAAACAACGTAAATACAATTTAATAAAGCATAGGATAAAACAACATAAATACAATTTAATAAAGCATAAGATAAAACAACATGAATATAATTTAGTAAAGCTTAAGATAAAACAACATGAATACAATTTAATAAAGCATAGGTTAAAACAACATAAATACAATTTAAGAAAGCATAGGATAAAACTACATAAATACATTTTAATAAAGCATAGGTTAAAACAACATAAATACAATTTAATAAAGCATAGGATAAAACAACATAAATACAATTTAATAAAGCATAGGATAAAACAACATAAATACTTTTTAATAAAGCGTAGGATAAAACCACATAAATACAATTTAATAAAGCATAGGCTAAAACAACATAAATAAAATTTAATAAAGCATAGGCTAAAACAACATAAATACAATTTAATAAAGCGTAGGACAAAACAACATAAATACAATGTAATAAAGCATAGTTTAAAACAACATAAATACAATTTAATAAAGCATAGGATAAAATAACATAAATACAATTTAATAAAGCATAGGATAAAACCAGAGAAATACAATTTAATAAAGCATAGGATAAAACAACATAAATACAATTTAATAAAGCATAGGACAAAACAACATAAATACAATTTAATAAAGCATAGGACAAAACAACATAAATACAATTTAATAAAGCATAAGATAAAACAACATGAATATAATTTAGTAAAGCATAAGATAAAACAACATGAATACAATTTAATAAAGCATAGGATAAAACAACATAATTACAATTTAATAAAGCATAGGCTAAAACTACATAAATACAATTTAATAAAGCATAGGATAAAACAACATAAATACAATTTAATAAAGCATAGGTTAAAACAACATAAATACAATTTAATAAAGCATAGGATAAAACAACATAAATACAATTTAATAAAGCATAGGATAAAACCACAGAAATACAATTCAATAAAGCATAGGATAAAACAACATAAATACAATGTAATAAAGCATAGGACAAAACAACATAAATACAATTTATTAAAGCATAGGATAAAACAACATAAATACAATTTAATGAAACATAGGATAAACAACATAAATACAATTTAATAAAGCATAGGACAAAACAGCATAAATACAATTTAATAAAGCATATGTTAAAACAACATAAATACAATTTAATAAAGCATAGTTTAAAACAACATAAATACAATTTAATAAAGCATAGCTTAAAACAACATAAATACAATTTAATAAAGCATAGTTTAAAACAACATAAATACAATTTAATAAAGCATAGTTTAAAACAACATAAATACAATTTAATAAAGCATAGTTTAAAACAACATAAATACAACTTAATAAAGCATAGTTTAAAACAACATAAATACAATTTAATAAAGCATAGGATAAAACAACATAAATACAATTTAATAAAGCATAGGATAAAACAACATAAATACTTTTTAATAAAGCAAAGGATAAAACCACATAAATACAATTTAATAAAGCACAGGATAAAACAACATAAATACAATTTAATAAAGCATAGGATAAAACAACATAAATACAATTTAATAAAGCATAGGATAAAACAACATAAATAAAATTTAATAAAGCATAGGATAAAACAACATAAATACAATTTAATAAAGCATAGGATAAAACAACATAAATACAATTTAATAAAGCATAGGTTAAAACAACATAAATACAATTTAATAAAGCATAGGTTAAAACAACATAAATACAATTTAATAAAGCATAGGTTAAAACAACATAAATACAATTTAATAAAGCATAGGATAAAACAACATAAATAAAATTTAATAAAGCATAGGCTAAAACTACATAAATACAATTTAATAAAGCATAGGATAAAACAACATAAATACAATTTAATAAAGCATAGGTTAAAACAACATAAATACAATTTAATAAAGCATAGGATAAAACCACATAAATACAATTTAATAAAGCATAGGATAAAACAACATAAATACTTTTTAATAAAGCATAGGATAAAACCACATAAATACAATTTAATAAAGCACAGGATAAAACAACGTAAATACAATTTAATAAAGCATAGGATAAAACAACATAAATACAATTTAATAAAGCATAAGATAAAACAACATGAATATAATTTAGTAAAGCTTAAGATAAAACAACATGAATACAATTTAATAAAGCATAGGTTAAAACAACATAAATACAATTTAAGAAAGCATAGGATAAAACTACATAAATACATTTTAATAAAGCATAGGTTAAAACAACATAAATACAATTTAATAAAGCATAGGATAAAACAACATAAATACAATTTAATAAAGCATAGGATAAAACAACATAAATACTTTTTAATAAAGCGTAGGATAAAACCACATAAATACAATTTAATAAAGCATAGGCTAAAACAACATAAATAAAATTTAATAAAGCATAGGCTAAAACAACATAAATACAATTTAATAAAGCGTAGGACAAAACAACATAAATACAATGTAATAAAGCATAGTTTAAAACAACATAAATACAATTTAATAAAGCATAGGATAAAATAACATAAATACAATTTAATAAAGCATAGGATAAAACCACAGAAATACAATTTAATAAAGCATAGGATAAAACAACATAAATACAATTTAATAAAGCATAGGACAAAACAACATAAATACAATTTAATAAAGCATAGGACAAAACAACATAAATACAATTTAATAAAGCATAAGATAAAACAACATGAATATAATTTAGTAAAGCATAAGATAAAACAACATGAATACAATTTAATAAAGCATAGGATAAAACAACATAATTACAATTTAATAAAGCATAGGCTAAAACTACATAAATACAATTTAATAAAGCATAGGATAAAACAACATAAATACAATTTAATAAAGCATAGGTTAAAACAACATAAATACAATTTAATAAAGCATAGGATAAAACAACATAAATACAATTTAATAAAGCATAGGATAAAACAACATAAATAAAATTTAATAAAGCATAGGTTAAAACAACATAAATACAATTTAATAAAGCATAGGATAAAACAACATAAATACAATTTAATAAAGCATAGGATAAAACAACATAAATACTTTTTAATAAAGCAAAGGATAAAACCACATAAATACAATTTAATAAAGCACAGGATAAAACAACATAAATACAATTTAATAAAGCATAGGATAAAACAACATAAATACAATTTAATAAAGCATAGGATAAAACAACATAAATACAATTTAATAAAGCACAGGATAAAACAACATAAATAAAATTTAATAAAGCATAGGATAAAACAACATAAATAAAATTTAATAAAGCATAGGATAAAACAACGTAAATACAATTTAATAAAGCATAGGATAAAACAACATAAATAAAATTTAATACAGCATAGGATAAAACAACATAAATACAATTTAATAAAGCATAGGATAAAACAACATAAATACAATTTAATAAAGCATAGGTTAAAACAACATAAATACGATTTAATAAAGCATAGGATAAAACAACATAAATACAACTTAATAAAGCATAGGATAAAACAACATAAATACAATTTAATAAAGCATAGCATAAAACAACATAAATAAAATTTAATAAAGCATAGGATAAAACAACATAAATACAATTTAATAAAGCATATGACAAAACAACATAAATACAATTTAATAAAGCATAGTTTAAAACAGCATGAATACAATTTAATAAAGCATAGGATAAAACCACAGAAATACAATTCAATAAAGCATAGGATAAAACAACATAAATACAATGTAATAAAGCATAGGACAAAACAACATAAATACAATTTATTAAAGCATAGGATAAAACAACATAAATACAATTTAATGAAACATAGGATAAACAACATAAATACAATTTAATAAAGCATAGGACAAAACAGCATAAATACAATTTAATAAAGCATATGTTAAAACAACATAAATACAATTTAATAAAGCATAGTTTAAAACAACATAAATACAATTTAATAAAGCATAGCTTAAAACAACATAAATACAATTTAATAAAGCATAGTTTAAAACAACATAAATACAATTTAATAAAGCATAGTTTAAAACAACATAAATACAATTTAATAAAGCATAGTTTAAAACAACATAAATACAACTTAATAAAGCATAGTTTAAAACAACATAAATACAATTTAATAAAGCATAGGATAAAACAACATAAATACAATTTAATAAAGCATAGGATAAAACAACATAAATACTTTTTAATAAAGCAAAGGATAAAACCACATAAATACAATTTAATAAAGCACAGGATAAAACAACATAAATACAATTTAATAAAGCATAGGATAAAACAACATAAATACAATTTAATAAAGCATAGGATAAAACAACATAAATAAAATTTAATAAAGCATAGGATAAAACAACATAAATACAATTTAATAAAGCATAGGATAAAACAACATAAATATAATTTAATAAAGCATAGGTTAAAACAACATAAATACAATTTAATAAAGCATAGGTTAAAACAACATAAATACAATTTAATAAAGCATAGGTTAAAACAACATAAATACAATTTAATAAAGCATAGGATAAAACAACATAAATAAACTTTAATAAAGCATAGGCTAAAACTACATAAATACAATTTAATAAAGCATAGGATAAAACAACATAAATACAATTTAATAAAGCATAGGTTAAAACAACATAAATACAATTTAATAAAGCATAGGATAAAACCACATAAATACAATTTAATAAAGCATCGGATAAAACAACATAAATACTTTTTAATAAAGCATAGGATAAAACCACATAAATACAATTTAATAAAGCACAGGATAAAACAACGTAAACACAATTTAATAAAGCATAGGATAAAACAACATAAATACAATTTAATAAAGCATAAGATAAAACAACATGAATATAATTTAGTAAAGCTTAAGATAAAACAACATGAATACAATTTAATAAAGCATAGGTTAAAACAACATAAATACAATTTAAGAAAGCATAGGATAAAACTACATAAATACATTTTAATAAAGCATAGGTTAAAACAACATAAATACAATTTAATAAAGCATAGGATAAAACAACATAAATACAATTTAATAAAGCATAGGATAAAACAACATAAATACTTTTTAATAAAGCGTAGGATAAAACCACATAAATACAATTTAATAAAGCATAGGCTAAAACAACATAAATAAAATTTAATAAAGCATAGGCTAAAACAACATAAATACAATTTAATAAAGCGTAGGACAAAACAACATAAATACAATGTAATAAAGCATAGTTTAAAACAACATAAATACAATTTAATAAAGCATAGGATAAAATAACATAAATACAATTTAATAAAGCATAGGATAAAACCACAGAAATACAATTTAATAAAGCATAGGATAAAACAACATAAATACAATTTAATAAAGCATAGGACAAAACAACATAAATACAATTTAATAAAGCATAGGACAAAACAACATAAATACAATTTAATAAAGCATAAGATAAAACAACATGAATATAATTTAGTAAAGCATAAGATAAAACAACATGAATACAATTTAATAAAGCATAGGATAAAACAACATAATTACAATTTAATAAAGCATAGGCTAAAACTACATAAATACAATTTAATAAAGCATAGGATAAAACAACATAAATACAATTTAATAAAGCATAGGTTAAAACAACATAAATACAATTTAATAAAGCATAGGATAAAACAACATAAATACAATTTAATAAAGCATAGGATAAAACAACATAAATAAAATTTAATAAAGCATAGGTTAAAACAACATAAATACAATTTAATAAAGCATAGGATAAAACAACATAAATACAATTTAATAAAGCATAGGATAAAACAACATAAATACTTTTTAATAAAGCAAAGGATAAAACCACATAAATACAATTTAATAAAGCACAGGATAAAACAACATAAATACAATTTAATAAAGCATAGGATAAAACAACATAAATACAATTTAATAAAGCATAGGATAAAACAACATAAATACAATTTAATAAAGCATAGGATAAAACAACATAAATACTATTTAATAAAGCATACGTTAAAACAACATAAATACAATTAAATAAAGCATAGAATAAAGCAACATAAATACAATTTAATAAAGCATAGGTTAAAACAACATAAATACAATTTTATAAAGCATAGGATAAAACAACATAAATACAATTTAATAAAGCATAGGTTAAAACAACATAAATACAATATAATAAAGCATAGGATAAAACAACATAAATACAATTTAATAAAGCACAGGATAAAACAACATAAATAAAATTTAATAAAGCATAGGATAAAACAACATAAATAAAATTTAATAAAGCATAGGATAAAACAACGTAAATACAATTTAATAAAGCATAGGATAAAACAACATAAATAAAATTTAATACAGCATAGGATAAAACAACATAAATACAATTTAATAAAGCATAGGATAAAACAACATAAATACAATTTAATAAAGCATAGGTTAAAACAACATAAATACGATTTAATAAAGCATAGGATAAAACAACATAAATACAATTTAATAAAGCATAGGATAAAACAACATAAATACAATTTAATAAAGCATAGGATAAAACAACATAAATACAATGTAATAAAGCAGAGGACAAAACAACATAAATACAATTTAATAAAGCATAGGATAAAACAACATAAATACAATTTAATGAAACATAGGATAAACAACATAAATACAATTTAATAAAGCATAGGACAAAACAACATAAATACAATTTAATAAAGCATATGTTAAAACAACATAAATACAATTTAATAAAGCATAACATAAAACAACATGAATATAATTTAGTAAAGCTTAAGATAAAACAACATGAATACAATTTAATAAAGCATAGGTTAAAACAACATAAATACAATTTAAGAAAGCATAGGATAAAACTACATAAATACATTTTAATAAAGCATAGGTTAAAACAACATAAATACAATTTAATAAAGCATAGGATAAAACAACATAAATACAATTTAATAAAGCATAGGATAAAACAACATAAATACAATTTAATAAAGCATAGGATAAAACAACATAAATACAATTTAATAAAGCATAGGTTAAAACAACATAAATACAATTTAATAAAGCATCGGACAAAACAACATAAATACAATTTAATAAAGCATAGGATAAAACAACATAAATACAATTTATAAAGCATAGGATTAAACAACATAAATACAATTTAATAAAGCATAGGATAAAACAACATAAATACAATTTAATAAAGCATAGGATAAAACAACATAATTACAATTTAATAAAGCATAGGCTAAAACTACATAAATACAATTTAATAAAGCATAGGCTAAAACTACATAAATACAATTTAATAAAGCATAGGCTAAAACAACATAAATACAATTTAATAAAGCATAGGTTAAAAAAACATAAATACAATTTAATAAAGCATAGGATAAAACCACATAAATACAATTTAATAAAGCATAGGATAAAACAACATAAATACTTTTTAATAAAGCATAGGATAAAACCACATAAATACAATTTAATAAAGCACAGGATAAAACAACATAAATACAATTTAATAAAGCATAGGATAAAACAACATAAATACAATTTAATAAAGCATAGGATAAAACAACATAAATACAATTTAATAAAGCATAGGATAAAACAACATAAATACTATTTAATAAAGCATACGTTAAAACAACATAAATAGAATTAAATAAAGCATAGAATAAAACAACATAAATACAATTTAATAAAGCATAGGTTAAAACAACATAAATACAATTTTATAAAGCATAGGATAAAACAACATAAATACAATTTAATAAAGCATAGGTTAAAACAACATAAATACAATTTAATAAAGCATAGGATAAAACAACATAAATTCAATTTAATAAAGCATAGGATAAAACAACATAAATACAATTTAATAAAGCACAGGATAAAAAAACATAAATAAAATTTAATAAAGCATAGGATAAAACAACATAAATAAAATTTAATAAAGCATAGGATAAAACAACGTAAATAAAATTTAATAAAGCATAGGATAAAACAACATAAATAAAATTTAATACAGCATAGGATAAAACAACATAAATACAATTTAATAAAGCATAGGATAAAACAACATAAATACAATTTAATAAAGCATAGGATAAAACAACATAAATACAATTTAATAAAGCATAGGTTAAAACAACATAAATACAATTTAATAAAGCATTGGATAAAACCACATAAATACAATTTAATAAAGCATAGGATAAAACAACATAAATACAATTTAATAAAGCATAGGATAAAACAACATAAATACAATTTAATAAAGCATAGGATAAAACAACATAAATACAATTTAATAAAGCATAGGATAAAACAACATAAATACAATTTAATAAAGCATACGTTAAAACAAGATAAATACAATTAAATAAAGCATAGAATAAAACAACATAAATACAATTTAATAAAGCATAGGTTAAAACAACATAAATACAATTTTATAAAGCATAGGATAAAACAACATAAATACAATTTAATAAAGCATAGGTTAAAACAACATGAATACAATTTAATAAAGCATAGGATAAAACAACATAAATTCAATTTAATAAAGCATAGGATAAAACAACATAAATACAATTTAATAAAGCACAGGATAAAACAACATAAATAAAATTTAATAAAGCATAGAATAAAACAACATAAATAAAATTTAATAAAGCATAGGATAAAACAATGTAAATACAATTTAATAAAGCATAGGATAAAACAACATAAATAAAATTTAATACAGCATAGGATAAAACAACATAAATACAATTTAATAAAGCATAGGATAAAACAACATAAATACAATTTAATAAAGCATAGGTTAAAACAACATAAATACAATTTAATAAAGCATAGGATAAAACAACATAAATACAATTTAATAAAGCATAGGATAAAACAACATAAATAAAATTTAATAAAGCATAGGATAAAACAACATAAATACAATTTAATAAAGCATAGGATAAAACAACATAAATACAATTTAATAAAGCATAGGATAAAACAACATAAATACAATTTAATAAAGCATAGGATAAAACAACATAAATACAATTTAATAAAGCATAGGATAAAACAACATAAATAAAATTTAATAAAGCATAGGCTAAAACTACATAAATACAATTTAATAAAGCATAGGATAAAACAATATAAATACAATTTAATAAAGCATAGGTTAAAACAACATAAATACAATTTAATAAAGCATAGGATAAAACCACATAAATACAATTTAATAAAGCATAGGATAAAACAACATAAATACTTTTTAATAAAGCATAGGATAAAACCACATAAATACAATTTAATAAAGCACAGGATAAAACAACATAAATACAATTTAATAAAGCATAGGATAAAACAACATAAATACAATTTAATAAAGCATAGGATAAAACAACATAAATACAATTTAATAAAGCATAGGATAAAACAACATAAATACTATTTAATAAAGCATACGTTAAAACAACATAAATACAATTAAATAAAGCATAGAATAAAACAACATAAATACAATTTAATAAAGCATAGGTTAAAACAACATAAATACAATTTTATAAAGCAAAGGATAAAACAACATAAATACAATTTAATAAAGCATAGGTTAAAACAACATAAATACAATTTAATAAAGCATAGGATAAAACAACATAAATTCAATTTAATAAAGCATAGGATAAAACAACATAAATACAATTTAATAAAGCACAGGATAAAACAACATAAATAAAATTTAATAAAGCATAGAATAAAACAACATAAATAAAATTTAATAAAGCATAGGATAAAACAATGTAAATACAATTTAATAAAGCATAGGATAAAACAACATAAATAAAATTTAATACAGCATAGGATAAAACAACATAAATACAATTTAATAAAGCATAGGATAAAACAACATAAATACAATTTAATAAAGCATAGGTTAAAACAACATAAATACAATTTAATAAAGCATAGGATAAAACAACATAAATACAATTTAATAAAGCATAGGATAAAACAACATAAATAAAATTTAATAAAGCATAGGATAAAACAACATAAATACAATTTAATAAAGCATAGGATAAAACAACATAAATACAATTTAATAAAGCATAGGATAAAACAACATAAATACAATTTAATAAAGCATAGGATAAAACAACATAAATACAATTTAATAAAGCATAGGATAAAACAACATAAATAAAATTTAATAAAGCATAGGCTAAAACTACATAAATACAATTTAATAAAGCATAGGATAAAACAACATAAATACAATTTAATAAAGCATAGGTTAAAACAACATAAATACAATTTAATAAAGCATAGGATAAAACCACATAAATACAATTTAATAAAGCATAGGATAAAACAACATAAATACTTTTTAATAAAGCATAGGATAAAACCACATAAATACAATTTAATAAAGCACAGGATAAAACAACATAAATACAATTTAATAAAGCATAGGATAAAACAACATAAATACAATTTAATAAAGCATAGGATAAAACAACATAAATACAATTTAATAAAGCATAGGATAAAACAACATAAATACTATTTAATAAAGCATACGTTAAAACAACATAAATACAATTAAATAAAGCATAGAATAAAACAACATAAATACAATTTAATAAAGCATAGGTTAAAACAACATAAATACAATTTAATAAAGCATCGGACAAAACAACATAAATACAATTTAATAAAGCATAGGATAAAACAACATAAATACAATTTAATAAAGCATAGGTTAAAACAACATAAATACAATTTAATAAAGCATAGGATAAAACCACATAAATACAATTTAATAAAGCATCGGATAAAACAACATAAATACTTTTTAATAAAGCATAGGATAAAACCACATAAATACAATTTAATAAAGCACAGGATAAAACAACGTAAACACAATTTAATAAAGCATAGGATAAAACAACATAAATACAATTTAATAAAGCATAAGATAAAACAACATGAATATAATTTAGTAAAGCTTAAGATAAAACAACATGAATACAATTTAATAAAGCATAGGTTAAAACAACATAAATACAATTTAAGAAAGCATAGGATAAAACTACATAAATACATTTTAATAAAGCATAGGTTAAAACAACATAAATACAATTTAATAAAGCATAGGATAAAACAACATAAATACAATTTAATAAAGCATAGGATAAAACAACATAAATACTTTTTAATAAAGCGTAGGATAAAACCACATAAATACAATTTAATAAAGCATAGGCTAAAACAACATAAATAAAATTTAATAAAGCATAGGCTAAAACAACATAAATACAATTTAATAAAGCGTAGGACAAAACAACATAAATACAATGTAATAAAGCATAGTTTAAAACAACATAAATACAATTTAATAAAGCATAGGATAAAATAACATAAATACAATTTAATAAAGCATAGGATAAAACCACAGAAATACAATTTAATAAAGCATAGGATAAAACAACATAAATACAATTTAATAAAGCATAGGACAAAACAACATAAATACAATTTAATAAAGCATAGGACAAAACAACATAAATACAATTTAATAAAGCATAAGATAAAACAACATGAATATAATTTAGTAAAGCATAAGATAAAACAACATGAATACAATTTAATAAAGCATAGGATAAAACAACATAATTACAATTTAATAAAGCATAGGCTAAAACTACATAAATACAATTTAATAAAGCATAGGATAAAACAACATAAATACAATTTAATAAAGCATAGGTTAAAACAACATAAATACAATTTAATAAAGCATAGGATAAAACAACATAAATACAATTTAATAAAGCATAGGATAAAACAACATAAATAAAATTTAATAAAGCATAGGTTAAAACAACATAAATACAATTTAATAAAGCATAGGATAAAACAACATAAATACAATTTAATAAAGCATAGGATAAAACAACATAAATACTTTTTAATAAAGCAAAGGATAAAACCACATAAATACAATTTAATAAAGCACAGGATAAAACAACATAAATACAATTTAATAAAGCATAGGATAAAACAACATAAATACAATTTAATAAAGCATAGGATAAAACAACATAAATACAATTTAATAAAGCATAGGATAAAACAACATAAATACTATTTAATAAAGCATACGTTAAAACAACATAAATACAATTAAATAAAGCATAGAATAAAGCAACATAAATACAATTTAATAAAGCATAGGTTAAAACAACATAAATACAATTTTATAAAGCATAGGATAAAACAACATAAATACAATTTAATAAAGCATAGGTTAAAACAACATAAATACAATATAATAAAGCATAGGATAAAACAACATAAATACAATTTAATAAAGCACAGGATAAAACAACATAAATAAAATTTAATAAAGCATAGGATAAAACAACATAAATAAAATTTAATAAAGCATAGGATAAAACAACGTAAATACAATTTAATAAAGCATAGGATAAAACAACATAAATAAAATTTAATACAGCATAGGATAAAACAACATAAATACAATTTAATAAAGCATAGGATAAAACAACATAAATACAATTTAATAAAGCATAGGTTAAAACAACATAAATACGATTTAATAAAGCATAGGATAAAACAACATAAATACAATTTAATAAAGCATAGGATAAAACAACATAAATACAATTTAATAAAGCATAGGATAAAACAACATAAATACAATGTAATAAAGCAGAGGACAAAACAACATAAATACAATTTAATAAAGCATAGGATAAAACAACATAAATACAATTTAATGAAACATAGGATAAACAACATAAATACAATTTAATAAAGCATAGGACAAAACAACATAAATACAATTTAATAAAGCATATGTTAAAACAACATAAATACAATTTAATAAAGCATAACATAAAACAACATGAATATAATTTAGTAAAGCTTAAGATAAAACAACATGAATACAATTTAATAAAGCATAGGTTAAAACAACATAAATACAATTTAAGAAAGCATAGGATAAAACTACATAAATACATTTTAATAAAGCATAGGTTAAAACAACATAAATACAATTTAATAAAGCATAGGATAAAACAACATAAATACAATTTAATAAAGCATAGGATAAAACAACATAAATACAATTTAATAAAGCATAGGATAAAACAACATAAATACAATTTAATAAAGCATAGGTTAAAACAACATAAATACAATTTAATAAAGCATCGGACAAAACAACATAAATACAATTTAATAAAGCATAGGATAAAACAACATAAATACAATTTATAAAGCATAGGATTAAACAACATAAATACAATTTAATAAAGCATAGGATAAAACAACATAAATACAATTTAATAAAGCATAGGATAAAACAACATAATTACAATTTAATAAAGCATAGGCTAAAACTACATAAATACAATTTAATAAAGCATAGGCTAAAACTACATAAATACAATTTAATAAAGCATAGGCTAAAACAACATAAATACAATTTAATAAAGCATAGGTTAAAAAAACATAAATACAATTTAATAAAGCATAGGATAAAACCACATAAATACAATTTAATAAAGCATAGGATAAAACAACATAAATACTTTTTAATAAAGCATAGGATAAAACCACATAAATACAATTTAATAAAGCACAGGATAAAACAACATAAATACAATTTAATAAAGCATAGGATAAAACAACATAAATACAATTTAATAAAGCATAGGATAAAACAACATAAATACAATTTAATAAAGCATAGG
Organism: Phyllobates terribilis; assembly: GCF_046119375.1. Classification (NCBI taxonomy): domain Eukaryota; kingdom Metazoa; phylum Chordata; class Amphibia; order Anura; family Dendrobatidae; genus Phyllobates; species Phyllobates terribilis. Next base: position 3,065,150 of record NW_027362939.1, on the reverse strand, counting down.
ATAAAACAACATAAATACTATTTAATAAAGCATACGTTAAAACAACATAAATAGAATTAAATAAAGCATAGAATAAAACAACATAAATACAATTTAATAAAGCATAGGTTAAAACAACATAAATACAATTTTATAAAGCATAGGATAAAACAACATAAATACAATTTAATAAAGCATAGGTTAAAACAACATAAATACAATTTAATAAAGCATAGGATAAAACAACATAAATTCAATTTAATAAAGCATAGGATAAAACAACATAAATACAATTTAATAAAGCACAGGATAAAAAAACATAAATAAAATTTAATAAAGCATAGGATAAAACAACATAAATAAAATTTAATAAAGCATAGGATAAAACAACGTAAATAAAATTTAATAAAGCATAGGATAAAACAACATAAATAAAATTTAATACAGCATAGGATAAAACAACATAAATACAATTTAATAAAGCATAGGATAAAACAACATAAATACAATTTAATAAAGCATAGGATAAAACAACATAAATACAATTTAATAAAGCATAGGTTAAAACAACATAAATACAATTTAATAAAGCATTGGATAAAACCACATAAATACAATTTAATAAAGCATAGGATAAAACAACATAAATACAATTTAATAAAGCATAGGATAAAACAACATAAATACAATTTAATAAAGCATAGGATAAAACAACATAAATACAATTTAATAAAGCATAGGATAAAACAACATAAATACAATTTAATAAAGCATACGTTAAAACAAGATAAATACAATTAAATAAAGCATAGAATAAAACAACATAAATACAATTTAATAAAGCATAGGTTAAAACAACATAAATACAATTTTATAAAGCATAGGATAAAACAACATAAATACAATTTAATAAAGCATAGGTTAAAACAACATGAATACAATTTAATAAAGCATAGGATAAAACAACATAAATTCAATTTAATAAAGCATAGGATAAAACAACATAAATACAATTTAATAAAGCACAGGATAAAACAACATAAATAAAATTTAATAAAGCATAGAATAAAACAACATAAATAAAATTTAATAAAGCATAGGATAAAACAATGTAAATACAATTTAATAAAGCATAGGATAAAACAACATAAATAAAATTTAATACAGCATAGGATAAAACAACATAAATACAATTTAATAAAGCATAGGATAAAACAACATAAATACAATTTAATAAAGCATAGGTTAAAACAACATAAATACAATTTAATAAAGCATAGGATAAAACAACATAAATACAATTTAATAAAGCATAGGATAAAACAACATAAATAAAATTTAATAAAGCATAGGATAAAACAACATAAATACAATTTAATAAAGCATAGGATAAAACAACATAAATACAATTTAATAAAGCATAGGATAAAACAACATAAATACAATTTAATAAAGCATAGGATAAAACAACATAAATACAATTTAATAAAGCATAGGATAAAACAACATAAATAAAATTTAATAAAGCATAGGCTAAAACTACATAAATACAATTTAATAAAGCATAGGATAAAACAATATAAATACAATTTAATAAAGCATAGGTTAAAACAACATAAATACAATTTAATAAAGCATAGGATAAAACCACATAAATACAATTTAATAAAGCATAGGATAAAACAACATAAATACTTTTTAATAAAGCATAGGATAAAACCACATAAATACAATTTAATAAAGCACAGGATAAAACAACATAAATACAATTTAATAAAGCATAGGATAAAACAACATAAATACAATTTAATAAAGCATAGGATAAAACAACATAAATACAATTTAATAAAGCATAGGATAAAACAACATAAATACTATTTAATAAAGCATACGTTAAAACAACATAAATACAATTAAATAAAGCATAGAATAAAACAACATAAATACAATTTAATAAAGCATAGGTTAAAACAACATAAATACAATTTTATAAAGCAAAGGATAAAACAACATAAATACAATTTAATAAAGCATAGGTTAAAACAACATAAATACAATTTAATAAAGCATAGGATAAAACAACATAAATTCAATTTAATAAAGCATAGGATAAAACAACATAAATACAATTTAATAAAGCACAGGATAAAACAACATAAATAAAATTTAATAAAGCATAGAATAAAACAACATAAATAAAATTTAATAAAGCATAGGATAAAACAATGTAAATACAATTTAATAAAGCATAGGATAAAACAACATAAATAAAATTTAATACAGCATAGGATAAAACAACATAAATACAATTTAATAAAGCATAGGATAAAACAACATAAATACAATTTAATAAAGCATAGGTTAAAACAACATAAATACAATTTAATAAAGCATAGGATAAAACAACATAAATACAATTTAATAAAGCATAGGATAAAACAACATAAATAAAATTTAATAAAGCATAGGATAAAACAACATAAATACAATTTAATAAAGCATAGGATAAAACAACATAAATACAATTTAATAAAGCATAGGATAAAACAACATAAATACAATTTAATAAAGCATAGGATAAAACAACATAAATACAATTTAATAAAGCATAGGATAAAACAACATAAATAAAATTTAATAAAGCATAGGCTAAAACTACATAAATACAATTTAATAAAGCATAGGATAAAACAACATAAATACAATTTAATAAAGCATAGGTTAAAACAACATAAATACAATTTAATAAAGCATAGGATAAAACCACATAAATACAATTTAATAAAGCATAGGATAAAACAACATAAATACTTTTTAATAAAGCATAGGATAAAACCACATAAATACAATTTAATAAAGCACAGGATAAAACAACATAAATACAATTTAATAAAGCATAGGATAAAACAACATAAATACAATTTAATAAAGCATAGGATAAAACAACATAAATACAATTTAATAAAGCATAGGATAAAACAACATAAATACTATTTAATAAAGCATACGTTAAAACAACATAAATACAATTAAATAAAGCATAGAATAAAACAACATAAATACAATTTAATAAAGCATAGGTTAAAACAACATAAATACAATTTAATAAAGCATCGGACAAAACAACATAAATACAATTTAATAAAGCATAGGATAAAACAACATAAATACAATTTATAAAGCATAGGATTAAACAACATAAATACAATTTAATAAAGCATAGGATAAAACAACATAAATACAATTTAATAAAGCATAGGATAAAACAACATAATTACAATTTAATAAAGCATAGGCTAAAACTACATAAATACAATTTAATAAAGCATAGGATTAAACAACATAAATACAATTTAATAAAGCATAGGATAAAACAACATAAATAAAATTTAATAAAGCATAGGATAAAACAACATAAATACAATTTAATAAAGCATAGGATAAAACAACATAAATACAATTTAATAAAGCATAGGTTAAAACAACATAAATACAATGTAATAAAGCATATGACAAAACAACATAAATACAATTTAATAAAGCATAGTTTAAAACAGCATGAATACAATTTAATAAAGCATAGGATAAAACCACAGAAATACAATTTAATAAAGCATAGGATAAAACAACATAATTACAATTTAATAAAGCATAGGATAAAACAACATAAATACAATTTAATAAAGCATAGGTTAAAACAACATAAATACAATTTAATAAAGCATTGGATAAAACCACATAAATACAATTTAATAAAGCATAGGATAAAACCACATAAATACAATTTAATAAAGCATAGGATAAAACAACATAAATACTTTTTAATAAAGCATAGGATAAAACCACATAAATACAATTTAATAAAGCACAGGATAAAACAACATAAATACAATTTAATAAAGCATAGGATAAAACAACATAAATACAATTTAATAAAGCATAGGATAAAACAACATAAATACAATTTAATAAAGCATAGGATAAAACAACATAAATACTATTTAATAAAGCATACGTTAAAACAACATAAATACAATTAAATAAAGCATAGAATAAAACAACATAAATACAATTTAATAAAGCATAGGTTAAAACAACATAAATACAATTTTATAAAGCATAGGATAAAACAACATAAATACAATTTAATAAAGCATAGGTTAAAACAACATAAATACAATTTAATAAAGCATAGGATAAAACAACATAAATTCAATTTAATAAAGCATAGGATAAAACAACATAAATACAATTTAATAAAGCACAGGATAAAACAACATAAATAAAATTTAATAAAGCATAGAATAAAACAACATAAATAAAATTTAATAAAGCATAGGATAAAACAATGTAAATACAATTTAATAAAGCATAGGATAAAACAACATAAATAAAATTTAATACAGCATAGGATAAAACAACATAAATACAATTTAATAAAGCATAGGATAAAACAACATAAATACAATTTAATAAAGCATAGGTTAAAACAACATAAATACAATTTAATAAAGCATAGGATAAAACAACATAAATACAATTTAATAAAGCATAGGATAAAACAACATAAATAAAATTTAATAAAGCATAGGATAAAACAACATAAATACAATTTAATAAAGCATAGGATAAAACAACATAAATACAATTTAATAAAGCATAGGATAAAACAACATAAATACAATTTAATAAAGCATAGGATAAAACAACATAAATACAATTTAATAAAGCATAGGATAAAACAACATAAATAAAATTTAATAAAGCATAGGCTAAAACTACATAAATACAATTTAATAAAGCATAGGATAAAACAACATAAATACAATTTAATAAAGCATAGGTTAAAACAACATAAATACAATTTAATAAAGCATAGGATAAAACCACATAAATACAATTTAATAAAGCATAGGATAAAACAACATAAATACTTTTTAATAAAGCATAGGATAAAACCACATAAATACAATTTAATAAAGCACAGGATAAAACAACATAAATACAATTTAATAAAGCATAGGATAAAACAACATAAATACAATTTAATAAAGCATAGGATAAAACAACATAAATACAATTTAATAAAGCATAGGATAAAACAACATAAATACTATTTAATAAAGCATACGTTAAAACAACATAAATACAATTAAATAAAGCATAGAATAAAACAACATAAATACAATTTAATAAAGCATAGGTTAAAACAACATAAATACAATTTAATAAAGCATCGGACAAAACAACATAAATACAATTTAATAAAGCATAGGATAAAACAACATAAATACAATTTATAAAGCATAGGATTAAACAACATAAATACAATTTAATAAAGCATAGGATAAAACAACATAAATACAATTTAATAAAGCATAGGATAAAACAACATAATTACAATTTAATAAAGCATAGGCTAAAACTACATAAATACAATTTAATAAAGCATAGGATTAAACAACATAAATACAATTTAATAAAGCATAGGATAAAACAACATAAATAAAATTTAATAAAGCATAGGATAAAACAACATAAATACAATTTAATAAAGCATAGGATAAAACAACATAAATACAATTTAATAAAGCATAGGTTAAAACAACATAAATACAATGTAATAAAGCATATGACAAAACAACATAAATACAATTTAATAAAGCATAGTTTAAAACAGCATGAATACAATTTAATAAAGCATAGGATAAAACCACAGAAATACAATTTAATAAAGCATAGGATAAAACAACATAATTACAATTTAATAAAGCATAGGCTAAAACTACATAAATACAATTTAATAAAGCATAGGATAAAACAACATAAATACAATTTAATAAAGCATAGGTTAAAACAACATAAATACAATTTAATAAAGCATAGGATAAAACCACATAAATACAATTTAATAAAGCATAGGATAAAACAACATAAATACAATTTAATAAAGCATAGGATAAAACAACATAAATACAATTTAATAAAGCATAGGATAAAACAACATAAATACAATTTAATAAAGCATAGGTTAAAACAACATAAATACAATTTAATAAAGCATTGGATAAAACCACATAAATACAATTTAATAAAGCATAGGATAAAACAACATAAATACAATTTAATAAAGCATAGGATAAAACAACATAAATACAATTTAATAAAGCATAGGATAAAACAACATAAATACAATTTAATAAAGCATAGGATAAAACAACATAAATACAATTTAATAAAGCATAGGATAAAACCACATAAATACAATTTAATAAAGCATAGGATAAAACAACATAAATACTTTTTAATAAAGCATAGGATAAAACCACATAAATACAATTTAATAAAGCATTGGATAAAACCACATAAATACAATTTAATAAAGCATAGGATAAAACCACATAAATACAATTTAATAAAGCATAGGATAAAACAACATAAATACTTTTTAATAAAGCATAGGATAAAACCACATAAATACAATTTAATAAAGCACAGGATAAAACAACATAAATACAATTTAATAAAGCATAGGATAAAACAACATAAATACAATTTAATAAAGCATAGGATAAAACAACATAAATACAATTTAATAAAGCATAGGATAAAACAACATAAATACTATTTAATAAAGCATACGTTAAAACAACATAAATACAATTAAATAAAGCATAGAATAAAACAACATAAATACAATTTAATAAAGCATAGGTTAAAACAACATAAATACAATTTTATAAAGCATAGGATAAAACAACATAAATACAATTTAATAAAGCATAGGTTAAAACAACATAAATACAATTTAATAAAGCATAGGATAAAACAACATAAATTCAATTTAATAAAGCATAGGATAAAACAACATAAATACAATTTAATAAAGCACAGGATAAAACAACATAAATAAAATTTAATAAAGCATAGAATAAAACAACATAAATAAAATTTAATAAAGCATAGGATAAAACAATGTAAATACAATTTAATAAAGCATAGGATAAAACAACATAAATAAAATTTAATACAGCATAGGATAAAACAACATAAATACAATTTAATAAAGCATAGGATAAAACAACATAAATACAATTTAATAAAGCATAGGTTAAAACAACATAAATACAATTTAATAAAGCATAGGATAAAACAACATAAATACAATTTAATAAAGCATAGGATAAAACAACATAAATAAAATTTAATAAAGCATAGGATAAAACAACATAAATACAATTTAATAAAGCATAGGATAAAACAACATAAATACAATTTAATAAAGCATAGGATAAAACAACATAAATACAATTTAATAAAGCATAGGATAAAACAACATAAATACAATTTAATAAAGCATAGGATAAAACAACATAAATAAAATTTAATAAAGCATAGGCTAAAACTACATAAATACAATTTAATAAAGCATAGGATAAAACAACATAAATACAATTTAATAAAGCATAGGTTAAAACAACATAAATACAATTTAATAAAGCATAGGATAAAACCACATAAATACAATTTAATAAAGCATAGGATAAAACAACATAAATACTTTTTAATAAAGCATAGGATAAAACCACATAAATACAATTTAATAAAGCACAGGATAAAACAACATAAATACAATTTAATAAAGCATAGGATAAAACAACATAAATACAATTTAATAAAGCATAGGATAAAACAACATAAATACAATTTAATAAAGCATAGGATAAAACAACATAAATACTATTTAATAAAGCATACGTTAAAACAACATAAATACAATTAAATAAAGCATAGAATAAAACAACATAAATACAATTTAATAAAGCATAGGTTAAAACAACATAAATACAATTTAATAAAGCATCGGACAAAACAACATAAATACAATTTAATAAAGCATAGGATAAAACAACATAAATACAATTTATAAAGCATAGGATTAAACAACATAAATACAATTTAATAAAGCATAGGATAAAACAACATAAATACAATTTAATAAAGCATAGGATAAAACAACATAATTACAATTTAATAAAGCATAGGCTAAAACTACATAAATACAATTTAATAAAGCATAGGATTAAACAACATAAATACAATTTAATAAAGCATAGGATAAAACAACATAAATAAAATTTAATAAAGCATAGGATAAAACAACATAAATACAATTTAATAAAGCATAGGATAAAACAACATAAATACAATTTAATAAAGCATAGGTTAAAACAACATAAATACAATGTAATAAAGCATATGACAAAACAACATAAATACAATTTAATAAAGCATAGTTTAAAACAGCATGAATACAATTTAATAAAGCATAGGATAAAACCACAGAAATACAATTTAATAAAGCATAGGATAAAACAACATAATTACAATTTAATAAAGCATAGGCTAAAACTACATAAATACAATTTAATAAAGCATAGGATAAAACAACATAAATACAATTTAATAAAGCATAGGTTAAAACAACATAAATACAATTTAATAAAGCATAGGATAAAACCACATAAATACAATTTAATAAAGCATAGGATAAAACAACATAAATACAATTTAATAAAGCATAGGATAAAACAACATAAATACAATTTAATAAAGCATAGGATAAAACAACATAAATACAATTTAATAAAGCATAGGTTAAAACAACATAAATACAATTTAATAAAGCATTGGATAAAACCACATAAATACAATTTAATAAAGCATAGGATAAAACAACATAAATACAATTTAATAAAGCATAGGATAAAACAACATAAATACAATTTAATAAAGCATAGGATAAAACAACATAAATACAATTTAATAAAGCATAGGATAAAACAACATAAATACAATTTAATAAAGCATAGGATAAAACAACATAAATACAATTTAATAAAGCATAGGATAAAACAACATAAATACAATTTAATAAAGCATAGGATAAAACAACATAAATACAATTTAATAAAGCATAGGATAAAACAACATAAATAAAATTTAATAAAGCATAGGCTAAAACTACATAAATACAATTTAATAAAGCATAGGATAAAACAACATAAATACAATTTAATAAAGCATAGGTTAAAACAACATAAATACAATTTAATAAAGCATAGGATAAAACCACATAAATACAATTTAATAAAGCATAGGATAAAACAACATAAATACTTTTTAATAAAGCATAGGATAAAACCACATAAATACAATTTAATAAAGCACAGGATAAAACAACATAAATACAATTTAATAAAGCATAGGATAAAACAACATAAATACAATTTAATAAAGCATAGGATAAAACAACATAAATACAATTTAATAAAGCATAGGATAAAACAACATAAATACTATTTAATAAAGCATACGTTAAAACAACATAAATACAATTAAATAAAGCATAGAATAAAACAACATAAATACAATTTAATAAAGCATAGGTTAAAACAACATAAATACAATTTAATAAAGCATCGGACAAAACAACATAAATACAATTTAATAAAGCATAGGATAAAACAACATAAATACAATTTATAAAGCATAGGATTAAACAACATAAATACAATTTAATAAAGCATAGGATAAAACAACATAAATACAATTTAATAAAGCATAGGATAAAACAACATAATTACAATTTAATAAAGCATAGGCTAAAACTACATAAATACAATTTAATAAAGCATAGGATTAAACAACATAAATACAATTTAATAAAGCATAGGATAAAACAACATAAATAAAATTTAATAAAGCATAGGATAAAACAACATAAATACAATTTAATAAAGCATAGGATAAAACAACATAAATACAATTTAATAAAGCATAGGTTAAAACAACATAAATACAATGTAATAAAGCATATGACAAAACAACATAAATACAATTTAATAAAGCATAGTTTAAAACAGCATGAATACAATTTAATAAAGCATAGGATAAAACCACAGAAATACAATTTAATAAAGCATAGGATAAAACAACATAATTACAATTTAATAAAGCATAGGCTAAAACTACATAAATACAATTTAATAAAGCATAGGATAAAACAACATAAATACAATTTAATAAAGCATAGGTTAAAACAACATAAATACAATTTAATAAAGCATAGGATAAAACCACATAAATACAATTTAATAAAGCATAGGATAAAACAACATAAATACAATTTAATAAAGCATAGGATAAAACAACATAAATACAATTTAATAAAGCATAGGATAAAACAACATAAATACAATTTAATAAAGCATAGGTTAAAACAACATAAATACAATTTAATAAAGCATTGGATAAAACCACATAAATACAATTTAATAAAGCATAGGATAAAACAACATAAATACAATTTAATAAAGCATAGGATAAAACAACATAAATACAATTTAATAAAGCATAGGATAAAACAACATAAATACAATTTAATAAAGCATAGGATAAAACAACATAAATACAATTTAATAAAGCATAGGATAAAACAACATAAATACAATTTAATAAAGCATACGTTAAAACAACATAAATACAATTAAATAAAGCATAGAATAAAACAACATAAATACAATTTAATAAAGCATAGGTTAAAACAACATAAATACAATTTTATAAAGCATAGGATAAAACAACATAAATACAATTTAATAAAGCATAGGTTAAAACAACATGAATACAATTTAATAAAGCATAGGATAAAACAACATAAATTCAATTTAATAAAGCATAGGATAAAACAACATAAATACAATTTAATAAAGCACAGGATAAAACAACATAAATAAAATTTAATAAAGCATAGAATAAAACAACATAAATAAAATTTAATAAAGCATAGGATAAAACAATGTAAATACAATTTAATAAAGCATAGGATAAAACAACATAAATAAAATTTAATACAGCATAGGATAAAACAACATAAATACAATTTAATAAAGCATAGGATAAAACAACATAAATACAATTTAATAAAGCATAGGTTAAAACAACATAAATACAATTTAATAAAGCATAGGATAAAACAACATAAATACAATTTAATAAAGCATAGGATAAAACAACATAAATAAAATTTAATAAAGCATAGGATAAAACAACATAAATACAATTTAATAAAGCATAGGATAAAACAACATAAATACAATTTAATAAAGCATAGGATAAAACAACATAAATACAATTTAATAAAGCATAGGATAAAACAACATAAATACAATTTAATAAAGCATAGGATAAAACAACATAAATAAAATTTAATAAAGCATAGGCTAAAACTACATAAATACAATTTAATAAAGCATAGGATAAAACAATATAAATACAATTTAATAAAGCATAGGTTAAAACAACATAAATACAATTTAATAAAGCATAGGATAAAACCACATAAATACAATTTAATAAAGCATAGGATAAAACAACATAAATACTTTTTAATAAAGCATAGGATAAAACCACATAAATACAATTTAATAAAGCACAGGATAAAACAACATAAATACAATTTAATAAAGCATAGGATAAAACAACATAAATACAATTTAATAAAGCATAGGATAAAACAACATAAATACAATTTAATAAAGCATAGGATAAAACAACATAAATACTATTTAATAAAGAATACGTTAAAACAACATAAATACAATTAAATAAAGCATAGAATAAAACAACATAAATACAATTTAATAAAGCATAGGTTAAAACAACATAAATACAATTTTATAAAGCATAGGATAAAACAACATAAATACAATTTAATAAAGCATAGGTTAAAACAACATAAATACAATTTAATAAAGCATAGGATAAAACAACATAAATTCAATTTAATAAAGCATAGGATAAAACAACATAAATACAATTTAATAAAGCACAGGATAAAACAACATAAATAAAATTTAATAAAGCATAGAATAAAACAACATAAATAAAATTTAATAAAGCATAGGATAAAACAATGTAAATACAATTTAATAAAGCATAGGATAAAACAACATAAATAAAATTTAATACAGCATAGGATAAAACAACATAAATACAATTTAATAAAGCATAGGATAAAACAACATAAATACAATTTAATAAAGCATAGGTTAAAACAACATAAATACAATTTAATAAAGCATAGGATAAAACAACATAAATACAATTTAATAAAGCATAGGATAAAACAACATAAATACAATTTAATAAAGCATAGGATAAAACAACATAAATACAATTTAATAAAGCATAGGATAAAACAACATAAATACAATTTAATAAAGCATAGGATAAAACAACATAAATACAATTTAATAAAGCATAGGATAAAACAACATAAATACAATTTAATAAAGCATAGGATAAAACAACATAAATAAAATTTAATAAAGCATAGGCTAAAACTACATAAATACAATTTAATAAAGCATAGGATAAAACAACATAAATACAATTTAATAAAGCATAGGTTAAAACAACATAAATACAATTTAATAAAGCATAGGATAAAACCACATAAATACAATTTAATAAAGCATAGGATAAAACAACATAAATACTTTTTAATAAAGCATAGGATAAAACCACATAAATACAATTTAATAAAGCACAGGATAAAACAACATAAATACAATTTAATAAAGCATAGGATAAAACAACATAAATACAATTTAATAAAGCATAGGATAAAACAACATAAATACAATTTAATAAATCATAGGATAAAACAACATAAATACTATTTAATAAAGCATACGTTAAAACAACATAAATACAATTAAATAAAGCATAGAATAAAACAACATAAATACAATTTAATAAAGCATAGGTTAAAACAACATAAATACAATTTAATAAAGCATCGGACAAAACAACATAAATACAATTTAATAAAGCATAGGATAAAACAACATAAATACAATTTATAAAGCATAGGATTAAACAACATAAATACAATTTAATAAAGCATAGGATAAAACAACATAAATACAATTTAATAAAGCATAGGATAAAACAACATAATTACAATTTAATAAAGCATAGGCTAAAACTACATAAATACAATTTAATAAAGCATAGGATAAAACAACATAAATACAATTTAATAAAGCATAAGATAAAACAACATGAATATAATTTAGTAAAGCTTAAGATAAAACAACATGAATACAATTTAATAAAGCATAGGTTAAAACAACATAAATACAATTTAAGAAAGCATAGGATAAAACTACATAAATACATTTTAATAAAGCATAGGTTAAAACAACATAAATACAATTTAATAAAGCATAGGACAAAACAACATAAATACAATTTAATAAAGCATAAGATAAAACAACATGAATATAATTTAGTAAAGCATAAGATAAAACAACATGAATACAATTTAATAAAGCATAGGTTAAAACAACATAAATACAATTTAATAAAGCATAGGATAAAACAACATAAATACTTTTTAATAAAGCAAAGGATAAAACCACATAAATACAATTTAATAAAGCATAGGATAAAACAACATAAATACAATTTAATAAAGCATAGGATAAAACAACATAAATACAATTTAATAAAGCATAGGATAAAACAACATAAATACTATTTAATAAAGCATACGTTAAAACAACATAAATACAATTAAATAAAGCATAGAATAAAGCAACATAAATACAATTTAATAAAGCATAGGTTAAAACAACATAAATACAATTTTATAAAGCATAGGATAAAACAACATAAATACAATTTAATAAAGCATAGGTTAAAACAACATAAATACAATATAATAAAGCATAGGATAAAACAACATAAATACAATTTAATAAAGCACAGGATAAAACAACATAAATAAAATTTAATAAAGCATAGGATAAAACAACATAAATAAAATTTAATAAAGCATAGGATAAAACAACGTAAATACAATTTAATAAAGCATAGGATAAAACAACATAAATACAATTTAATAAAGCATAGGTTAAAACAACATAAATACGATTTAATAAAGCATAGGATAAAACAACATAAATACAACTTAATAAAGCATAGGATAAAACAACATAAATACAATTTAATAAAGCATAGGATAAAACAACATAAATAAAATTTAATAAAGCATAGGATAAAACAACATAAATACAATTTAATAAAGCATATGACAAAACAACATAAATACAATTTAATAAAGCATAGTTTAAAACAGCATGAATACAATTTAATAAAGCATAGGATAAAACCACAGAAATACAATTCAATAAAGCATAGGATAAAACAACATAAATACAATGTAATAAAGCATAGGACAAAACAACATAAATACAATTTATTAAAGCATAGGATAAAACAACATAAATACAATTTAATGAAACATAGTATAAACAACATAAATACAATTTAATAAAGCATAGGACAAAACAGCATAAATACAATTTAATAAAGCATATGTTAAAACAACATAAATACAATTTAATAAAGCATAGTTTAAAACAACATAAATACAATTTAATAAAGCATAGCTTAAAACAACATAAATACAATTTAATAAAGCATAGTTTAAAACAACATAAATACAATTTAATAAAGCATAGTTTAAAACAACATAAATACAATTTAATAAAGCATAGTTTAAAACAACATAAATACAACTTAATAAAGCATAGTTTAAAACAACATAAATACAATTTAATAAAGCATAGGATAAAACAACATAAATACAATTTAATAAAGCATAGGATAAAACAACATAAATACTTTTTAATAAAGCAAAGGATAAAACCACATAAATACAATTTAATAAAGCACAGGATAAAACAACATAAATACAATTTAATAAAGCATAGGATAAAACAACATAAATACAATTTAATAAAGCATAGGATAAAACAACATAAATAAAATTTAATAAAGCATAGGATAAAACAACATAAATACAATTTAATAAAGCATAGGATAAAACAACATAAATATAATTTAATAAAGCATAGGTTAAAACAACATAAATACAATTTAATAAAGCATAGGTTAAAACAACATAAATACAATTTAATAAAGCATAGGTTAAAACAACATAAATACAATTTAATAAAGCATAGGATAAAACAACATAAATAAAATTTAATAAAGCATAGGCTAAAACTACATAAATACAATTTAATAAAGCATAGGATAAAACAACATAAATACAATTTAATAAAGCATAGGTTAAAACAACATAAATACAATTTAATAAAGCATAGGATAAAACCACATAAATACAATTTAATAAAGCATAGGATAAAACCACATAAATACAATTTAATAAAGCATAGGATAAAACAACATAAATACTTTTTAATAAAGCATAGGATAAAACCACATAAATACAATTTAATAAAGCACAGGATAAAACAACGTAAATACAATTTAATAAAGCATAGGATAAAACAACATAAATACAATTTAATAAAGCATAAGATAAAACAACATGAATATAATTTAGTAAAGCTTAAGATAAAACAACATGAATACAATTTAATAAAGCATAGGTTAAAACAACATAAATACAATTTAAGAAAGCATAGGATAAAACTACATAAATACATTTTAATAAAGCATAGGTTAAAACAACATAAATACAATTTAATAAAGCATAGGATAAAACAACATAAATACAATTTAATAAAGCATAGGATAAAACAACATAAATACTTTTTAATAAAGCGTAGGATAAAACCACATAAATACAATTTAATAAAGCATAGGCTAAAACAACATAAATAAAATTTAATAAAGCATAGGCTAAAACAACATAAATACAATTTAATAAAGCGTAGGACAAAACAACATAAATACAATGTAATAAAGCATAGTTTAAAACAACATAAATACAATTTAATAAAGCATAGGATAAAATAACATAAATACAATTTAATAAAGCATAGGATAAAACCAGAGAAATACAATTTAATAAAGCATAGGATAAAACAACATAAATACAATTTAATAAAGCATAGGACAAAACAACATAAATACAATTTAATAAAGCATAGGACAAAACAACATAAATACAATTTAATAAAGCATAAGATAAAACAACATGAATATAATTTAGTAAAGCATAAGATAAAACAACATGAATACAATTTAATAAAGCATAGGATAAAACAACATAATTACAATTTAATAAAGCATAGGCTAAAACTACATAAATACAATTTAATAAAGCATAGGATAAAACAACATAAATACAATTTAATAAAGCATAGGTTAAAACAACATAAATACAATTTAATAAAGCATAGGATAAAACAACATAAATACAATTTAATAAAGCATAGGATAAAACCACAGAAATACAATTCAATAAAGCATAGGATAAAACAACATAAATAAAATGTAATAAAGCATAGGACAAAACAACATAAATACAATTTATTAAAGCATAGGATAAAACAACATAAATACAATTTAATGAAACATAGGATAAACAACATAAATACAATTTAATAAAGCATAGGACAAAACAGCATAAATACAATTTAATAAAGCATATGTTAAAACAACATAAATACAATTTAATAAAGCATAGTTTAAAACAACATAAATACAATTTAATAAAGCATAGCTTAAAACAACATAAATACAATTTAATAAAGCATAGTTTAAAACAACATAAATACAATTTAATAAAGCATAGTTTAAAACAACATAAATACAATTTAATAAAGCATAGTTTAAAACAACATAAATACAACTTAATAAAGCATAGTTTAAAACAACATAAATACAATTTAATAAAGCATAGGATAAAACAACATAAATACAATTTAATAAAGCATAGGATAAAACAACATAAATACTTTTTAATAAAGCAAAGGATAAAACCACATAAATACAATTTAATAAAGCACAGGATAAAACAACATAAATACAATTTAATAAAGCATAGGATAAAACAACATAAATACAATTTAATAAAGCATAGGATAAAACAACATAAATAAAATTTAATAAAGCATAGGATAAAACAACATAAATACAATTTAATAAAGCATAGGATAAAACAACATAAATACAATTTAATAAAGCATAGGTTAAAACAACATAAATACAATTTAATAAAGCATAGGTTAAAACAACATAAATACAATTTAATAAAGCATAGGTTAAAACAACATAAATACAATTTAATAAAGCATAGGATAAAACAACATAAATAAAATTTAATAAAGCATAGGCTAAAACTACATAAATACAATTTAATAAAGCATAGGATAAAACAACATAAATACAATTTAATAAAGCATAGGTTAAAACAACATAAATACAATTTAATAAAGCATAGGATAAAACCACATAAATACAATTTAATAAAGCATAGGATAAAACAACATAAATACTTTTTAATAAAGCATAGGATAAAACCACATAAATACAATTTAATAAAGCACAGGATAAAACAACGTAAATACAATTTAATAAAGCATAGGATAAAACAACATAAATACAATTTAATAAAGCATAAGATAAAACAACATGAATATAATTTAGTAAAGCTTAAGATAAAACAACATGAATACAATTTAATAAAGCATAGGTTAAAACAACATAAATACAATTTAAGAAAGCATAGGATAAAACTACATAAATACATTTTAATAAAGCATAGGTTAAAACAACATAAATACAATTTAATAAAGCATAGGATAAAACAACATAAATACAATTTAATAAAGCATAGGATAAAACAACATAAATACTTTTTAATAAAGCGTAGGATAAAACCACATAAATACAATTTAATAAAGCATAGGCTAAAACAACATAAATAAAATTTAATAAAGCATAGGCTAAAACAACATAAATACAATTTAATAAAGCGTAGGACAAAACAACATAAATACAATGTAATAAAGCATAGTTTAAAACAACATAAATACAATTTAATAAAGCATAGGATAAAATAACATAAATACAATTTAATAAAGCATAGGATAAAACCACAGAAATACAATTTAATAAAGCATAGGATAAAACAACATAAATACAATTTAATAAAGCATAGGACAAAACAACATAAATACAATTTAATAAAGCATAGGACAAAACAACATAAATACAATTTAATAAAGCATAAGATAAAACAACATGAATATAATTTAGTAAAGCATAAGATAAAACAACATGAATACAATTTAATAAAGCATAGGATAAAACAACATAATTACAATTTAATAAAGCATAGGCTAAAACTACATAAATACAATTTAATAAAGCATAGGATAAAACAACATAAATACAATTTAATAAAGCATAGGTTAAAACAACATAAATACAATTTAATAAAGCATAGGATAAAACAACATAAATACAATTTAATAAAGCATAGGATAAAACAACATAAATAAAATTTAATAAAGCATAGGTTAAAACAACATAAATACAATTTAATAAAGCATAGGATAAAACAACATAAATACAATTTAATAAAGCATAGGATAAAACAACATAAATACTTTTTAATAAAGCAAAGGATAAAACCACATAAATACAATTTAATAAAGCACAGGATAAAACAACATAAATACAATTTAATAAAGCATAGGATAAAACAACATAAATACAATTTAATAAAGCATAGGATAAAACAACATAAATACAATTTAATAAAGCACAGGATAAAACAACATAAATAAAATTTAATAAAGCATAGGATAAAACAACATAAATAAAATTTAATAAAGCATAGGATAAAACAACGTAAATACAATTTAATAAAGCATAGGATAAAACAACATAAATAAAATTTAATACAGCATAGGATAAAACAACATAAATACAATTTAATAAAGCATAGGATAAAACAACATAAATACAATTTAATAAAGCATAGGTTAAAACAACATAAATACGATTTAATAAAGCATAGGATAAAACAACATAAATACAACTTAATAAAGCATAGGATAAAACAACATAAATACAATTTAATAAAGCATAGCATAAAACAACATAAATAAAATTTAATAAAGCATAGGATAAAACAACATAAATACAATTTAATAAAGCATATGACAAAACAACATAAATACAATTTAATAAAGCATAGTTTAAAACAGCATGAATACAATTTAATAAAGCATAGGATAAAACCACAGAAATACAATTCAATAAAGCATAGGATAAAACAACATAAATACAATGTAATAAAGCATAGGACAAAACAACATAAATACAATTTATTAAAGCATAGGATAAAACAACATAAATACAATTTAATGAAACATAGGATAAACAACATAAATACAATTTAATAAAGCATAAGACAAAACAGCATAAATACAATTTAATAAAGCATATGTTAAAACAACATAAATACAATTTAATAAAGCATAGTTTAAAACAACATAAATACAATTTAATAAAGCATAGCTTAAAACAACATAAATACAATTTAATAAAGCATAGTTTAAAACAACATAAATACAATTTAATAAAGCATAGTTTAAAACAACATAAATACAATTTAATAAAGCATAGTTTAAAACAACATAAATACAACTTAATAAAGCATAGTTTAAAACAACATAAATACAATTTAATAAAGCATAGGATAAAACAACATAAATACAATTTAATAAAGCATAGGATAAAACAACATAAATACTTTTTAATAAAGCAAAGGATAAAACCACATAAATACAATTTAATAAAGCACAGGATAAAACAACATAAATACAATTTAATAAAGCATAGGATAAAACAACATAAATACAATTTAATAAAGCATAGGATAAAACAACATAAATAAAATTTAATAAAGCATAGGATAAAACAACATAAATACAATTTAATAAAGCATAGGATAAAACAACATAAATATAATTTAATAAAGCATAGGTTAAAACAACATAAATACAATTTAATAAAGCATAGGTTAAAACAACATAAATACAATTTAATAAAGCATAGGTTAAAACAACATAAATACAATTTAATAAAGCATAGGATAAAACAACATAAATAAAATTTAATAAAGCATAGGCTAAAACTACATAAATACAATTTAATAAAGCATAGGATAAAACAACATAAATACAATTTAATAAAGCATAGGTTAAAACAACATAAATACAATTTAATAAAGCATAGGATAAAACCACATAAATACAATTTAATAAAGCATAGGATAAAACAACATAAATACTTTTTAATAAAGCATAGGATAAAACCACATAAATACAATTTAATAAAGCACAGGATAAAACAACGTAAACACAATTTAATAAAGCATAGGATAAAACAACATAAATACAATTTAATAAAGCATAAGATAAAACAACATGAATATAATTTAGTAAAGCTTAAGATAAAACAACATGAATACAATTTAATAAAGCATAGGTTAAAACAACATAAATACAATTTAAGAAAGCATAGGATAAAACTACATAAATACATTTTAATAAAGCATAGGTTAAAACAACATAAATACAATTTAATAAAGCATAGGATAAAACAACATAAATACAATTTAATAAAGCATAGGATAAAACAACATAAATACTTTTTAATAAAGCGTAGGATAAAACCACATAAATACAATTTAATAAAGCATAGGCTAAAACAACATAAATAAAATTTAATAAAGCATAGGCTAAAACAACATAAATACAATTTAATAAAGCGTAGGACAAAACAACATAAATACAATGTAATAAAGCATAGTTTAAAACAACATAAATACAATTTAATAAAGCATAGGATAAAATAACATAAATACAATTTAATAAAGCATAGGATAAAACCACAGAAATACAATTTAATAAAGCATAGGATAAAACAACATAATTACAATTTAATAAAGCATAGGCTAAAACTACATAAATACAATTTAATAAAGCATAGGATAAAACAACATAAATACAATTTAATAAAGCATAGGTTAAAACAACATAAATACAATTTAATAAAGCATAGGATAAAACAACATAAATACAATTTAATAAAGCATAGGATAAAACAACATAAATAAAATTTAATAAAGCATAGGTTAAAACAACATAAATACAATTTAATAAAGCATAGGATAAAACAACATAAATACAATTTAATAAAGCATAGGATAAAACAACATAAATACTTTTTAATAAAGCAAAGGATAAAACCACATAAATACAATTTAATAAAGCACAGGATAAAACAACATAAATACAATTTAATAAAGCATAGGATAAAACAACATAAATACAATTTAATAAAGCATAGGATAAAACAACATAAATACAATTTAATAAAGCATAGGATAAAACAACATAAATACAATTTAATAAAGCATAGGATAAAACAACATAAATACTATTTAATAAAGCATACGTTAAAACAACATAAATACAATTAAATAAAGCATAGAATAAAGCAACATAAATACAATTTAATAAAGCATAGGTTAAAACAACATAAATACAATTTTATAAAGCATAGGATAAAACAACATAAATACAATTTAATAAAGCATAGGTTAAAACAACATAAATACAATATAATAAAGCATAGGATAAAACAACATAAATACAATTTAATAAAGCACAGGATAAAACAACATAAATAAAATTTAATAAAGCATAGGATAAAACAACATAAATAAAATTTAATAAAGCATAGGATAAAACAACGTAAATACAATTTAATAAAGCATAGGATAAAACAACATAAATAAAATTTAATACAGCATAGGATAAAACAACATAAATACAATTTAATAAAGCATAGGATAAAACAACATAAATACAATTTAATAAAGCATAGGTTAAAACAACATAAATACGATTTAATAAAGCATAGGATAAAACAACATAAATACAATTTAATAAAGCATAGGATAAAACAACATAAATACAATTTAATAAAGCATAGGATAAAACAACATAAATACAATGTAATAAAGCATAGGACAAAACAACATAAATACAATTTAATAAAGCATAGGATAAAACAACATAAATACAATTTAATGAAACATAGGATAAACAACATAAATACAATTTAATAAAGCATAGGACAAAACAACATAAATACAATTTAATAAAGCATATGTTAAAACAACATAAATACAATTTAATAAAGCATAACATAAAACAACATGAATATAATTTAGTAAAGCTTAAGATAAAACAACATGAATACAATTTAATAAAGCATAGGTTAAAACAACATAAATACAATTTAAGAAAGCATAGGATAAAACTACATAAATACATTTTAATAAAGCATAGGTTAAAACAACATAAATACAATTTAATAAAGCATAGGATAAAACAACATAAATACAATTTAATAAAGCATAGGATAAAACAACATAAATACAATTTAATAAAGCATAGGATAAAACAACATAAATACAATTTAATAAAGCATAGGTTAAAACAACATAAATACAATTTAATAAAGCATCGGACAAAACAACATAAATACAATTTAATAAAGCATAGGATAAAACAACATAAATACAATTTATAAAGCATAGGATTAAACAACATAAATACAATTTAATAAAGCATAGGATAAAACAACATAAATACAATTTAATAAAGCATAGGATAAAACAACATAATTACAATTTAATAAAGCATAGGCTAAAACTACATAAATACAATTTAATAAAGCATAGGCTAAAACTACATAAATACAATTTAATAAAGCATAGGCTAAAACAACATAAATACAATTTAATAAAGCATAGGTTAAAAAAACATAAATACAATTTAATAAAGCATAGGATAAAACCACATAAATACAATTTAATAAAGCATAGGATAAAACAACATAAATACTTTTTAATAAAGCATAGGTTAAAACCACATAAATACAATTTAATAAAGCACAGGATAAAACAACATAAATACAATTTAATAAAGCATAGGATAAAACAACATAAATACAATTTAATAAAGCATAGGATAAAACAACATAAATACAATTTAATAAAGCATAGGATAAAACAACATAAATACTATTTAATAAAGCATACGTTAAAACAACATAAATAGAATTAAATAAAGCATAGAATAAAACAACATAAATACAATTTAATAAAGCATAGGTTAAAACAACATAAATACAATTTTATAAAGCATAGGATAAAACAACATAAATACAATTTAATAAAGCATAGGTTAAAACAACATAAATACAATTTAATAAAGCATAGGATAAAACAACATAAATTCAATTTAATAAAGCATAGGATAAAACAACATAAATACAATTTAATAAAGCACAGGATAAAAAAACATAAATAAAATTTAATAAAGCATAGGATAAAACAACATAAATAAAATTTAATAAAGCATAGGATAAAACAACGTAAATAAAATTTAATAAAGCATAGGATAAAACAACATAAATAAAATTTAATACAGCATAGGATAAAACAACATAAATACAATTTAATAAAGCATAGGATAAAACAACATAAATACAATTTAATAAAGCATAGGTTAAAACAACATAAATACAATTTAATAAAGCATAGGATAAAACAACATAAATACAATTTAATAAAGCATAGGATAAAACAACATAAATAAAATTTAATAAAGCATAGGATAAAACAACATAAATACAATTTAATAAAGCATAGGATAAAACAAGATAAATACTATTTAATAAAGCATAGGATAAAACAACATAAATACAATTTAATAAAGCATAGGATAAAACAACATAAATACAATTTAATAAAGCATAGGATAAAACAACATAAATACAATTTAATAAAGCATAGGATAAAACAACATAAATAAAATTTAATAAACCATAGGTTAAAACAACATAAATACAATTTAATAAAGCATATGACAAAACAACATAAATACAATTTAATAAAGCATAGTTTAAAACAGCATGAATACAATTTAATAAAGCATAGGATAAAACCACAGAAATACAATTTAATAAAGCATAGGATAAAACAACATAAATACAATGTAATAAAGCATATGACAAAACAACATAAATACAATTTAATAAAGCATAGTTTAAAACAGCATGAATACAATTTAATAAAGCATAGGATAAAACCACAGAAATACAATTTAATAAAGCATAGGATAAAACAACATAATTACAATTTAATAAAGCATAGGCTAAAACTACATAAATACAATTTAATAAAGCATAGGATAAAACAACATAAATACAATTTAATAAAGCATAGGTTAAAACAACATAAATACAATTTAATAAAGCATAGGATAAAACCACATAAATACAATTTAATAAAGCATAGGATAAAACAACATAAATACAATTTAATAAAGCATAGGATAAAACAACATAAATACAATTTAATAAAGCATAGGATAAAACACCATAAATACAATTTAATAAAGCATAGGTTAAAACAACATAAATACAATTTAATAAAGCATTGGATAAAACCACATAAATACAATTTAATAAAGCATAGGATAAAACAACATAAATACAATTTAATAAAGCATAGGATAAAACAACATAAATACAATTTAATAAAGCATAGGATAAAACAACATAAATACAATTTAATAAAGCATAGGATAAAACAACATAAATACAATTTAATAAAGCATACGTTAAAACAACATAAATACAATTAAATAAAGCATAGAATAAAACAACATAAATACAATTTAATAAAGCATAGGTTAAAACAACATAAATACAATTTTATAAAGCATAGGATAAAACAACATAAATACAATTTAATAAAGCATAGGTTAAAACAACATGAATACAATTTAATAAAGCATAGGATAAAACAACATAAATTCAATTTAATAAAGCATAGGATAAAACAACATAAATACAATTTAATAAAGCACAGGATAAAACAACATAAATAAAATTTAATAAAGCATAGAATAAAACAACATAAATAAAATTTAATAAAGCATAGGATAAAACAATGTAAATACAATTTAATAAAGCATAGGATAAAACAACATAAATAAAATTTAATACAGCATAGGATAAAACAACATAAATACAATTTAATAAAGCATAGGATAAAACAACATAAATACAATTTAATAAAGCATAGGTTAAAACAACATAAATACAATTTAATAAAGCATAGGATAAAACAACATAAATACAATTTAATAAAGCATAGGATAAAACAACATAAATAAAATTTAATAAAGCATAGGATAAAACAACATAAATACAATTTAATAAAGCATAGGATAAAACAACATAAATACAATTTAATAAAGCATAGGATAAAACAACATAAATACAATTTAATAAAGCATAGGATAAAACAACATAAATACAATTTAATAAAACATAGGATAAAACAACATAAATAAAATTTAATAAAGCATAGGCTAAAACTACATAAATACAATTTAATAAAGCATAGGATAAAACAATATAAATACAATTTAATAAAGCATAGGTTAAAACAACATAAATACAATTTAATAAAGCATAGGATAAAACCACATAAATACAATTTAATAAAGCATAGGATAAAACAACATAAATACTTTTTAATAAAGCATAGGATAAAACCACATAAATACAATTTAATAAAGCACAGGATAAAACAACATAAATACAATTTAATAAAGCATAGGATAAAACAACATAAATACAATTTAATAAAGCATAGGATAAAACAACATAAATACAATTTAATAAAGCATAGGATAAAACAACATAAATACTATTTAATAAAGCATACGTTAAAACAACATAAATACAATTAAATAAAACATAGAATAAAACAACATAAATACAATTTAATAAAGCATAGGTTAAAACAACATAAATACAATTTTATAAAGCATAGGATAAAACAACATAAATACAATTTAATAAAGCATAGGTTAAAACAACATAAATACAATTTAATAAAGCATAGGATAAAACAACATAAATTCAATTTAATAAAGCATAGGATAAAACAACATAAATACAATTTAATAAAGCACAGGATAAAACAACATAAATAAAATTTAATAAAGCATAGAATAAAACAACATAAATAAAATTTAATAAAGCATAGGATAAAACAATGTAAATACAATTTAATAAAGCATAGGATAAAACAACATGAATAAAATTTAATACAGCATAGGATAAAACAACATAAATACAATTTAATAAAGCATAGGATAAAACAACATAAATACAATTTAATAAAGCATAGGTTAAAACAACATAAATACAATTTAATAAAGCATAGGATAAAACAACATAAATACAATTTAATAAAGCATAGGATAAAACAACATAAATAAAATTTAATAAAGCATAGGATAAAACAACATAAATACAATTTAATAAAGCATAGGATAAAACAACATAAATACAATTTAATAAAGCATAGGATAAAACAACATAAATACAATTTAATAAAGCATAGGATAAAACAACATAAATACAATTTAATAAAGCATAGGATAAAACAACATAAATAAAATTTAATAAAGCATAGGCTAAAACTACATAAATACAATTTAATAAAGCATAGGATAAAACAACATAAATACAATTTAATAAAGCATAGGTTAAAACAACATAAATACAATTTAATAAAGCATAGGATAAAACCACATAAATACAATTTAATAAAGCATAGGATAAAACAACATAAATACTTTTTAATAAAGCATAGGATAAAACCACATAAATACAATTTAATAAAGCACAGGATAAAACAACATAAATACAATTTAATAAAGCATAGGATAAAACAACATAAATACAATTTAATAAAGCATAGGATAAAACAACATAAATACAATTTAATAAAGCATAGGATAAAACAACATAAATACAATTTAATAAAGCATAGGATAAAACAACATAAATACTATTTAATAAAGCATACGTTAAAACAACATAAATACAATTAAATAAAACATAGAATAAAACAACATAAATACAATTTAATAAAGCATAGGTTAAAACAACATAAATACAATTTTATAAAGCATAGGATAAAACAACATAAATACAATTTAATAAAGCATAGGTTAAAACAACATAAATACAATTTAATAAAGCATAGGATAAAACAACATAAATTCAATTTAATAAAGCATAGGATAAAACAACATAAATACAATTTAATAAAGCACAGGATAAAACAACATAAATAAAATTTAATAAAGCATAGAATAAAACAACATAAATAAAATTTAATAAAGCATAGGATAAAACAATGTAAATACAATTTAATAAAGCATAGGATAAAACAACATAAATAAAATTTAATACAGCATAGGATAAAACAACATAAATACAATTTAATAAAGCATAGGATAAAACAACATAAATACAATTTAATAAAGCATAGGTTAAAACAACATAAATACAATTTAATAAAGCATAGGATAAAACAACATAAATACAATTTAATAAAGCATAGGATAAAACAACATAAATAAAATTTAATAAAGCATAGGATAAAACAACATAAATACAATTTAATAAAGCATAGGATAAAACAACATAAATACAATTTAATAAAGCATAGGATAAAACAACATAAATACAATTTAATAAAGCATAGGATAAAACAACATAAATACAATTTAATAAAGCATAGGATAAAACAACATAAATAAAATTTAATAAAGCATAGGCTAAAACTACATAAATACAATTTAATAAAGCATAGGATAAAACAACATAAATACAATTTAATAAAGCATAGGTTAAAACAACATAAATACAATTTAATAAAGCATAGGATAAAACCACATAAATACAATTTAATAAAGCATAGGATAAAACAACATAAATACTTTTTAATAAAGCATAGGATAAAACCACATAAATACAATTTAATAAAGCACAGGATAAAACAACATAAATACAATTTAATAAAGCATAGGATAAAACAACATAAATACAATTTAATAAAGCATAGGATAAAACAACATAAATACAATTTAATAAAGCATAGGATAAAACAACATAAATACTATTTAATAAAGCATACGTTAAAACAACATAAATACAATTAAATAAAGCATAGAATAAAACAACATAAATACAATTTAATAAAGCATAGGTTAAAACAACATAAATACAATTTAATAAAGCATCGGACAAAACAACATAAATACAATTTAATAAAGCATAGGATAAAACAACATAAATACAATTTATAAAGCATAGGATTAAACAACATAATTACAATTTAATAAAGCATAGGCTAAAACTACATAAATACAATTTAATAAAGCATAGGATTAAACAACATAAATACAATTTAATAAAGCATAGGATAAAACAACATAAATAAAATTTAATAAAGCATAGGATAAAACAACATAAATACAATTTAATAAAGCATAGGATAAAACAACATAAATACAATTTAATAAAGCATAGGTTAAAACAACATAAATACAATGTAATAAAGCATATGACAAAACAACATAAATACAATTTAATAAAGCATAGTTTAAAACAGCATGAATACAATTTAATAAAGCATAGGATAAAACCACAGAAATACAATTTAATAAAGCATAGGATAAAACAACATAATTACAATTTAATAAAGCATAGGCTAAAACTACATAAATACAATTTAATAAAGCATAGGATAAAACAACATAAATACAATTTAATAAAGCATAGGTTAAAACAACATAAATACAATTTAATAAAGCATAGGATAAAACCACATAAATACAATTTAATAAAGCATAGGATAAAACAACATAAATACAATTTAATAAAGCATAGGATAAAACAACATAAATACAATTTAATAAAGCATAGGATAAAACAACATAAATACAATTTAATAAAGCATAGGTTAAAACAACATAAATACAATTTAATAAAGCATTGGATAAAACCACATAAATACAATTTAATAAAGCATAGGATAAAACAACATAAATACAATTTAATAAAGCATAGGATAAAACAACATAAATACAATTTAATAAAGCATAGGATAAAACAACATAAATACAATTTAATAAAGCATAGGATAAAACAACATAAATACAATTTAATAAAGCATACGTTAAAACAACATAAATACAATTAAATAAAGCATAGAATAAAACAACATAAATACAATTTAATAAAGCATAGGTTAAAACAACATAAATACAATTTTATAAAGCATAGGATAAAACAACATAAATACAATTTAATAAAGCATAGGTTAAAACAACATGAATACAATTTAATAAAGCATAGGATAAAACAACATAAATTCAATTTAATAAAGCATAGGATAAAACAACATAAATACAATTTAATAAAGCACAGGATAAAACAACATAAATAAAATTTAATAAAGCATAGAATAAAACAACATAAATAAAATTTAATAAAGCATAGGATAAAACAATGTAAATACAATTTAATAAAGCATAGGATAAAACAACATAAATAAAATTTAATACAGCATAGGATAAAACAACATAAATACAATTTAATAAAGCATAGGATAAAACAACATAAATACAATTTAATAAAGCATAGGTTAAAACAACATAAATACAATTTAATAAAGCATAGGATAAAACAACATAAATACAATTTAATAAAGCATAGGATAAAACAACATAAATAAAATTTAATAAAGCATAGGATAAAACAACATAAATACAATTTAATAAAGCATAGGATAAAACAACATAAATACAATTTAATAAAGCATAGGATAAAACAACATAAATACAATTTAATAAAGCATAGGATAAAACAACATAAATACAATTTAATAAAGCATAGGATAAAACAACATAAATAAAATTTAATAAAGCATAGGCTAAAACTACATAAATACAATTTAATAAAGCATAGGATAAAACAATATAAATACAATTTAATAAAGCATAGGTTAAAACAACATAAATACAATTTAATAAAGCATAGGATAAAACCACATAAATACAATTTAATAAAGCATAGGATAAAACAACATAAATACTTTTTAATAAAGCATTGGATAAAACCACATAAATACAATTTAATAAAGCACAGGATAAAACAACATAAATACAATTTAATAAAGCATAGGATAAAACAACATAAATACAATTTAATAAAGCATAGGATAAAACAACATAAATACAATTTAATAAAGCATAGGATAAAACAACATAAATACTATTTAATAAAGCATACGTTAAAACAACATAAATACAATTAAATAAAGCATAGAATAAAACAACATAAATACAATTTAATAAAGCATAGGTTAAAACAACATAAATACAATTTTATAAAGCATAGGATAAAACAACATAAATACAATTTAATAAAGCATAGGTTAAAACAACATAAATACAATTTAATAAAGCATAGGATAAAACAACATAAATTCAATTTAATAAAGCATAGGATAAAACAACATAAATACAATTTAATAAAGCACAGGATAAAACAACATAAATAAAATTTAATAAAGCATAGAATAAAACAACATAAATAAAATTTAATAAAGCATAGGATAAAACAATGTAAATACAATTTAATAAAGCATAGGATAAAACAACATAAATAAAATTTAATACAGCATAGGATAAAACAACATAAATACAATTTAATAAAGCATAGGATAAAACAACATAAATACAATTTAATAAAGCATAGGTTAAAACAACATAAATACAATTTAATAAAGCATAGGATAAAACAACATAAATACAATTTAATAAAGCATAGGATAAAACAACATAAATACAATTTAATAAAGCATAGGATAAAACAACATAAATACAATTTAATAAAGCATAGGATAAAACAACATAAATACAATTTAATAAAGCATAGGATAAAACAACATAAATACAATTTAATAAAGCATAGGATAAAACAACATAAATACAATTTAATAAAGCATAGGATAAAACAACATAAATAAAATTTAATAAAGCATAGGCTAAAACTACATAAATACAATTTAATAAAGCATAGGATAAAACAACATAAATACAATTTAATAAAGCATAGGTTAAAACAACATAAATACAATTTAATAAAGCATAGGATAAAACCACATAAATACAATTTAATAAAGCATAGGATAAAACAACATAAATACTTTTTAATAAAGCATAGGATAAAACCACATAAATACAATTTAATAAAGCACAGGATAAAACAACATAAATACAATTTAATAAACCATAGGATAAAACAACATAAATACAATTTAATAAAGCATAGGATAAAACAACATAAATACAATTTAATAAAGCATAGGATAAAACAACATAAATACTATTTAATAAAGCATACGTTAAAACAACATAAATACAATTAAATAAAGCATAGAATAAAACAACATAAATACAATTTAATAAAGCATAGGTTAAAACAACATAAATACAATTTAATAAAGCATCGGACAAAACAACATAAATACAATTTAATAAAGCATAGGATAAAACAACATAAATACAATTTATAAAGCATAGGATTAAACAACATAAATACAATTTAATAAAGCATAGGATAAAACAACATAAATACAATTTAATAAAGCATAGGATAAAACAACATAATTACAATTTAATAAAGCATAGGCTAAAACTACATAAATACAATTTAATAAAGCATAGGATAAAACAACATAAATACAATTTAATAAAGCATAGGTTAAAACAACATAAATACAATTTAATAAAGCATAGGATAAAACCACATAAATACAATTTAATAAAGCATAGGATAAAACAACATAAATACAATTTAATAAAGCATAGGATAAAACAACATAAATACAATTTAATAAAGCATAGGATAAAACAACATAAATACAATTTAATAAAGCATAGGTTAAAACAACATAAATACAATTTAATAAAGCATAGGATAAAACCACATAAATACAATTTAATAAAGCATAGGATAAAACAACATAAATACAATTTAATAAAGCATAGGATAAAACAACATAAATACAATTTAATAAAGCATAGGATAAAACAACATAAATACAATTTAATAAAGCATAGGATAAAACAACATAAATACAATTTAATAAAGCATACGTTAAAACAACATAAATACAATTAAATAAAGCATAGAATAAAACAACATAAATACAATTTAATAAAGCATAGGTTAAAACAACATAAATACAATTTTATAAAGCATAGGATAAAACAACATAAATACAATTTAATAAAGCATAAGATAAAACAACATGAATATAATTTAGTAAAGCTTAAGATAAAACAACATGAATACAATTTAATAAAGCATAGGTTAAAACAACATAAATACAATTTAAGAAAGCATAGGATAAAACTACATAAATACATTTTAATAAAGCATAGGTTAAAACAACATAAATACAATTTAATAAAGCATAGGATAAAACAACATAAATACAATTTAATAAAGCATAGGATAAAACAACATAAATACTTTTTAATAAAGCGTAGGATAAAACCATATAAATACAATTTAATAAAGCATAGGCTAAAACAACATAAATAAAATTTAATAAAGCATAGGCTAAAACAACATAAATACAATTTAATAAAGCGTAGGACAAAACAACATAAATACAATGTAATAAAGCATAGTTTAAAACAACATAAATACAATTTAATAAAGCATAGGATAAAATAACATAAATACAATTTAATAAAGCATAGGATAAAACCACAGAAATACAATTTAATAAAGCATAGGATAAAACAACATAAATACAATTTAATAAAGCATAGGACAAAACAACATAAATACAATTTAATAAAGCATAGGACAAAACAACATAAATACAATTTAATAAAGCATAAGATAAAACAACATGAATATAATTTAGTAA
This sequence comes from Phyllobates terribilis, assembly GCF_046119375.1. Lineage (NCBI taxonomy): Eukaryota > Metazoa > Chordata > Amphibia > Anura > Dendrobatidae > Phyllobates > Phyllobates terribilis. Next base: position 3,032,374 of record NW_027362939.1, on the reverse strand, counting down.
AGCATAAGATAAAACAACATGAATACAATTTAATAAAGCATAGGTTAAAACAACATAAATACAATTTAAGAAAGCATAGGATAAAACTACATAAATACATTTTAATAAAGCATAGGATAAAACAACATAAATGCAATTTAATAAAGCATAGGTTAAAACAACATAAATACAATTTAATAAAGCTTCGGACAAAACAACATAAATACAATTTAATAAAGCATAGGATAAAACAACATAAATACAATTTATAAAGCATAGGATCAAACAACATAAATACAAATTAATAAAGCATAGGATAAAACAACATAAATACAATTTAATAAAGCATAGGATAAAATAACATAAAAACAATTTAATAAAGCATAGGCTAAAACTACATAAATACAATTTAATAAAGCATAGGATTAAACAACATAAATACAATTTAATAAAGCATAGGATAAAACAACATAAATAAAATTTAATAAAGCATAGGTTAAAACAACATAAATACAATTTAATAAAGCATCGGACAAAACAACATAAATACAATTTAATAAAGCATAGGATAAAACAACATAAATACAATTTATAAAGCATAGGATAAAACAACATAAATACAATTTAATAAAGCATAGGTTAAAACAACATAAATACAATTTTATAAAGCATAGGATAAAACAACATAAATACAATTTAATAAAGCATAGGTTAAAACAACATAAATACAATTTAATAAAGCATAGGATAAAACAACATAAATTCAATTTAATAAAGCATAGGATAAAACAACATAAATACAATTTAATAAAGCACAGGATAAAACAACATAAATAAAATTTAATAAAGCATAGAATAAAACAACATAAATAAAATTTAATAAAGCATAGGATAAAACAATGTAAATACAATTTAATAAAGCATAGGATAAAACAACATAAATAAAATTTAATACAGCATAGGATAAAACAACATAAATACAATTTAATAAAGCATAGGATAAAACAACATAAATACAGTTTAATAAAGCATAGGTTAAAACAACATAAATACAATTTAATAAAGCATAGGATAAAACAACATAAATACTATTTAATAAAGCATAGGATAAAACAACATAAATACAATTTAATAAAGCATAGGATAAAACAACATAAATAAAATTTAATAAAGCATAGGCTAAAACTACATAAATACAATTTAATAAAGCATAGGATAAAACAACATAAATACAATTTAATAAAGCATAGGTTAAAACAACATAAATACAATTTAATAAAGCATAGGATAAAACCACATAAATACAATTTAATAAAGCATAGGATAAAACAACATAAATACTTTTTAATAAAGCATAGGATAAAACCACATAAATACAATTTAATAAAGCACAGGATAAAACAACATAAATACAATTTAATAAAGCATAGGATAAAACAACATAAATACAATTTAATAAAGCATAGGATAAAACAACATAAATACAATTTAATAAAGCATAGGATAAAACAACATAAATACTATTTAATAAAGCATACGTTAAAACAACATAAATACAATTAAATAAAGCATAGAATAAAACAACATAAATACAATTTAATAAAGCATAGGTTAAAACAACATAAATACAATTTTATAAAGCATAGGATAAAACAACATAAATACAATTTAATAAAGCGTAGGTTAAAACAACATAAATACAATTTAATAAAGCATAGGTTAAAACAACATAAATACAATTTAATAAAGCATAGGATAAAACCACATAAATACAATTTAATAAAGCATAGGATAAAACAACATAAATACTTTTTAATAAAGCATAGGATAAAACCACATAAATACAATTTAATAAAGCACAGGATAAAACAACGTAAATACAATTTAATAAAGCATAGGATAAAACAACATAAATACAATTTAATAAAGCATAAGATAAAACAACATGAATATAATTTAGTAAAGCTTAAGATAAAACAACATGAATACAATTTAATAAAGCATAGGTTAAAACAACATAAATACAATTTAAGAAAGCATAGGATAAAACTACATAAATACATTTTAATAAAGCATAGGTTAAAACAACATAAATACAATTTAATAAAGCATAGGATAAAACAACATAAATACAATTTAATAAAGCATAGGATAAAACAACATAAATACTTTTTAATAAAGCGTAGGATAAAACCACATAAATACAATTTAATAAAGCATAGGCTAAAACAACATAAATAAAATTTAATAAAGCATAGGCTAAAACAACATAAATACAATTTAATAAAGCATAGGATAAAATAACATAAATACAATTTAATAAAGCGTAGGATAAAACCACAGAAATAGAATTTAATAAAGCATAGGATAAAACAACATAAATACAATTTAATAAAGCATAGGACAAAACAACATAAAAACAATTTAATAAAGCATAGGACAAAACAACATAAATACAATTTAATAAAGCATAAGATAAAACAACATGAATATAATTTAGTAAAGCATAAGATAAAACAACATGAATACAATTTAATAAAGCATAGGTTAAAACAACATAAATACAATTTAAGAAAGCATAGGATAAAACTACATAAATACATTTTAATAAAGCATAGGATAAAACAACATAAATGCAATTTAATAAAGCATAGGTTAAAACAACATAAATACAATTTAATAAAGCTTCGGACAAAACAACATAAATACAATTTAATAAAGCATAGGATAAAACAACATAAATACAATTTATAAAGCATAGGATCAAACAACATAAATACAAATTAATAAAGCATAGGATAAAACAACATAAATACAATTTAATAAAGCATAGGATAAAATAACATAAAAACAATTTAATAAAGCATAGGCTAAAACTACATAAATACAATTTAATAAAGCATAGGATAAAAAAAATTAAATACAATTTAATAAAGCATAGGTTAAAACAACATAAATACAATTTAATAAAGCATAGGATAAAACAACATAAATACAATTTAATAAAGCATAGGATAAAACAACATAAATAAAATTTAATAAAGCATAGGTTAAAACAACATAAATACAATTTAATAAAGCATAGGATAAAACAACATAATTACAATTTAATAAAGCATAGGCTAAAACTACATAAATACAATTTAATAAAGCATAGGATAAAACAACATAAATACAATTTAATAAAGCATAGGTTAAAACAACATAAATACAATTTAATAAAGCATAGGATAAAACAACATAAATACAATTTAATAAAGCATAGGATAAAACAACATAAATAAAATTTAATAAAGCATAGGTTAAAACAACATAAATACAATTTAATAAAGCATAGGATAAAAAAACATAAATACAATTTAATAAAGCATAGGATAACACAACATAAATACAATTTAATAAAGCATAGGATAAAACAACATAAATACAATTTAATAAAGCATAGGATAAAACAACATAAATACTATTTAATAAAGCATACGTTAAAACAACATAAATACAATTAAATAAAGCATAGAATAAAGCAACATAAATACAATTTAATAAAGCATAGGTTAAAACAACATAAATACAATTTTATAAAGCATAGGATAAAACAACATAAATACAATTTAATAAAGCATAGGTTAAAACAACATAAATACAATATAATAAAGCATAGGATAAAACAACATAAATACAATTTAATAAAGCACAGGATAAAACAACATAAATAAAATGTAATAAAGCATAGGATAAAACAACATAAATACAATTTAATAAAGCATAGGATAAAACAACGTAAATACAATTTAATAAAGCATAGGATAAAACAACATAAATAAAATTTAATACAGCATAGGATAAAACAACATAAATACAATTTAATAAAGCATAGGATAAAACAACATAAATACAATTTAATAAAGCATAGGTTAAAACAACATAAATACGATTTAATAAAGCATAGGATAAAACAACATCAATACAACTTAATAAAGCATAGGATAAAACAACATAAATACAATTTAATAAAGCATAGGATAAAACAACATAAATAAAATTTAATAAAGCATAGGATAAAACAACATAAATACAATTTAATAAAGCATATGACAAAACAACATAAATACAATTTAATAAAGCATAGTTTAAAACAGCATGAATACAATTTAATAAAGCATAGGATAAAACCACAGAAATACAATTCAATAAAGCATAGGATAAAACAACATAAATACAATGTAATAAAGCATAGGACAAAACAACATAAATACAATTTATTAAAGCATAGGATAAAACAACATAAATACAATTTAATGAAACATAGGATAAACAACATAAATACAATTTAATAAAGCATAGGACAAAACAGCATAAATACAATTTAATAAAGCATATGTTAAAACAACATAAATACAATTTAGTAAAGCATAGTTTAAAACAACATAAATACAATTTAATAAAGCATAGCTTAAAACAACATAAATACAATTTAATAAAGCATAGTTTAAAACAACATAAATACAATTTAATAAAGCATAGGACAAAACAACATAAATACAATTTAATAAAGCATAAGATAAAACAACATGAATATAATTTAGTAAAGCATAAGATAAAACAACATGAATACAATTTAATAAAGCATAGGTTAAAACAACATAAATACAATTTAAGAAAGCATAGGATAAAACTACATAAATACATTTTAATAAAGCATAGGATAAAACAACATAAATGCAATTTAATAAAGCATAGGTTAAAACAACATAAATACAATTTAATAAAGCTTCGGACAAAACAACATAAATACAATTTAATAAAGCATAGGATAAAACAACATAAATACAATTTATAAAGCATAGGATCAAACAACATAAATACAAATTAATAAAGCATAGGATAAAACAACATAAATACAATTTAATAAAGCATAGGATAAAATAACATAAAAACAATTTAATAAAGCATAGGCTAAAACTACATAAATACAATTTAATAAAGCATAGGATAAAACAAATTAAATACAATTTAATAAAGCATAGGTTAAAACAACATAAATACAATTTAATAAAGCATAGGATAAAACAACATAAATACAATTTAATAAAGCATAGGATAAAACAACATAAATAAAATTTAATAAAGCATAGGTTAAAACAACATAAATACAATTTAATAAAGCATCGGACAAAACAACATAAATACAATTTAATAAAGCATAGGATAAAACAACATAAATACAATTTATAAAGCATAGGATAAAACAACATAAATACAATTTAATAAAGCATAGGATAAAACAACATAAATACAATTTAATAAAGCATAGGATAAAACAACATAATTACAATTTAATAAAGCATAGGCTAAAACTACATAAATACAATTTAATAAAGCATATGATAAAACAACATAAATACAATTTAATAAAGCATAGGTTAAAACAACATAAATACAATTTAATAAAGCATAGGATAAAACAACATAAATACAATTTAATAAAGCATAGGATAAAACAACATAAATAAAATTTAATAAAGCATAGGTTAAAACAACATAAATACAATTTAATAAAGCATAGGATAAAAAAACATAAATACAATTTAATAAAGCATAGGATAAAACAACATAAATACTTTTTAATAAAGCAAAGGATAAAACCACATAAATACAATTTAATAAAGCACAGGATAAAACAACATAAATACAATTTAATAAAGCATAGGATAAAACAACATAAATACAATTTAATAAAGCATAGGTTAAAACAACATAAATACAATTTAATAAAGCATCGGACAAAACAACATAAATACAATTTAATAAAGCATAGGATAAAACAACATAAATACAATTTATAAAGCATAGGATAAAACAACATAAATACAATTTAATAAAGCATAGGATAAAACAACATAAATACAATTTAATAAAGCATAGGATAAAACAACATAATTACAATTTAATAAAGCATAGGCTAAAACTACATAAATACAATTTAATAAAGCATAGGATAAAACAACATAAATACAATTTAATAAAGCATAGGTTAAAACAACATAAATACAATTTAATAAAGCATAGGATAAAACAACATAAATACAATTTAATAAAGCATAGGATAAAACAACATAAATAAAATTTAATAAAGCATAGGTTAAAACAACATAAATACAATTTAATAAAGCATAGGATAAAAAAACATAAATACAATTTAATAAAGCATAGGATAAAACAACATAAATACTTTTTAATAAAGCAAAGGATAAAACCACATAAATACAATTTAATAAAGCACAGGATAAAACAACATAAATACAATTTAATAAAGCATAGGATAAAACAACATAAATACAATTTAATAAAGCATAGGATAAAACAACATAAATACAATTTAATAAAGCATAGGATAAAACAACATAAATACTATTTAATAAAGCATACGTTAAAACAACATAAATACAATTAAATAAAGCATAGAATAAAGCAACATAAATACAATTTAATAAAGCATAGGTTAAAACAACATAAATACAATTTTATAAAGCATAGGATAAAACAACATAAATACAATTTAATAAAGCATAGGTTAAAACAACATAAATACAATATAATAAAGCATAGGATAAAACAACATAAATACAATTTAATAAAGCACAGGATAAAACAACATAAATAGAATTTAATAAAGCATAGGATAAAACAACATAAATAAAATTTAATAAAGCATAGGATAAAACAACGTAAATACAATTTAATAAAGCATAGGATAAAACAACATAAATAAAATTTAATACAGCATAGGATAAAACAACATAAATACAATTTAATAAAGCATAGGATAAAACAACATAAATACAATTTAATAAAGCATAGGTTAAAACAACATAAATACGATTTAATAAAGCATAGGATAAAACAACATAAATACAACTTAATAAAGCATAGGATAAAACCACAGAAATACAATTTAATAAAGCATAGGATAAAACAACATAAATACAATTTAATAAAGCATAGGATAAAACAACATAAATAAAATTTAATAAAGCATAGGTTAAAACAACATAAATACAATTTAATAAAGCATCGGACAAAACAACATAAATACAATTTAATAAAGCATAGGATAAAACAACATAAATACAATTTATAAAGCATAGGATAAAACAACATAAATACAATTTAATAAAGCATAGGATAAAACAACATAAATACAATTTAATAAAGCATAGGATAAAACAACATAATTACAATTTAATAAAGCATAGGCTAAAACTACATAAATACAATTTAATAAAGCATAGGATAAAACAACATAAATACAATTTAATAAAGCATAGGTTAAAACAACATAAATACAATTTAATAAAGCATAGGATAAAACAACATAAATACAATTTAATAAAGCATAGGATAAAACAACATAAATAAAATTTAATAAAGCATAGGTTAAAACAACATAAATACAATTTAATAAAGCATAGGATAAAAAAACATAAATACAATTTAATAAAGCATAGGATAAAACAACATAAATACTTTTTAATAAAGCAAAGGATAAAACCACATAAATACAATTTAATAAAGCACAGGATAAAACAACATAAATACAATTTAATAAAGCATAGGATAAAACAACATAAATACAATTTAATAAAGCATAGGTTAAAACAACATAAATACAATTTAATAAAGCATCGGACAAAACAACATAAATACAATTTAATAAAGCATAGGATAAAACAACATAAATACAATTTATAAAGCATAGGATAAAACAACATAAATACAATTTAATAAAGCATAGGATAAAACAACATAAATACAATTTAATAAAGCATAGGATAAAACAACATAATTACAATTTAATAAAGCATAGGCTAAAACTACATAAATACAATTTAATAAAGCATAGGATAAAACAACATAAATACAATTTAATAAAGCATAGGTTAAAACAACATAAATACAATTTAATAAAGCATAGGATAAAACAACATAAATACAATTTAATAAAGCATAGGATAAAACAACATAAATAAAATTTAATAAAGCATAGGTTAAAACAACATAAATACAATTTAATAAAGCATAGGATAAAAAAACATAAATACAATTTAATAAAGCATAGGATAAAACAACATAAATACTTTTTAATAAAGCAAAGGATAAAACCACACAAATACAATTTAATAAAGCACAGGATAAAACAACATAAATACAATTTAATAAAGCATAGGATAAAACAACATAAATACAATTTAATAAAGCATAGGATAAAACAACATAAATACAATTTAATAAAGCATAGGATAAAACAACATAAATACTATTTAATAAAGCATACGTTAAAACAACATAAATACAATTAAATAAAGCATAGAATAAAGCAACATAAATACAATTTAATAAAGCATAGGTTAAAACAACATAAATACAATTTTATAAAGCATAGGATAAAACAACATAAATACAATTTAATAAAGCATAGGTTAAAACAACATAAATACAATATAATAAAGCATAGGATAAAACAACATAAATACAATTTAATAAAGCACAGGATAAAACAACATAAATAGAATTTAATAAAGCATAGGATAAAACAACATAAATAAAATTTAATAAAGCATAGGATAAAACAACGTAAATACAATTTAATAAAGCATAGGATAAAACAACATAAATAAAATTTAATACAGCATAGGATAAAACAACATAAATACAATTTAATAAAGCATAGGATAAAACAACATAAATACAATTTAATAAAGCATAGGTTAAAACAACATAAATACGATTTAATAAAGCATAGGATAAAACAACATAAATACAACTTAATAAAGCATAGGATAAAACCACAGAAATACAATTCAATAAAGCATAGGATAAAACAACATAAATACAATGTAATAAAGCATAGGACAAAACAACATAAATACAATTTATTAAAGCATAGGATAAAACAACATAAATACAATTTAATGAAACATAGGATAAACAACATAAATACAATTTAATAAAGCATAGGACAAAACAGCATAAATACAATTTAATAAAGCATATGTTAAAACAACATAAATACATTTTAATAAAGCATAGTTTAAAACAACATAAATACAATTTAATAAAGCATAGCTTAAAACAACATAAATACAATTTAATAAAGCATAGTTTAAAACAACATAAATACAATTTAATAAAGCATAGTTTAAAACAACATAAATACAACTTAATAAAGCATAGTTTAAAACAACATAAATACAATTTAATAAAGCATAGTTTAAAACAACATAAATACAATTTAATAAAGCATTAGATAAAACAACATGAATATAATTTAGTAAAGCATAAGATAAAACAACATGAATACAATTTAATAAAGCATAGGATAAAACAACATAAATAAAATTTAATAAAGCATAGGTTAAAACAGCATAAATACAATTTAATAAAGCATAGTTTAAAACAACATAAATATAATTTAATAAAGCATAGTTTAAAACAACATAAATACAATTTAATAAAGCTTAGGATAAAACCACAAAAATACAATTTAATAAAGCATAGGATAAAACAACATAATTAAAATTTAATAAAGCATAGGTTAAAACAACATAAATACAATTTAATAAAGCATAGGATAAAACAACATAAATACAATTTAATAAAGCATAGGATAAAACAACATAAATACTTTTTAATAAAGCAAAGGATAAAACCACATAAATACAATTTAATAAAGCACAGGATAAAACAACATAAATACAATTTAATAAAGCATAGGATAAAACAACATAAATACAATTTAATAAAGCATAGGATAAAACAACATAAATAAAATTTAATAAAGCATAGGATAAAACAACATAAATACAATTTAATAAAGCATAGGATAAAACAACATAAATACAATTTAATAAAGCATAGGTTAAAACAACATAAATACAATTTAATAAAGCATAGGTTAAAACAACATAAATACAATTTAATAAAGCATAGGTTAAAACAATATAAATACAATTTAATAAAGCATAGGATAAAACAACATAAATAAAATTTAATAAAGCATAGGCTAAAACTACATAAATACAATTTAATAAAGCATAGGATAAAACAACATAAATACAATTTAATAAAGCATAGGTTAAAACAACATAAATACAATTTAATAAAGCATAGGATAAAACCACATAAATACAATTTAATAAAGCATAGGATAAAACAACATAAATACTTTTTAATAAAGCATAGGATAAAACCACATAAATACAATTTAATAAAGCACAGGATAAAACAACGTAAATACAATTTAATAAAGCATAGGATAAAACAACATAAATACAATTTAATAAAGCATAAGATAAAACAACATGAATATAATTTAGTAAAGCTTAAGATAAAACAACATGAATACAATTTAATAAAGCATAGGTTAAAACAACATAAATACAATTTAAGAAAGCATAGGATAAAACTACATAAATACATTTTAATAAAGCATAGGTTAAAACAACATAAATACAATTTAATAAAGCATAGGATAAAACAACATAAATACAATTTAATAAAGCATAGGATAAAACAACATAAATACTTTTTAATAAAGCGTAGGATAAAACCACATAAATACAATTTAATAAAGCATAGGCTAAAACAACATAAATAAAATTTAATAAAGCATAGGCTAAAACAACATAAATACAATTTAATAAAGCGTAGGACAAAACAACATAAATACAATGTAATAAAGCATAGTTTAAAACAACATAAATACAATTTAATAAAGCATAGGATAAAATAACATAAATACAATTTAATAAAGCATAGGATAAAACCACAGAAATACAATTTAATAAAGCATAGGATAAAACAACATAAATACAATTTAATAAAGCATAGGACAAAACAACATAAATACAATTTAATAAAGCATAGGACAAAACAACATAAATACAATTTAATAAAGCATAAGATAAAACAACATGAATATAATTTAGTAAAGCATAAGATAAAACAACATGAATACAATTTAATAAAGCATAGGTTAAAACAACATAAATACAATTTAATAAAGCATAGGATAAAATAACATAAAAACAATTTAATAAAGCATAGGCTAAAACTACATAAATACAATTTAATAAAGCATAGGATAAAACAACATAAATACAATTTAATAAAGCATAGGATAAAACAACATAAATAAAATTTAATAAAGCATAGGTTAAAACAACATAAATACAATTTAATAAAGCATCGGACAAAACAACATAAATACAATTTAATAAAGCATAGGATAAAACAACATAAATACAATTTATAAAGCATAGGATAAAACAACATAAATACAATTTAATAAAGCATAGGATAAAACAACATAAATACAATTTAATAAAGCATAGGATAAAACAACATAATTACAATTTAATAAAGCATAGGCTAAAACTACATAAATACAATTTAATAAAGCATAGGATAAAACAACATAAATACAATTTAATAAAGCATAGGTTAAAACAACATAAATACAATTTAATAAAGCATAGGATAAAACAACATAAATACAATTTAATAAAGCATAGGATAAAACAACATAAATAAAATTTAATAAAGCATAGGTTAAAACAACATAAATACAATTTAATAAAGCATAGAATAAAACAACATAAATACAATTTAATAAAGCATAGGATAAAACAACATAAATACTTTTTAATAAAGCAAAGGATAAAACCACATAAATACAATTTAATAAAGCACAGGATAAAACAACATAAATACAATTTAATAAAGCATAGGATAAAACAACATAAATACAATTTAATAAAGCATAGGATAAAACAACATAAATAAAATTTAATAAAGCATAGGATAAAACAACATAAATACAATTTAATAAAGCATAGGATAAAACAACATAAATACAATTTAATAAAGCATAGGTTAAAACAACATAAATACAATTTAATAAAGCATAGGTTAAAACAACATAAATACAATTTAATAAAGCATAGGTTAAAACAATATAAATACAATTTAATAAAGCATAGGATAAAACAACATAAATAAAATTTAATAAAGCATAGGCTAAAACTACATAAATACAATTTAATAAAGCATAGGATAAAACAACATAAATACAATTTAATAAAGCATAGGTTAAAACAACATAAATACAATTTAATAAAGCATAGGATAAAACCACATAAATACAATTTAATAAAGCATAGGATAAAACAACATAAATACTTTTTAATAAAGCATAGGATAAAACCACATAAATACAATTTAATAAAGCACAGGATAAAACAACGTAAATACAATTTAATAAAGCATAGGATAAAACAACATAAATACAATTTAATAAAGCATAAGATAAAACAACATGAATATAATTTAGTAAAGCTTAAGATAAAACAACATGAATACAATTTAATAAAGCATAGGTTAAAACAACATAAATACAATTTAAGAAAGCATAGGATAAAACTACATAAATACATTTTAATAAAGCATAGGTTAAAACAACATAAATACAATTTAATAAAGCATAGGATAAAACAACATAAATACAATTTAATAAAGCATAGGATAAAACAACATAAATACTTTTTAATAAAGCGTAGGATAAAACCACATAAATACAATTTAATAAAGCATAGGCTAAAACAACATAAATAAAATTTAATAAAGCATAGGCTAAAACAACATAAATACAATTTAATAAAGCGTAGGACAAAACAACATAAATACAATGTAATAAAGCATAGTTTAAAACAACATAAATACAATTTAATAAAGCATAGGATAAAATAACATAAATACAATTTAATAAAGCATAGGATAAAACCACAGAAATACAATTTAATAAAGCATAGGATAAAACAACATAAATACAATTTAATAAAGCATAGGACAAAACAACATAAATACAATTTAATAAAGCATAGGACAAAACAACATAAATACAATTTAATAAAGCATAAGATAAAACAACATGAATATAATTTAGTAAAGCATAAGATAAAACAACATGAATACAATTTAATAAAGCATAGGTTAAAACAACATAAATACAATTTAATAAAGCATAGGATAAAATAACATAAAAACAATTTAATAAAGCATAGGCTAAAACTACATAAATACAATTTAATAAAGCATAGGATAAAACAACATAAATACAATTTAATAAAGCATAGGATAAAACAACATAAATAAAATTTAATAAAGCATAGGTTAAAACAACATAAATACAATTTAATAAAGCATCGGACAAAACAACATAAATACAATTTAATAAAGCATAGGATAAAACAACATAAATACAATTTATAAAGCATAGGATAAAACAACATAAATACAATTTAATAAAGCATAGGATAAAACAACATAAATACAATTTAATAAAGCATAGGATAAAACAACATAATTACAATTTAATAAAGCATAGGCTAAAACTACATAAATACAATTTAATAAAGCATAGGATAAAACAACATAAATACAATTTAATAAAGCATAGGTTAAAACAACATAAATACAATTTAATAAAGCATAGGATAAAACAACATAAATACAATTTAATAAAGCATAGGATAAAACAACATAAATAAAATTTAATAAAGCATAGGTTAAAACAACATAAATACAATTTAATAAAGCATAGAATAAAACAACATAAATACAATTTAATAAAGCATAGGATAAAACAACATAAATACTTTTTAATAAAGCAAAGGATAAAACCACATAAATACAATTTAATAAAGCACAGGATAAAACAACATAAATACAATTTAATAAAGCATAGGATAAAACAACATAAATACAATTTAATAAAGCATAGGATAAAACAACATAAATACAATTTAATAAAGCATAGGATAAAACAACATAAATACTATTTAATAAAGCATACGTTAAAACAACATAAATACAATTAAATAAAGCATAGAATAAAGCAACATAAATACAATTTAATAAAGCATAGGTTAAAACAACATAAATACAATTTTATAAAGCATAGGATAAAACAACATAAATACAATTTAATAAAGCATAGGTTAAAACAACATAAATACAATATAATAAAGCATAGGATAAAACAACATAAATACAATTTAATAAAGCACAGGATAAAACAACATAAATAAAATTTAATAAAGCATAGGATAAAACAACATAAATAAAATTTAATAAAGCATAGGATAAAACAACGTAAATACAATTTAATAAAGCATAGGATAAAACAACATAAATAAAATTTAATACAGCATAGGATAAAACAACATAAATAAAATTTAATAAAGCATAGGATAAAACAACATAAATACAATTTAATAAAGCATAGGTTAAAACAACATAAATACGATTTAATAAAGCATAGGATAAAACAACATAAATACAACTTAATAAAGCATAGGATAAAACAACATAAATACAATTTAATAAAGCATAGGATAAAACAACATAAATAAAATTTAATAAAGCATAGGATAAAAAAACATAAATACAATTTAATAAAGCATATGACAAAACAACATAAATACAATTTAATAAAGCATAGTTTAAAACAGCATGAATACAATTTAATAAAGCATAGGATAAAACCACAGAAATACAATTCAATAAAGCATAGGATAAAACAACATAAATACAATGTAATAAAGCATAGGACAAAACAACATAAATACAATTTATTAAAGCATAGGATAAAACAACATAAATACAATTTAATGAAACATAGGATAAACAACATAAATACAATTTAATAAAGCATAGGACAAAACAGCATAAATACAATTTAATAAAGCATATGTTAAAACAACATAAATACAATTTAATAAAGCATAGTTTAAAACAACATAAATACAATTTAATAAAGCATAGCTTAAAACAACATAAATACAATTTAATAAAGCATAGTTTAAAACAACATAAATACAATTTAATAAAGCATAGTTTAAAACAACATAAATACAACTTAATAAAGCATAGTTTAAAACAACATAAATACAATTTAATAAAGCATAGTTTAAAACAACATAAATACAATTTAATAAAGCATTAGATAAAACAACATGAATATAATTTAGTAAAGCATAAGATAAAACAACATGAATACAATTTAATAAAGCATAGGATAAAACAACATAAATAAAATTTAATAAAGCATAGGTTAAAACAGCATAAATACAATTTAATAAAGCATAGTTTAAAACAACATAAATATAATTTAATAAAGCATAGTTTAAAACAACATAAATACAATTTAATAAAGCATAGGATAAAACCACAAAAATACAATTTAATAAAGCATAGGATAAAACAACATAAATAAAATTTAATAAAGCATAGGTTAAAACAACATAAATACAATTTAATAAAGCATAGGATAAAACAACATAAATACAATTTAATAAAGCATAGGATAAAACAACATAAATACTTTTTAATAAAGCAAAGGATAAAACCACATAAATACAATTTAATAAAGCACAGGATAAAACAACATAAATACAATTTAATAAAGCATAGGATAAAACAACATAAATACAATTTAATAAAGCATAGGATAAAACAACATAAATACTATTTAATAAAGCATACGTTAAAACAACATAAATACAATTAAATAAAGCATAGAATAAAGCAACATAAATACAATTTAATAAAGCATAGGTTAAAACAACATAAATACAATTTTATAAAGCATAGGATAAAACAACATAAATACAATTTAATAAAGCATAGGTTAAAACAACATAAATACAATATAATAAAGCATAGGATAAAACAACATAAATACAATTTAATAAAGCACAGGATAAAACAACATAAATAAAATTTAATAAAGCATAGGATAAAACAACATAAATAAAATTTAATAAAGCATAGGATAAAACAACGTAAATACAATTTAATAAAGCATAGGATAAAACAACATAAATAAAATTTAATACAGCATAGGATAAAACAACATAAATACAATTTAATAAAGCATAGGATAAAACAACATAAATACAATTTAATAAAGCATAGGTTAAAACAACATAAATACGATTTAATAAAGCATAGGATAAAACAACATAAATACAACTTAATAAAGCATAGGATAAAACAACATAAATACAATTTAATAAAGCATAGGATAAAACAACATAAATAAAATTTAATAAAGCATAGGATAAAACAACATAAATACAATTTAATAAAGCATATGACAAAACAACATAAATACAATTTAATAAAGCATAGTTTAAAACAGCATGAATACAATTTAATAAAGCATAGGATAAAACCACAGAAATACAATTCAATAAAGCATAGGATAAAACAACATAAATACAATGTAATAAAGCATAGGACAAAACAACATAAATACAATTTATTAAAGCATAGGATAAAACAACATAAATACAATTTAATGAAACATAGGATAAACAACATAAATACAATTTAATAAAGCATAGGACAAAACAGCATAAATACAATTTAATAAAGCATATGTTAAAACAACATAAATACAATTTAATAAAGCATAGTTTAAAACAACATAAATACAATTTAATAAAGCATAGCTTAAAACAACATAAATACAATTTAATAAAGCATAGTTTAAAACAACATAAATACAATTTAATAAAGCATAGTTTAAAACAACATAAATACAACTTAATAAAGCATAGTTTAAAACAACATAAATACAATTTAATAAAGCATAGTTTAAAACAACATAAATACAATTTAATAAAGCATTAGATAAAACAACATGAATATAATTTAGTAAAGCATAAGATAAAACAACATGAATACAATTTAATAAAGCATAAGATAAAACAACATGAATACAATTTAATAAAGCATAGGATAAAACAACATAAATAAAATTTAATAAAGCATAGGTTAAAACAGCATAAATACAATTTAATAAAGCATAGTTTAAAACAACATAAATATAATTTAATAAAGCATAGTTTAAAACAACATAAATACAATTTAATAAAGCATAGGATAAAACCACAAAAATACAATTTAATAAAGCATAGGATAAAACAACATAAATACAATTTAATAAAGCATAGGACAAAACAACATAAATACAATTTAATAAAGCATAGGATAAAACAACATAAATACAATTCAATGAAACATAGGATAAACAACATAAATACAATTTAATAAAGCATAGGACAAAACAACATAAATACAATTTAATAAAGCATATGTTAAAACAACATAAATACAATTTAATAAAGCATAAGATAAAACAACATGAATATAATTTAGTAAAGCTTAAGATAAAACAACATGAATACAATTTAATAAAGCATAGGATAAAACAACATAAATGCAATTTAATAAAGCATAGGCTAAAACTACATAAATACAATTTAATAAAGCATAGGATAAAACAAATTAAATACAATTTAATAAAGCATAGGATAAAACAAATTAAATACAATTTAATAAAGCATAGGATAAAACAACATAAATTCAATTTAATAAAGCATAGGATAAAACAACATAAATTCAATTTAATAAAGCATAGGATAAAACAACATAAATACAATTTAATAAAGCATAGGATAAAACAACATGAATACAATTTAATGAAGCATAAGATAAAACAACATGAATATAATTTAATAAAGCATAGGTTAAAACAACATAAATACAATTTAATAAAGCATAGGTTAAAACAACATAAATACAATTTAATAAAGCATAGGTTAAAACAACATAAATACAATTTAATAAAGCATAGGATAAAACAACATAAATACAATTTAATAAAGCATAGGATAAAACAACATAAATAAAATTTAATAAAGCATAGGTTAAAACAACATAAATACAATTTAATAAAGCATAGGATAAAACAACATAAATACAATTTAATAAAGCATAGGATAAAACAACATAAATATTTTTTAATAAAGCATAGGATAAAACCACATAAATACAATTTAATAAAGCATAGGATAAAACAACATAAATAAAATTTAATAAAGCATAGGTTAAAACAGCATAAATACAATTTAATAAAGCATAGTTTAAAACAACATAAATATAATTTAATAAAGCATAGTTTAAAACAAAATAAATACAATTTAATAAAGCATAGGATAAAACCACAAAAATACAATTTAATAAAGCATAGGATAAAACAACATAAATACAATTTAATAAAGCATAGGACAAAACAACATAAATACAATTTAATAAAGCATAGGATAAAACAACATAAATACAATTCAATGAAACATAGGATAAACAACATAAATACAATTTAATAAAGCATAGGACAAAACAACATAAATACAATTTAATAAAGCATATGTTAAAACAACATAAATACAATTTAATAAAGCATAAGATAAAACAACATGAATATAATTTAGTAAAGCTTAAGATAAAACAACATGAATACAATTTAATAAAGCATAGGATAAAACAACATAAATGCAATTTAATAAAGCATAGGCTAAAACTACATAAATACAATTTAATAAAGCATAGGATAAAACAAATTAAATACAATTTAATAAAGCATAGGATAAAACAAATTAAATACAATTTAATAAAGCATAGGATAAAACAACATAAATTCAAGTTAATAAAGCATAGGATAAAACAACATAAATTCAATTTAATAAAGCATAGGATAAAACAACATAAATACAATTTAATAAAGCATAGGATAAAACAACATGAATACAATTTAATAAAGCATAAGATAAAACAACATGAATACAATTTAATAAAGCATAGGTTAAAACAACATAAATACAATTTAATAAAGCATAGGTTAAAACAACATAAATACAATTTAATAAAGCATAGGATAAAACAACATAAATACAATTTAATAAAGCATAGGTTAAAACAACATAAATACAATTTAA
Organism: Phyllobates terribilis; assembly: GCF_046119375.1. Classification (NCBI taxonomy): domain Eukaryota; kingdom Metazoa; phylum Chordata; class Amphibia; order Anura; family Dendrobatidae; genus Phyllobates; species Phyllobates terribilis. The sequence goes on along the minus strand of NW_027362939.1, from coordinate 3,013,493 downwards.
TAAAGCATAGGATAAAACAACATAAATACAATTTAATAAAGCATAGGATAAAACAACATAAATATTTTTTAATAAAGCATAGGATAAAACCACATAAATACAATTTAATAAAGCATAGGATAAAACAACATAAATAAAATTTAATAAAGCATAGGTTAAAACAACATAAATACAATTTAATAAAGCATAAGATAAAACAACATGAATAAAATTTAATAAAGCATAGGTTAAAACAACATAAATACAATTTAATAAAGCATAGGATAAAACAACATAAATACAATTTAATAAAGCATAGGTTAAAACAACATAAATACAATTTAATAAAGCATAGGATAAAACAACATAAATACAATTTAATAAAGCATAGGATAAAACAACATAAATAAAATTTAATAAAGCATAGGTTAAAACAACATAAATACAATTTAATAAAGCGTAGGACAAAACAACATAAATACAATTTAATAAAGCATAGTTTAAAACAACATAAATACAATTTAATAAAGCATAGGATAAAACCACAGAAATACAATTTAATAAAGCATAGGATAAAACAACATAAATACAATTTAATAAAGCATAGGACAAAACAACATAAATACAATTTAATAAAGCATAGGATAAAACAACATAAATACAATTTAATGAAACATAGGATAAACAACATAAATACAATTTAAGAAAGCATAGGACAAAACAACATAAATACAATTTAATAAAGCATAGGTTAAAACAACATAAATACAATTTAATAAAGCATAGGATAAAACAACATAAATTCAATTTAATAAAGCATAGGATAAAACAACATAAATACAATTTAATAAAGCACAGGATAAAACAACATAAATAAAATTTAATAAAGCATAGGATAAAACAACATAAATAAAATTTAATACAGCATAGGATAAAACAACATGAATACAATTTAATAAAGCATAGGATAAAACAACATAAATACAATTTAATAAAGCATAGGTTAAAACAACATAAATACAATTTAATAAAGCATAGGATAAAACAACATAAATAAAATTTAATAAAGCATAGGATAAAACAACATAAATACAATTTAATAAAGCATAGGATAAAACAACATAAATACAATTTAATAAAGCATAGGATAAAACAACATAAATACAATTTAATAAAGCATAGGATAAAACAACATAAATACAATTTAATAAAGCATAGGATAAAACAACATAAATACAATTTAATAAAGCATAGGATAAAACAACATAAATACAATTTAATAAAGCATAGTTTAAAACAACATAAATACAATTTAATAAAGCATAGCTTAAAACAACATAAATACAATTTAATAAAGCATAGTTTAAAACAACATAAATACAATTTAATAAAGCATAGTTTAAAAAAACATAAATATAATTTAATAAAGCATAAGATAAAACAACATGAATACAATTTAATAAAGCATAGGATAAAACAACATAAATACAATTTAATGAAACATAGGATAAACAACATAAATACAATTTAATAAAGCATAGGACAAAACAACATAGATACAATTTAATAAAGCATATGTTAAAACAACATAAATACAATTTAATAAAGCATAAGATAAAACAACATGAATTTAATTTAGTAAAGCATAAGATAAAACAACATGAATACAATTTAATAAAGCATAGGTTAAAACAACATAAATACAATTTAAGAAAGCATAGGATAAAACTACATAAATACATTTTAATAAAGCATAGGTTAAAACAACAGAAATACAATTTAATAAAGCATAGGATAAAACAACATAAATACAATTTAATAAAGCATAGGACAAAACAACATAAATACAATTTAATAAAGCATAGGACAAAACAACATAAATACAATTTAATAAAGCATAAGATAAACCAACATGAATATAATTTAGTAAAGCATAAGATAAAACAACATGAATACAATTTAATAAAGCATAGGTTAAAACAACATAAATACAATTTAAGAAAGCATAGGATAAAACTACATAAATACATTTTAATAAAGCATAGGATAAAACAACATAAATGCAATTTAATAAAGCATAGGTTAAAACAACATAAATACAATTTAATAAAGCTTCGGACAAAACAACATAAATACAATTTAATAAAGCATAAGATAAAACATCATAAATACAATTTATAAAGCATAGGATCAAACAACATAAATACAATTTAATAAAGCATAGGATAAAACAACATAAATACTTTTTAATAAAGCATAGGATAAAACCACATAAATACAATTTAATAAAGCACAGGATAAAACAACATAAATACAATTTAATAAAGCATAGGATAAAACAACATAAATACAATTTAATAAAGCATAGGATAAAACAACATAAATACAATTTAATAAAGCATAGTTTAAAACAACATAAATACAATTTAATAAAGCATAGCTTAAAACAACATAAATACAATTTAATAAAGCATAGTTTAAAACAACATAAATACAATTTAATAAAGCATAGTTTAAAAAAACATAAATATAATTTAATAAAGCATAAGATAAAACAACATGAATACAATTTAATAAAGCATAGGATAAAACAACATAAATACAATTTAATGAAACATAGGATAAACAACATAAATACAATTTAATAAAGCATAGGACAAAACAACATAGATACAATTTAATAAAGCATATGTTAAAACAACATAAATACAATTTAATAAAGCATAAGATAAAACAACATGAATTTAATTTAGTAAAGCATAAGATAAAACAACATGAATACAATTTAATAAAGCATAGGTTAAAACAACATAAATACAATTTAAGAAAGCATAGGATAAAACTACATAAATACATTTTAATAAAGCATAGGATAAAACCACATAAATACAATTTAATAAAGCACAGGATAAAACAACATAAATACAATTTAATAAAGCATAGGATAAAACAACATAAATACAATTTAATAAAGCATAGGATAAAACAACATAAATACTATTTAATAAAGCATACGTTAAAACAACATAAATACAATTAAATAAAGCATAGAATAAAACAACATAAATACAATTTAATAAAGCATAGGTTAAAACAACATAAATACAATTTTATAAAGCATAGGATAAAACAACATAAATACAATTTAATAAAGCATAGGTTAAAACAACATAAATACAATTTAATAAAGCATAGGATAAAACAACATAAATTCAATTTAATAAAGCATAGGATAAAACAACATTAATACAATTTAATAAAGCACAGGATAAAACAACATAAATAAAATTTAATAAAGCATAGGATAAAACAACATAAATAAAATTTAATAAAGCATAGGATAAAACAACGTAAATACAATTTAATAAAGCATAGGATAAAACAATATAAATAAAATTTAATACAGCATAGGATAAAACAACATAAATACAATTTAATAAAGCATAGGATAAAACAACATAAATACAATTTAATAAAGCATAGGTTAAAACAACATAAATACAATTTAATAAAGCATAGGATAAAACAACATAAATACAATTTAATAAAGCAAAGGATAAAACAACATAAATAAAATTTAATAAAGCAAAGGATAAAACAACATAAATACAATTTAATAAAGCATAGGATAAAACAACATAAATACAATTTAATAAAGCATAGGATAAAACAACATAAATACAATTTAATAAAGCATAGGATAAAACAACATAAATACAATTTAATAAAGCATAGGATAAAACAACATAAATACAATTTAATAAAGCATAGGATAAAACAACATAAATAAAATTTAATAAAGCATAGGTTAAAACAACATAAATACAATTTAATAAAGCATATGACAAAACAACATAAATACAATTTAATAAAGCATAGTTTAAAACAGCATGAATACAATTTAATAAAGCATAGGATAAAACCACAGAAATACAATTTAATAAAGCATAGGATAAAACAACATAAATACAATTTAATAAAGCGTAGGACAAAACAACATAAATACAATGTAATAAAGCATAGTTTAAAACAACATAAATACAATTTAATAAAGCATATGATAAAATAACATAAATACAATTTAATAAAGCATAGGATAAAACCACAGAAATACAATTTAATAAAGCATAGGATAAAACAACATAAATACAATTTAATAAAGCATAGGACAAAACAATATAAATACAATTTAATAAAGCATAGGACAAAACAACATAAATACAATTTAATAAAGCATAAGATAAAACAACATGAATATAATTTAGTAAAGCATAAGATAAAACAACATGAATACAATTTAATAAAGCATAGGTTAAAACAACATAAATACAATTTAAGAAAGCATAGGATAAAACTACATAAATACATTTTAATAAAGCATAGGATAAAAGAACATAAATGCAATTTAATAAAGCATAGGTTAAAATAACATAAATACAATTTAATAAAGCTTCGGACAAAACAACATAAATACAATTTAATAAAGCATAGGATAAAACAATATAAATACAATTTATAAAGCATAGGATCAAACAACATAAATACAAATTAATAAAGCATAGGATAAAACAACATAAATACAATTTAATAAAGCATATTATAAAATAACATAAAAACAATTTAATAAAGCATAGGCTAAAACTACATAAATACAATTTAATAAAGCATAGGATAAATCAAATTAAATACAATTTAATAAAGCATAGGACAAAACAACATAAATACAAATTAATAAAGCATAAGATAAAACAACATGAATATAATTTAGTAAAGCATAAGATAAAACAACATGAATACAATTTAATAAAGCATAGGTTAAAACAACATAAATACAATTTAATAAAGCATAGGATAAAACAACATAAATACTTTTTAATAAAGCATAGGATAAAACCACATAAATACAATTTAATAAAGCACAGGATAAAACAACATAAATACAATTTAATAAAGCATAGGATAAAACAACATAAATACAATTTAATAAAGCATAGGATAAAACAACATAAATACAATTTAATAAAGCATAGGATAAAACAACATAAATACTATTTAATAAAGCATACGTTAAAACAACATAAATACAATTAAATAAAGCATAGAATAAAACAACATAAATACAATTTAATAAAGCATAGGTTAAAACAACATAAATACAATTTTATAAAGCATAGGATAAAACAACATAAATACAATTTAATAAAGCATAGGTTAAAACAACATAAATACAATTTAATAAAGCATAGGATAAAACAACATAAATTCAATTTAATAAAGCATAGGATAAAACAACATAAATACAATTTAATAAAGCACAGGATAAAACAACATAAATACAATTTAATAAAGCATAGGATAAAACAACATAAATACAATTTAATAAAGCATAGGATAAAACAACATAAATACAATTTAATAAAGCATACGATAAAACAACATAAAAACAATTTAATAAAGCATAGGATAAAACAACATAAATACAATTTAATAAAACATAGGTTAAAACAACATAAATACAATTTAATAAAGCATATGACAAAACAACATAAATACAATTTAATAAAGCATAGTTTAAAACAGCATGAATACAATTTAATAAAGCATAGGATAAAACCACAGAAATACAATTTAATAAAGCATAGGATAAAACAACATAAATACAATGTAATAAAGCATAGGACAAAACAACATAAATACAATTTATTAAAGCATAGGATAAAACAACATAAATACAATTTAATGAAACATAGGATAATCAACATAAATACAATTTAATAAAGCATAGGACAAAACAGCATAAATACAATTTAATAAAGCATATGTTAAAACAACATAAATACAATTTAATAAAGCATAGTTTAAAACAACATAAATACAATTTAATAAAGCATAGCTTAAAACAACATAAATACAATTTAATAAAGCATAGTTTAAAACAACATAAATACAATTTAATAAAGCATAGTTTAAAACAACATAAATATAATTTAATAAAGCATAGTTTAAAACAACATAAATACAATTTAATAAAGCATAGGATAAAACCACAAAAATACAATTTCATAAGGCATAGGATAAAACAACGTAAATACAATTTAATAAAGCATAGGACAAAACAACATAAATACAATTTAATAAAGCATAGGATAAAACAACATAAATACAATTTAATGAAACATAGGATAAACAACATAAATACAATTTAATAAAGCATAGGACAAAACAACATAAATACAATTTAATAAAGCATATGTTAAAACAACATAAATACAATTTAATAAAGCATAAGATAAAACAACATGAATATAATTTAGTAAAGCTTAAGATAAAACAACATGAATACAATTTAATAAAGCATAGGATAAAACAACATAAATGCAATTTAATAAAGCATAGGCTAAAACTACATAAATACAATTTAATAAATCATAGGATAAAACAAATTAAATACAATTTAATAAAGCATAGGATAAAACAAATTAAATACAATTTAATAAAGCATAGGATAAAACAACATAAATTCAATTTAATAAAGCATAGGATAAAACAACATAAATTAAATTTAATAAAGCATAGGATAAAACAACATAAATACAATTTAATAAAGCATAGGATAAAACAACATGAATACAATTTAATAAAGCATAAGATAAAACAACATGAATACAATTTAATAAAGCATAGGTTAAAACAACATGAATACAATTTAATAAAGCATAGGTTAAAACAACATAAATACAACTTAATAAAGCATAAGATAAAACAACATGAATATAATTTAGTAAAGCATAAGATAAAACAACATGAAAACAATTTAATAAAGCATAGGTTAAAACAACATGAATACAATTTAAGAAAGCATAGGATAAAACTACATAAATACATTTTAATAAAGCATAGGATAAAACAACATAAATACAATTTAATAAAGCATAGGATAAAACAACATAAATAAAATTTAATAAAGCATAGGTTAAAACAACATAAATACAATTTAATAAAGCATAGGATAAAACAACATAAATACAATTTAATAAAGCATAGGATAAAACAACATAAATAATTTTTAATAAAGCATAGGATAAAACCACATAAATACAATTTAATAAAGCATAGGATAAAACAACATAAATACAATTTAATAAAGCATAGGACAAAACAACATAAATACAATTTAATAAAGCATAGGATAAAACAACATAAATACAATTTAATAATGCATAGGATAAAACCACATAAATACAATTTAATAAAGCATAGGATAAAACAACATAAATAAAAATTAATAAAGCATAGGTTAAAACAACATAAATACAATTTAATAAAGCATAGGATAAAACAACATAAATACAATTTAATAAAGCATAGGATAAAACAACATAAATAAAATTTAATAAAGCATAGCTTAAAACAACATAAATACAATTTAATAAAGCGTAGGACAAAACAACATAAATACAATTTAATAAAGCATAGTTTAAAACAACATAAATACAATTTAATAAAGCATAGGATAAAACCACAGAAATACAGTTTAATAAAGCATAGGATAAAACAACATAAATACAATTTATAAAGCATAGGATAAAACAAGATAAATACAATTTAATAAAGCATAGGATAAAACAACATAAATACAATTTAATAAAGCATAGGATAAAACAACATAATTACAATTTAATAAAGCATAGGATAAAACAACATAAATACAATTTAATAAAGCATAGGACAAAACAACATAAATACAATTTAATAAAGCATAGGATAAAACAACATAAATACAATTTAATGAAACATAGGATAAACAACATAAATACAATTTAATAAAGCATAGGACAAAACAACATAAATACAATTTAATAAAGCATATGTTAAAACAACATAAATACAATTTAATAAAGCATAAGATAAAACAACATGAATATAATTTAGTAAAGCTTAAGATAAAACAACATGAATACAATTTAATAAAGCATAGGATAAAACAACATAAATGCAATTTAATAAAGCATAGGCTAAAACTACATAAATACAATTTAATAAAGCATAGGATAAAACAAATTAAATACAATTTAATAAAGCATAGGATAAAACAAATTAAATACAATTTAATAAAGCATAGGATAAAACAACATAAATTCAATTTAATAAAGCATAGGATAAAACAACATAAATTCAATTTAATAAAGCATAGGATAAAACAACATGAATACAATTTAATAAAGCATAAGATAAAACAACATGAATACAATTTAATAAAGCATAGGTTAAAACAACATAAATACAATTTAATAAAGCATAGGTTAAAACAACATAAATACAATTTAATAAAGCATAGGTTAAAACAACATAAATACAGTTTAATAAAGCATAGGATAAAACAACATAAATACAATTTAATAAAGCATAGGATAAAACAACATAAATAAAATTTAATAAAGCATAGGTTAAAACAACATAAATACAATTTAATAAAGCATAGGATAAAACAACATAAATACAATTTAATAAAGCATAGGATAAAACAACATAAATATTTTTTAATAAAGCATAGGATAAAACCACATAAATACAATTTAATAAAGCATAGGATAAAACAACATAAATAAAATTTAATAAAGCATAGGTTAAAACAACATAAATACAATTTAATAAAGCATAAGATAAAACAACATGAATAAAATTTAATAAAGCATAGGTTAAAACAACATAAATACAATTTAATAGAGCATAGGATAAAACAACATAAATACAATTTAATAAAGCATAGGATAAAACAACATATATAAAATTTAATAAAGCATAGGTTAAAACAACATAAATACAATTTAATAAAGCGTAGGACAAAACAACATAAATACAATTTAATAAAGCATAGGATAAAACAACATAAATACAATTTAATGAAACATAGGATAAACAACATAAATACAATTTAAGAAAGCATAGGACAAAACAACATAAATACAATTTAATAAAGCATATGATAAAACAACATAAATACAATTTAATAAAGCATAAGATAAAACAACATGAATATAATTTAGTAAAGCATAAGATAAAACAACATGAAAACAATTTAATAAAGCATAGGTTAAAACAACATGAATACAATTAAGAAAGCATAGGATAAAACTACATAAATACATTTTAATAAAGCATAGGATAAAACAACATGAATATAATTTAGTAAAGCATAGGACAAAACAACAGAAATACAATTTAATAAAGCATAGGTTAAAACAACATAAATACAATTTAATAAAGCATAGGTTAAAACAACATAAATACAATTTAATAAAGCATAGGACAAAACAACATAAATGCAATTTAATAAAGCATAGGTTAAAACAACATAAATACAATTTAATAAAGCTTCGGACAAAACAACATAAATACAATTTAATAAAGCATAAGATAAAACATCATAAATACAATTTATAAAGCATAGGATCAAACAACATAAATACAATTTAATAAAGCATAGGATAAAACAACATAAATACTTTTTAATAAAGCATAGGATAAAACCACATAAATACAATTTAATAAAGCACAGGATAAAACAACATAAATACAATTTAATAAAGCATAGGATAAAACAACATAAATACAATTTAATAAAGCATAGGATAAAACAACATAAATACAATTTAATAAAGCATAGGATAAAACAACATAAATACTATTTAATAAAGCATACGTTAAAACAACATAAATACAATTAAATAAAGCATAGAATAAAACAACATAAATACAATTTAATAAAGCATAGGTTAAAACAACATAAATACAATTTTATAAAGCATAGGATAAAACAACATAAATACAATTTAATAAAGCATATGTTAAAACAACATAAATACAATTAAATAAAGCATAGAATAAAACAACATAAATACAATTTAATAAAGCATAGGATCAAACAACATAAATACAATTTAATAAAGCATAGGATAAAACAACATAAATACAATTTAATAAAGCATAGGATAAAACAACATAAATACTATTTAATAAAGCATAGGTTAAAACAACATAAATACAATTTAATAAAGCATAGGATAAAACAACATAAATACAATTTAATAAAGCATAGGATAAAACAACATAAATAAAATTTAATAAAGCAAAGGATAAAACAACATAAATACAATTTAATAAAGCATAGGATAAAACAACATAAATACAATTTAATAAAGCATAGGACAAAACAACATAAATACAATTTAATAAAGCATAGGACAAAACAACATAAATACAATTTAATAAAGCATAGGATAAAATAACATAAAAACAATTTAATAAAGCATAGGCTAAAACTACATAAATACAATTTAATAAAGCATAGGATAAATCAAATTAAATACAATTTAATAAAGCATAGGACAAAACAACATAAATACAATTTAATAAAGCATAAGATAAAACAACATGAATATAATTTATTAAAGCATAAGATAAAACAACATGAATACAATTTAATAAAGCATAGGTTAAAACAACATAAATACAATTTAATAAAGCATAGGTTAAAACAACATAAATACAATTTAATAAAGCATAGGATAAAACAACATAAATACAATTTAATAAAGCATAGGATAAAACAACATAAATACTTTTTAATAAAGCATAGGATAAAACCACATAAATACAATTTAATAAAGCACAGGATAAAACAACATAAATACAATTTAATAAAGCATAGGATAAAACAACATAAATACAATTTAATAAAGCATAGGATAAAACAACATAAATACAATTTAATAAAGCATAGGATAAAACAACATAAATACTATTTAATAAAGCATACGTTAAAACAACATAAATACAATTAAATAAAGCATAGAATAAAACAACATAAATACAATTTAATAAAGCATAGGTTAAAACAACATAAATACAATTTTATAAAGCATAGGATAAAACAACATAAATACAATTTAATAAAGCATATGTTAAAACAACATAAATACAATTAAATAAAGCATAGAATAAAACAACATAAATACAATTTAATAAAGCATAGGATCAAACAACATAAATACAATTTAATAAAGCATAGGATAAAACAACATAAATACAATTTAATAAAGCATAGGATAAAACAACATAAATACTATTTAATAAAGCATAGGTTAAAACAACATAAATACAATTTAATAAAGCATAGGATAAAACAACATAAATACAATTTAATAAAGCATAGGATAAAACAACATAAATAAAATTTAATAAAGCAAAGGATAAAACAACATAAATACAATTTAATAAAGCATAGGATAAAACAACATAAATACAATTTAATAAAGCATAGGACAAAACAACATAAATACAATTTAATAAAGCATAGGACAAAACAACATAAATACAATTTAATAAAGCATAGGATAAAATAACATAAAAACAATTTAATAAAGCATAGGCTAAAACTACATAAATACAATTTAATAAAGCATAGGATAAATCAAATTAAATACAATTTAATAAAGCATAGGACAAAACAACATAAATACAATTTAATAAAGCATAAGATAAAACAACATGAATATAATTTATTAAAGCATAAGATAAAACAACATGAATACAATTTAATAAAGCATAGGTTAAAACAACATAAATACAATTTAATAAAGCATAGGTTAAAACAACATAAATACAATTTAATAAAGCATAGGATAAAACAACATAAATACAATTTAATAAAGCATAGGATAAAACAACATAAATACTTTTTAATAAAGCATAGGATAAAACCACATAAATACAATTTAATAAAGCACAGGATAAAACAACATAAATACAATTTAATAAAGCATAGGATAAAACAACATAAATACAATTTAATAAAGCATAGGATAAAACAACATAAATACAATTTAATAAAGCATAGGATAAAACAACATAAATACTATTTAATAAAGCATACGTTAAAACAACATAAATACAATTAAATAAAGCATAGAATAAAACAACATAAATACAATTTAATAAAGCATAGGTTAAAACAACATAAATACAATTTTATAAAGCATAGGATAAAACAACATAAATACAATTTAATAAAGCATAGGTTAAAACAACATAAATACAATTTAATAAAGCATAGGATAAAACAACATAAATTCAATTTAATAAAGCATAGGATAAAACAACATAAATACAATTTAATAAAGCACAGGATAAAACAACATAAATGCAATTTAATAAAGCATAGGCTAAAACTACATAAATACAATTTAATAAAGCATAGGATAAAACAAATTAAATACAATTTAATAAAGCATAGGATAAAACAAATTAAATACAATTTAATAAAGCATAGGATAAAACAACATAAATTCAATTTAATAAAGCATAGGATAAAACAACATAAATTAAATTTAATAAAGCATAGGATAAAACAACATAAATACAATTTAATAAAGCATAGGATAAAACAACATGAATACAATTTAATAAAGCATAAGATAAAACAACATGAATACAATTTAATAAAGCATAGGTTAAAACAACATAAATACAATTTAATAAAGCATAGGTTAAAACAACATAAATACAATTTAATAAAGCATAGGTTAAAACAACATAAATACAATTTAATAAAGCATAGGTTAAAACAACATAAAAACAATGTAATAAAGCATAGGATAAAACAACATAAATATTTTTTAATAAAGCATAGGATAAAACCACATAAATACAATTTAATAAAGCATAGGATAAAACAACATAAATAAAATTTAATAAAGCATAGGTTAAAACAACATAAATACAATTTAATAAAGCATAGGTTAAAACAACATAAATACAATTTAATAAAGCATAGGATGAAACAACATAAATACAATTTAATAAAGCATAGGATAAAACAACATAAATAAAATTTAATAAAGCATAGGTTAAAACAACATAAATACAATTTAATAAAGCGTAGGACAAAACAACATAAATACAATTTAATAAAGCATAGTTTAAAACAACATAAATACAATTTAATAAAGCATAGGATAAAACCACAGAAATACAATTTAATAAAGCATAGGATAAAACAACATAAATACAATTTAATAAAGCATAGGACAAAACAACATAAATACAATTTAATAAAGCATAGGATAAAACAACATAAATACAATTTAATGAAACATAGGATAAACAACATAAATACAATTTAAGAAAGCATAGGACAAAACAACATAAATACAATTTAATAAAGCATATGATAAAACAACATAAATACAACTTAATAAAGCATAAGATAAAACAACATGAATATAATTTAGTAAAGCATAAGATAAAACAACATGAAAACAATTTAATAAAGCATAGGTTAAAACAACATGAATACAATTTAAGAAAGCATAGGATAAAACTACATAAATACATTTTAATAAAGCATAGGATAAAACAACATAAATACAATTTAATAAAGCATAGGATAAAACAACATAAATAAAATTTAATAAAGCATAGGTTAAAACAACATAAATACAATTTAATAAAGCATAGGATAAAACAACATAAATACAATTTAATAAAGCATAGGATAAAACAACATAAATAATTTTTAATAAAGCATAGGATAAAACCACATAAATACAATTTAATAAAGCATAGGATAAAACAACATAAATACAATTTAGTAAAGCATAGGACAAAACAACATAAATACAATTTAATAAAGCATAGGATAAAACAACATAAATACAATTTAATAAAGCATAGGATAAAACCACATAAATACAATTTAAAAAAGCATAGGATAAAACAACATAAATAAAAATTAATAAAGCATAGGTTAAAACAACATAAATACAATTTAATAAAGCATAGGATAAAACAACATAAATACAATTTAATAAAGCATAGGATAAAACAACATAAATAAAATTTAATAAAGCATAGCTTAAAACAACATAAATACAATTTAATAAAGCGTAGGACAAAACAACATAAATACAATTTAATAAAGCATAGTTTAAAACAACATAAATACAATTTAATAAAGCATAGGATAAAACCACAGAAATACAATTTAATAAAGCATAGGATAAAACAACATAAATACAATTTAATAAAGCATAGGATAAAACAACATAATTACAATTTAATAAAGCATAGGATAAAACAACATAAATACAATTTAATAAAGCATAGGACAAAACAACATAAATTCAATTTAATAAAGCATAGGATAAAACAACATGAATACAATTTAATAAAGCATAAGATAAAACAACATGAATACAATTTAATAAAGCATAGGTTAAAACAACATAAATACAATTTAATAAAGCATAGGATAAAACAACATAAATGCAATTTAATAAAGCATAGGCTAAAACTACATAAATACAATTTAATAAAGCATAGGATAAAACAAATTAAATACAATTTAATAAAGCATAGGATAAAACAAATTAAATACAATTTAATAAAGCATAGGATAAAACAACATAAATTCAATTTAATAAAGCATAGGATAAAACAACATAAATTCAATTTAATAAAGCATAGGATAAAACAACATGAATACAATTTAATAAAGCATAAGATAAAACAACATGAATACAATTTAATAAAGCATAGGTTAAAACAACATAAATACAATTTAATAAAGCATAGGTTAAAACAACATAAATACAATTTAATAAAGCATAGGTTAAAACAACATAAATACAGTTTAATAAAGCATAGGATAAAACAACATAAATACAATTTAATAAAGCATAGGATAAAACAACATAAATAAAATTTAATAAAGCATAGGTTAAAACAACATAAATACAATTTAATAAAGCATAGGATAAAACAACATAAATACAATTTAATAAAGCATAGGATAAAACAACATAAATATTTTTTAATAAAGCATAGGATAAAACCACATAAATACAATTTAATAAAGCATAGGATAAAACAACATAAATAAAATTTAATAAAGCATAGGTTAAAACAACATAAATACAATTTAATAAAGCATAAGATAAAACAACATGAATAAAATTTAATAAAGCATAGGTTAAAACAACATAAATACAATTTAATAAAGCATAGGTTAAAACAACATAAATACAATTTAATAAAGCATAGGATAAAACAACATAAATACAATTTAATAAAGCATAGGATAAAACAACATAAATAATTTTTAATAAAGCATAGGATAAAACCACATAAATACAATTTAATAAAGCATAGGATAAAACAACATAAATACAATTTAATAAAGCATAGGACAAAACAACATAAATACAATTTAATAAAGCATAGGATAAAACAACATAAATACAATTTAATAAAGCATAGGATAAAACCACATAAATACAATTTAATAAAGCATAGGATAAAACAACATAAATAAAAATTAATAAAGCATAGGTTAAAACAACATAAATACAATTTAATAAAGCATAGGATAAAACAACATAAATACAATTTAATAAAGCATAGGATAAAACAACATAAATAAAATTTAATAAAGCATAGCTTAAAACAACATAAATACAATTTAATAAAGCGTAGGACAAAACAACATAAATACAATTTAATAAAGCATAGTTTAAAACAACATAAATACAATTTAATAAAGCATAGGATAAAACCACAGAAATACAGTTTAATAAAGCATAGGATAAAACAACATAAATACAATTTATAAAGCATAGGATAAAACAAGATAAATACAATTTAATAAAGCATAGGATAAAACAACATAAATACAATTTAATAAAGCATAGGATAAAACAACATAAATACAATTTAATAAAGCATAGGACAAAACAACATAAATACAATTTAATAAAGCATAGGATAAAACAACATAAATACAATTTAATGAAACATAGGATAAACAACATAAATACAATTTAATAAAGCATAGGACAAAACAACATAAATACAATTTAATAAAGCATATGTTAAAACAACATAAATACAATTTAATAAAGCATAAGATAAAACAACATGAATATAATTTAGTAAAGCTTAAGATAAAACAACATGAATACAATTTAATAAAGCATAGGATAAAACAACATAAATGCAATTTAATAAAGCATAGGCTAAAACTACATAAATACAATTTAATAAAGCATAGGATAAAACAAATTAAATACAATTTAATAAAGCATAGGATAAAACAAATTAAATACAATTTAATAAAGCATAGGATAAAACAACATAAATTCAATTTAATAAAGCATAGGATAAAACAACATAAATTCAATTTAATAAAGCATAGGATAAAACAACATGAATACAATTTAATAAAGCATAAGATAAAACAACATGAATACAATTTAATAAAGCATAGGTTAAAACAACATAAATACAATTTAATAAAGCATAGGTTAAAACAACATAAATACAATTTAATAAAGCATAGGTTAAAACAACATAAATACAGTTTAATAAAGCATAGGATAAAACAACATAAATACAATTTAATAAAGCATAGGATAAAACAACATAAATAAAATTTAATAAAGCATAGGTTAAAACAACATAAATACAATTTAATAAAGCATAGGATAAAACAACATAAATACAATTTAATAAAGCATAGGATAAAACAACATAAATATTTTTTAATAAAGCATAGGATAAAACCACATAAATACAATTTAATAAAGCATAGGATAAAACAACATAAATAAAATTTAATAAAGCATAGGTTAAAACAACATAAATACAATTTAATAAAGCATAAGATAAAACAACATGAATAAAATTTAATAAAGCATAGGTTAAAACAACATAAATACAATTTAATAAAGCATAGGATAAAACAACATAAATACAATTTAATAAAGCATAGGATAAAACAACATATATAAAATTTAATAAAGCATAGGTTAAAACAACATAAATACAATTTAATAAAGCGTAGGACAAAACAACATAAATACAATTTAATAAAGCATAGGATAAAACAACATAAATACAATTTAATGAAACATAGGATAAACAACATAAATACAATTTAAGAAAGCATAGGACAAAACAACATAAATACAATTTAATAAAGCATATGATAAAACAACATAAATACAATTTAATAAAGCATAAGATAAAACAACATGAATATAATTTAGTAAAGCATAAGATAAAACAACATGAAAACAATTTAATAAAGCATAGGTTAAAACAACATGAATACAATTAAGAAAGCATAGGATAAAACTACATAAATACATTTTAATAAAGCATAGGATAAAACAACATGAATATAATTTAGTAAAGCATAGGACAAAACAACAGAAATACAATTTAATAAAGCATAGGTTAAAACAACATAAATACAATTTAATAAAGCATAGGTTAAAACAACATAAATACAATTTAATAAAGCATAGGACAAAACAACATAAATGCAATTTAATAAAGCATAGGTTAAAACAACATAAATACAATTTAATAAAGCTTCGGACAAAACAACATAAATACAATTTAATAAAGCATAAGATAAAACATCATAAATACAATTTATAAAGCATAGGATCAAACAACATAAATACAATTTAATAAAGCATAGGATAAAACAACATAAATACTTTTTAATAAAGCATAGGATAAAACCACATAAATACAATTTAATAAAGCACAGGATAAAACAACATAAATACAATTTAATAAAGCATAGGATAAAACAACATAAATACAATTTAATAAAGCATAGGATAAAACAACATAAATACAATTTAATAAAGCATAGGATAAAACAACATAAATACTATTTAATAAAGCATACGTTAAAACAACATAAATACAATTAAATAAAGCATAGAATAAAACAACATAAATACAATTTTATAAAGCATAGGATAAAACAACATAAATACAATTTAATAAAGCATATGTTAAAACAACATAAATACAATTAAATAAAGCATAGAATAAAACAACATAAATACAATTTAATAAAGCATAGGATCAAACAACATAAATACAATTTAATAAAGCATAGGATAAAACAACATAAATACAATTTAATAAAGCATAGGATAAAACAACATAAATACTATTTAATAAAGCATAGGTTAAAACAACATAAATACAATTTAATAAAGCATAGGATAAAACAACATAAATACAATTTAATAAAGCATAGGATAAAACAACATAAATAAAATTTAATAAAGCAAAGGATAAAACAACATAAATACAATTTAATAAAGCATAGGATAAAACAACATAAATACAATTTAATAAAGCATAGGACAAAACAACATAAATACAATTTAATAAAGCATAGGACAAAACAACATAAATACAATTTAATAAAGCATAAGATAAAACAACATGAATATAATTTAGTAAAGCATAAGATAAAACAACATGAATACAATTTAATAAAGCATAGGTTAAAACAACATAAATACAATTTAAGAAAGCATAGGATAAAACTACATAAATACATTTTAATAAAGCATAGGATAAAACAACATAAATGCAATTTAATAAAGCATAGGTTAAAATAACATAAATACAATTTAATAAAGCTTCGGACAAAACAACATAAATACAATTTAATAAAGCATAGGATAAAACAATATAAATACAATTTATAAAGCATAGGATCAAACAACATAAATACAAATTAATAAAGCATAGGATAAAACAACATAAATACAATTTAATAAAGCATAGGATAAAATAACATAAAAACAATTTAATAAAGCATAGGCTAAAACTACATAAATACAATTTAATAAAGCATAGGATAAATCAAATTAAATACAATTTAATAAAGCATAGGACAAAACAACATAAATACAATTTAATAAAGCATAAGATAAAACAACATGAATATAATTTATTAAAGCATAAGATAAAACAACATGAATACAATTTAATAAAGCATAGGTTAAAACAACATAAATACAATTTAATAAAGCATAGGTTAAAACAACATAAATACAATTTAATAAAGCATAGGATAAAACAACATAAATACAATTTAATAAAGCATAGGATAAAACAACATAAATACTTTTTAATAAAGCATAGGATAAAACCACATAAATACAATTTAATAAAGCACAGGATAAAACAACATAAATACAATTTAATAAAGCATAGGATAAAACAACATAAATACAATTTAATAAAGCATAGGATAAAACAACATAAATACAATTTAATAAAGCATAGGATAAAACAACATAAATACTATTTAATAAAGCATACGTTAAAACAACATAAATACAATTAAATAAAGCATAGAATAAAACAACATAAATACAATTTAATAAAGCATAGGTTAAAACAACATAAATACAATTTTATAAAGCATAGGATAAAACAACATAAATACAATTTAATAAAGCATAGGTTAAAACAACATAAATACAATTTAATAAAGCATAGGATAAAACAACATAAATTCAATTTAATAAAGCATAGGATAAAACAACATAAATACAATTTAATAAAGCACAGGATAAAACAACATAAATGCAATTTAATAAAGCATAGGCTAAAACTACATAAATACAATTTAATAAAGCATAGGATAAAACAAATTAAATACAATTTAATAAAGCATAGGATAAAACAAATTAAATACAATTTAATAAAGCATAGGATAAAACAACATAAATTCAATTTAATAAAGCATAGGATAAAACAACATAAATTAAATTTAATAAAGCATAGGATAAAACAACATAAATACAATTTAATAAAGCATAGGATAAAACAACATGAATACAATTTAATAAAGCATAAGATAAAACAACATGAATACAATTTAATAAAGCATAGGTTAAAACAACATAAATACAATTTAATAAAGCATAGGTTAAAACAACATAAATACAATTTAATAAAGCATAGGTTAAAACAACATAAATACAATTTAATAAAGCATAGGTTAAAACAACATAAAAACAATGTAATAAAGCATAGGATAAAACAACATAAATATTTTTTAATAAAGCATAGGATAAAACCACATAAATACAATTTAATAAAGCATAGGATAAAACAACATAAATAAAATTTAATAAAGCATAGGTTAAAACAACATAAATACAATTTAATAAAGCATAGGTTAAAACAACATAAATACAATTTAATAAAGCATAGGATGAAACAACATAAATACAATTTAATAAAGCATAGGATAAAACAACATAAATAAAATTTAATAAAGCATAGGTTAAAACAACATAAATACAATTTAATAAAGCGTAGGACAAAACAACATAAATACAATTTAATAAAGCATAGTTTAAAACAACATAAATACAATTTAATAAAGCATAGGATAAAACCACAGAAATACAATTTAATAAAGCATAGGATAAAACAACATAAATACAATTTAATAAAGCATAGGACAAAACAACATAAATACAATTTAATAAAGCATAGGATAAAACAACATAAATACAATTTAATGAAACATAGGATAAACAACATAAATACAATTTAAGAAAGCATAGGACAAAACAACATAAATACAATTTAATAAAGCATATGATAAAACAACATAAATACAACTTAATAAAGCATAAGATAAAACAACATGAATATAATTTAGTAAAGCATAAGATAAAACAACATGAAAACAATTTAATAAAGCATAGGTTAAAACAACATGAATACAATTTAAGAAAGCATAGGATAAAACTACATAAATACATTTTAATAAAGCATAGGATAAAACAACATAAATACAATTTAATAAAGCATAGGATAAAACAACATAAATAAAATTTAATAAAGCATAGGTTAAAACAACATAAATACAATTTAATAAAGCATAGGATAAAACAACATAAATACAATTTAATAAAGCATAGGATAAAACAACATAAATAATTTTTAATAAAGCATAGGATAAAACCACATAAATACAATTTAATAAAGCATAGGATAAAACAACATAAATACAATTTAGTAAAGCATAGGACAAAACAACATAAATACAATTTAATAAAGCATAGGATAAAACAACATAAATACAATTTAATAAAGCATAGGATAAAACCACATAAATACAATTTAAAAAAGCATAGGATAAAACAACATAAATAAAAATTAATAAAGCATAGGTTAAAACAACATAAATACAATTTAATAAAGCATAGGATAAAACAACATAAATACAATTTAATAAAGCATAGGATAAAACAACATAAATACAATTTAATAAAGCATAGCTTAAAACAACATAAATACAATTTAATAAAGCGTAGGACAAAACAACATAAATACAATTTAATAAAGCATAGTTTAAAACAACATAAATACAATTTAATAAAGCATAGGATAAAACCACAGAAATACAATTTAATAAAGCATAGGATAAAACAACATAAATACAATTTAATAAAGCATAGGATAAAACAACATAATTACAATTTAATAAAGCATAGGATAAAACAACATAAATACAATTTAATAAAGCATAGGACAAAACAACATAAATTCAATTTAATAAAGCATAGGATAAAACAACATGAATACAATTTAATAAAGCATAAGATAAAACAACATGAATACAATTTAATAAAGCATAGGTTAAAACAACATAAATACAATTTAATAAAGCATAGGATAAAACAACATAAATGCAATTTAATAAAGCATAGGCTAAAACTACATAAATACAATTTAATAAAGCATAGGATAAAACAAATTAAATACAATTTAATAAAGCATAGGATAAAACAAATTAAATACAATTTAATAAAGCATAGGATAAAACAACATAAATTCAATTTAATAAAGCATAGGATAAAACAACATAAATTCAATTTAATAAAGCATAGGATAAAACAACATGAATACAATTTAATAAAGCATAAGATAAAACAACATGAATACAATTTAATAAAGCATAGGTTAAAACAACATAAATACAATTTAATAAAGCATAGGTTAAAACAACATAAATACAATTTAATAAAGCATAGGTTAAAACAACATAAATACAGTTTAATAAAGCATAGGATAAAACAACATAAATACAATTTAATAAAGCATAGGATAAAACAACATAAATAAAATTTAATAAAGCATAGGTTAAAACAACATAAATACAATTTAATAAAGCATAGGATAAAACAACATAAATACAATTTAATAAAGCATAGGATAAAACAACATAAATATTTTTTAATAAAGCATAGGATAAAACCACATAAATACAATTTAATAAAGCATAGGATAAAACAACATAAATAAAATTTAATAAAGCATAGGTTAAAACAACATAAATACAATTTAATAAAGCATAAGATAAAACAACATGAATAAAATTTAATAAAGCATAGGTTAAAACAACATAAATACAATTTAATAAAGCATAGGTTAAAACAACATAAATACAATTTAATAAAGCATAGGATAAAACAACATAAATACAATTTAATAAAGCATAGGATAAAACAACATAAATAAAATTTAATAAAGCATAGGTTAAAACAACATAAATACAATTTAATAAAGCGTAGGACAAAACAACATAAATACAATTTAATAAAGCATAGTTTAAAACAACATAAATACAATTTAATAAAGCATAGGATAAAACCACAGAAATACAATTTAATAAAGCATAGGATAAAACAACATAAATACAATTAAATAAAGCATAGAATAAAACAACATAAATACAATTTAATAAAGCATAGGTTAAAACAACATAAATACAATTTAATAAAGCATAGGATAAAACAACATAAATACAATTTAATAAAGCATAGGATAAAACAACATAAATACTTTTTAATAAAGCATAGGATAAAACCACATAAATACAATTAAATAAAGCACAGGATAAAACAACATAAATACAATTTAATAAAGCATAGGTTAAAACAACATAAATACAATTTTATAAAGCATAGGATAAAACAACATAAATACAATTTAATAAAGCATAGGTTAAAACAACATAAATACAATTTAATAAAGCATAGGATAAAACAACATAAATTCAATTTAATAAAGCATAGGATAAAACAACATAAATACAATTTAATAAAGCACAGGATAAAACAACATAAATGCAATTTAATAAAGCATAGGCTAAAACTACATAAATACAATTTAATAAAGCATAGGATAAAACAAATTAAATACAATTTAATAAAGCATAGGATAAAACAAATTAAATACAATTTAATAAAGCATAGGATAAAACAACATAAATTCAATTTAATAAAGCATAGGATAAAACAACATAAATTAAATTTAATAAAGCATAGGATAAAACAACATAAATACAATTTAATAAAGCATAGGATAAAACAACATGAATACAATTTAATAAAGCATAAGATAAAACAACATGAATACAATTTAATAAAGCATAGGTTAAAACAACATAAATACAATTTAATAAAGCATAGGTTAAAACAACATAAATACAATTTAATAAAGCATAGGATAAAACCACATAAATACAATTTAATAAAGCATAGGATAAAACAACATAAATAAAATTTAATAAAGCATAGGTTAAAACAACATAAATACAATTTAATAAAGCATAGGTTAAAACAACATAAATACAATTTAATAAAGCATAGGATAAAACCACAGAAATACAATTTAATAAAGCATAGGACAAAACAACATAAATACAATTTAATAAAGCATAGGATAAAACAACATAAATACAATTTAATGAAACATAGGATAAACAACATAAATACAATTTAAGAAAGCATAGGACAAAACAACATAAATACAATTTAATAAAGCATATGATAAAACAACATAAATACAACTTAATAAAGCATAAGATAAAACAACATGAATATAATTTAGTAAAGCATAAGATAAAACAACATGAAAACAATTTAATAAAGCATAGGTTAAAACAACATGAATACAATTTAAGAAAGCATAGGATAAAACTACATAAATACATTTTAATAAAGCATAGGATAAAACAACATAAATACAATTTAATAAAGCATAGGATAAAACAACATAAATAAAATTTAATAAAGCATAGGTTAAAACAACATAAATACAATTTAATAAAGCATAGGATAAAACAACATAAATACAATTTAATAAAGCATAGGATAAAACAACATAAATAATTTTTAATAAAACATAGGATAAAACCACATAAATACAATTTAATAAAGCATAGGATAAAACAACATAAATACAATTTAGTAAAGCATAGGACAAAACAACATAAATACAATTTAATAAAGCATAGGATAAAACAACATAAATACAATTTAATAAAGCATAGGATAAAACCACATAAATACAATTTAATAAAGCATAGGATAAAACAACATAAATAAAAATTAATAAAGCATAGGTTAAAACAACATAAATGCAATTTAATAAAGCATAGGATAAAACAACATAAATACAATTTAATAAAGCATAGGATAAAACAACATAAATAAAATTTAATAAAGCATAGCTTAAAACAACATAAATACAATTTAATAAAGCGTAGGACAAAACAACATAAATACAATTTAATAAAGCATAGTTTAAAACAACATAAATACAATTTAATAAAGCATAGGATAAAACCACAGAAATACAATTTAATAAAGCATAGGATAAAACAACATAAATACAATTTATAAAGCATAGGATAAAACAACATAAATACAATTTAATAAAGCATAGGATAAAACAACATAAATACAATTTAATAAAGCATAGGATAAAACAACATAATTATAATTTAATAAAGCATAGGATAAAACAACATAAATACAATTTAATAAAGCATAGGACAAAACAACATAAATACAATTTAATAAAGCATAGGATAAAACAACATAAATACAATTTAATGAAACATAGGATAAACAACATAAATACAATTTAATAAAGCATAGGACAAAACAACATAAATACAATTTAATAAAGCATATGTTAAAACAACATAAATACAATTTAATAAAGCATAAGATAAAACAACATGAATATAATTTAGTAAAGCTTAAGATAAAACAACATGAATACAATTTAATAAAGCATAGGATAAAACAAATTAAATACAATTTAATAAAGCATAGGATAAAACAAATTAAATACAATTTAATAAAGCATAGGATAAAACAACATAAATTCAATTTAATAAAGCATAGGATAAAACAACATAAATTCAATTTAATAAAGCATAGGATAAAACAACATGAATACAATTTAATAAAGCATAAGATAAAACAACATGAATACAATTTAATAAAGCATAGGTTAAAACAACATAAATACAATTTAATAAAGCATAGGTTAAAACAACATAAATACAATTTAATAAAGCATAGGTTAAAACAACATAAATACAGTTTAATAAAGCATAGGATAAAACAACATAAATACAATTTAATAAAGCATAGGATAAAACAACATAAATAAAATTTAATAAAGCATAGGTTAAAACAACATAAATACAATTTAATAAAGCATAGGATAAAACAACATAAATACAATTTAATAAAGCATAGGATAAAACAACATAAATATTTTTTAATAAAGCATAGGATAAAACCACATAAATACAATTTAATAAAGCATAGGATAAAACAACATAAATAAAATTTAATAAAGCATAGGTTAAAACAACATAAATACAATTTAATAAAGCATAAGATAAAACAACATGAATAAAATTTAATAAAGCATAGGTTAAAACAACATAAATACAATTTAATAAAGCATAGGATAAAACAACATAAATACAATTTAATAAAGCATAGGATAAAACAACATATATAAAATTTAATAAAGCATAGGTTAAAACAACATAAATACAATTTAATAAAGCGTAGGACAAAACAACATAAATACAATTTAATAAAGCATAGGATAAAACAACATAAATACAATTTAATGAAACATAGGATAAACAACATAAATACAATTTAAGAAAGCATAGGACAAAACAACATAAATACAATTTAATAAAGCATATGATAAAACAACATAAATACAATTTAATAAAGCATAAGATAAAACAACATGAATATAATTTAGTAAAGCATAAGATAAAACAACATGAAAACAATTTAATAAAGCATAGGTTAAAACAACATGAATACAATTAAGAAAGCATAGGATAAAACTACATAAATACATTTTAATAAAGCATAGGATAAAACAACATGAATATAATTTAGTAAAGCATAGGACAAAACAACAGAAATACAATTTAATAAAGCATAGGTTAAAACAACATAAATACAATTTAATAAAGCATAGGTTAAAACAACATAAATACAATTTAATAAAGCATAGGACAAAACAACATAAATGCAATTTAATAAAGCATAGGTTAAAACAACATAAATACAATTTAATAAAGCTTCGGACAAAACAACATAAATACAATTTAATAAAGCATAAGATAAAACATCATAAATACAATTTATAAAGCATAGGATCAAACAACATAAATACAATTTAATAAAGCATAGGATAAAACAACATAAATACTTTTTAATAAAGCATAGGATAAAACCACATAAATACAATTTAATAAAGCACAGGATAAAACAACATAAATACAATTTAATAAAGCATAGGATAAAACAACATAAATACAATTTAATAAAGCATAGGATAAAACAACATAAATACAATTTAATAAAGCATAGGATAAAACAACATAAATACTATTTAATAAAGCATACGTTAAAACAACATAAATACAATTAAATAAAGCATAGAATAAAACAACATAAATACAATTTAATAAAGCATAGGTTAAAACAACATAAATACAATTTTATAAAGCATAGGATAAAACAACATAAATACAATTTAATAAAGCATATGTTAAAACAACATAAATACAATTAAATAAAGCATAGAATAAAACAACATAAATACAATTTAATAAAGCATAGGATCAAACAACATAAATACAATTTAATAAAGCATAGGATAAAACAACATAAATACAATTTAATAAAGCATAGGATAAAACAACATAAATACTATTTAATAAAGCATAGGTTAAAAAAACATAAATACAATTTAATAAAGCATAGGATAAAACAACATAAATACAATTTAATAACGCATAGGATAAAACAACATAAATAAAATTTAATAAAGCAAAGGATAAAACAACATAAATACAATTTAATAAAGCATAGGATAAAACAACATAAATACAATTTAATAAAGCATAGGACAAAACAACATAAATACAATTTAATAAAGCATAGGACAAAACAACATAAATACAATTTAATAAAGCATAAGATAAAACAACATGAATATAATTTAGTAAAGCATAAGATAAAACAACATGAATACAATTTAATAAAGCATAGGTTAAAACAACATAAATACAATTTAAGAAAGCATAGGATAAAACTACATAAATACATTTTAATAAAGCATAGGATAAAACAACATAAATGCAATTTAATAAAGCATAGGTTAAAATAACATAAATACAATTTAATAAAGCTTCGGACAAAACAACATAAATACAATTTAATAAAGCATAGGATAAAACAATATAAATACAATTTATAAAGCATAGGATCAAACAACATAAATACAAATTAATAAAGCATAGGATAAAACAACATAAATACAATTTAATAAAGCATAGGATAAAATAACATAAAAACAATTTAATAAAGCATAGGCTAAAACTACATAAATACAATTTAATAAAGCATAGGATAAATCAAATTAAATACAATTTAATAAAGCATAGGACAAAACAACATAAATACAATTTAATAAAGCATAAGATAAAACAACATGAATATAATTTAGTAAAGCATAAGATAAAACAACATGAATACAATTTAATAAAGCATAAAACAACATAAATACAATTTAATAAAGCATAGGATAAAACAACATAAAAACAATTTAATAAAGCATAGGATAAAACAACATAAAAAAAATTTAATAAAACATAGGTTAAAACAACATAAATACAATTTAATAAAGCATATGACAAAACAACATAAATACAATTTAATAAAGCATAGTTTAAAACAGCATGAATACAATTTAATAAAGCATAGGATAAAACCACAGAAATACAATTTAATAAAGCATAGGATAAAACAACATAAATACAATGTAATAAAGCATAGGACAAAACAACATAAATACAATTTATTAAAGCATAGGATAAAACAACATAAATACAATTTAATGAAACATAGGATAATCAACATAAATACAATTTAATAAAGCATAGGATAAAACAACATAAATAAAATTTAATAAAGCATAGGTTAAAACAACATAAATACAATTTAATAAAGCATAGGTTAAAACAACATAAATACAATTTAATAAAGCATAGGATAAAACAACATAAATACAATTTAATAAAGCATAGGTTAAAACAACATAAATACAATTTAATAAAGCATAGGTTAAAACAACATAAATACAATTTAATAAAGCGTAGGACAAAACAACATAAATACAATTTAATAAAGCATAGTTTAAAACAACATAAATACAATTTAATAAAGCATAGGATAAAACAACATAAATACAATTTAATAAAGCATAGGACAAAACAACATAAATACAATTTAATAAAGCATAGGATAAAACAACATAAATACAATTTAATAAAGCATAGGATAAAACAACATATATAAAATTTAATAAAGCATAGGTTAAAACAACATAAATACAATTTAATAAAGCGTAGGACAAAACAACATAAATACAATTTAATAAAGCATAGGATAAAACAACATAAATACAATTTAATGAAACATAGGATAAACAACATAAATACAATTTAAGAAAGCATAGGACAAAACAACATAAATACAATTTAATAAAGCATATGATAAAACAACATAAATACAATTTAATAAAGCATAAGATAAAACAACATGAATATAATTTAGTAAAGCATAAGATAAAACAACATGAAAACAATTTAATAAAGCATAGGTTAAAACAACATGAATACAATTAAGAAAGCATAGGATAAAACTACATAAATACATTTTAATAAAGCATAGGATAAAACAGCATGAATATAATTTAGTAAAGCATAGGACAAAACAACAGAAATACAATTTAATAAAGCATAGGTTAAAACAACATAAATACAATTTAATAAAGCATAGGTTAAAACAACATAAATACAATTTAATAAAGCATAGGACAAAACAACATAAATGCAATTTAATAAAGCATAGGTTAAAACAACATAAATACAATTTAATAAAGCTTCGGACAAAACAACATAAATACAATTTAATAAAGCATAAGATAAAACATCATAAATACAATTTATAAAGCATAGGATCAAACAACATAAATACAATTTAATAAAGCATAGGATAAAACAACATAAATACTTTTTAATAAAGCATAGGATAAAACCACATAAATACAATTTAATAAAGCACAGGATAAAACAACATAAATACAATTTAATAAAGCATAGGATAAAACAACATAAATACAATTTAATAAAGCATAGGATAAAACAACATAAATACAATTTAATAAAGCATAGGATAAAACAACATAAATACTATTTAATAAAGCATACGTTAAAACAACATAAATACAATTAAATAAAGCATAGAATAAAACAACATAAATACAATTTAATAAAGCATAGGTTAAAACAACATAAATACAATTTTATAAAGCATAGGATAAAACAACATAAATACAATTTAATAAAGCATATGTTAAAACAACATAAATACAATTAAATAAAGCATAGAATAAAACAACATAAATACAATTTAATAAAGCATAGGATCAAACAACATAAATACAATTTAATAAAGCATAGGATAAAACAACATAAATACAATTTAATAAAGCATAGGATAAAACAACATAAATACTATTTAATAAAGCATAGGTTAAAACAACATAAATACAATTTAATAAAGCATAGGATAAAACAACATAAATACAATTTAATAAAGCATAGGATAAAACAACATAAATAAAATTTAATAAAGCAAAGGATAAAACAACATAAATACAATTTAATAAAGCATAGGACAAAACAACATAAATACAATTTAATAAAGCATAGGATAAAACAACATAAATACAATTTAATAAAGCATAGGATAAAACAACATAAATAAAATTTAATAAAGCAAAGGATAAAACAACATAAATACAATTTAATAAAGCATAGGACAAAACAACATAAATACAATTTAATAAAGCATAGGACAAAACAACATAAATACAATTTAATAAAGCATAAGATAAAACAACATGAATATAATTTAGTAAAGCATAAGATAAAACAACATGAATACAATTTAATAAAGCATAGGATAAAACAACATAAATACAATTTAATAAAGCATAGGACAAAACAACATAAATACAATTTAATAAAGCATAGGACAAAACAACATAAATACAATTTAATAAAGCATAAGATAAAACAACATGAATATAATTTAGTAAAGCATAAGATAAAACAACATGAATACAATTTAATAAAGCATAGGTTAAAATAACATAAATACAATTTAATAAAGCTTCGGACAAAACAACATAAATACAATTTAATAAAGCATAGGATAAAACAATATAAATACAATTTATAAAGCATAGGATCAAACAACATAAATACAAATTAATAAAGCATAGGATAAAACAACATAAATACAATTTAATAAAGCATAGGATAAAATAACATAAAAACAATTTAATAAAGCATAGGCTAAAACTACATAAATACAATTTAATAAAGCATAGGATAAATCAAATTAAATACAATTTAATAAAGCATAGGACAAAACAACATAAATACAATTTAATAAAGCATAAGATAAAACAACATGAATATAATTTAGTAAAGCATAAGATAAAACAACATGAATTCAATTTAATAAAGCATAGGTTAAAACAACATAAATACAATTTAATAAAGCATAGGTTAAAACAACATAAATACTATTTAATAAAGCATACGTTAAAACAACATAAATACAATTAAATAAAGCATAGAATAAAACAACATAAATACAATTTAATAAAGCATAGGTTAAAACAACATAAATACAATTTTATAAAGCATAGGATAAAACAACATAAATACAATTTAATAAAGCATAGGTTAAAACAACATAAATACAATTTAATAAAGCATAGGATAAAACAACATAAATTCAATTTAATAAAGCATAGGATAAAACAACATAAATACAATTTAATAAAGCACAGGATAAAACAACATAAATGCAATTTAATAAAGCATAGGCTAAAACTACATAAATACAATTTAATAAAGCATAGGATAAAACAAATTAAATACAATTTAATAAAGCATAGGATAAAACAAATTAAATACAATTTAATAAAGCATAGGATAAAACAACATAAATTCAATTTAATAAAGCATAGGATAAAACAACATAAATTAAATTTAATAAAGCATAGGATAAAACAACATAAATACAATTTAATAAAGCATAGGATAAAACAACATGAATACAATTTAATAAAGCATAAGATAAAACAACATGAATACAATTTAATAAAGCATAGGTTAAAACAACATAAATACAATTTAATAAAGCATAGGTTAAAACAACATAAATACAATTTAATAAAGCATAGGTTAAAACAACATAAATACAATTTAATAAAGCATAGGTTAAAACAACATAAAAACAATGTAATAAAGCATAGGATAAAACAACATAAATATTTTTTAATAAAGCATAGGATAAAACCACATAAATACAATTTAATAAAGCATAGGATAAAACAACATAAATAAAATTTAATAAAGCATAGGTTAAAACAACATAAATACAATTTAATAAAGCATAGGTTAAAACAACATAAATACAATTTAATAAAGCATAGGATAAAACCACAGAAATACAATTTAATAAAGCATAGGATAAAACAACATAAATACAATTTAATAAAGCATAGGACAAAACAACATAAATACAATTTAATAAAGCATAGGATAAAACAACATAAATACAATTTAATGAAACATAGGATAAACAACATAAATACAATTTAAGAAAGCATAGGACAAAACAACATAAATACAATTTAATAAAGCATATGATAAAACAACATAAATACAACTTAATAAAGCATAAGATAAAACAACATGAATATAATTTAGTAAAGCATAAGATAAAACAACATGAAAACAATTTAATAAAGCATAGGTTAAAACAACATGAATACAATTTAAGAAAGCATAGGATAAAACTACATAAATACATTTTAATAAAGCATAGGATAAAACAACATAAATACAATTTAATAAAGCATAGGATAAAACAACATAAATAAAATTTAATAAAGCATAGGTTAAAACAACATAAATACAATTTAATAAAGCATAGGATAAAACAACATAAATACAATTTAATAAAGCATAGGATAAAACAACATAAATAATTTTTAATAAAACATAGGATAAAACCACATAAATACAATTTAATAAAGCATAGGATAAAACAACATAAATACAATTTAGTAAAGCATAGGACAAAACAACATAAATACAATTTAATAAAGCATAGGATAAAACAACATAAATACAATTTAATAAAGCATAGGATAAAACCACATAAATACAATTTAATAAAGCATAGGATAAAACAACATAAATAAAAATTAATAAAGCATAGGTTAAAACAACATAAATACAATTTAATAAAGCATAGGATAAAACAACATAAATACAATTTAATAAAGCATAGGATAAAACAACATAAATAAAATTTAATAAAGCATAGCTTAAAACAACATAAATACAATTTAATAAAGCGTAGGACAAAACAACATAAATACAATTTAATAAAGCATAGTTTAAAACAACATAAATACAATTTAATAAAGCATAGGATAAAACCACAGAAATACAATTTAATAAAGCATAGGATAAAACAACATAAATACAATTTATAAAGCATAGGATAAAACAACATAAATACAATTTAATAAAGCATAGGATAAAACAACATAAATACAATTTAATAAAGCATAGGATAAAACAACATAATTATAATTTAATAAAGCATAGGATAAAACAACATAAATACAATTTAATAAAGCATAGGACAAAACAACATAAATACAATTTAATAAAGCATAGGATAAAACAACATAAATACAATTTAATGAAACATAGGATAAACAACATAAATACAATTTAATAAAGCATAGGACAAAACAACATAAATACAATTTAATAAAGCATATGTTAAAACAACATAAATACAATTTAATAAAGCATAAGATAAAACAACATGAATATAATTTAGTAAAGCTTAAGATAAAACAACATGAATACAATTTAATAAAGCATAGGATAAAACAAATTAAATACAATTTAATAAAGCATAGGATAAAACAAATTAAATACAATTTAATAAAGCATAGGATAAAACAACATAAATTCAATTTAATAAAGCATAGGATAAAACAACATAAATTCAATTTAATAAAGCATAGGATAAAACAACATGAATACAATTTAATAAAGCATAAGATAAAACAACATGAATACAATTTAATAAAGCATAGGTTAAAACAACATAAATACAATTTAATAAAGCATAGGTTAAAACAACATAAATACAATTTAATAAAGCATAGGTTAAAACAACATAAATACAGTTTAATAAAGCATAGGATAAAACAACATAAATACAATTTAATAAAGCATAGGATAAAACAACATAAATAAAATTTAATAAAGCATAGGTTAAAACAACATAAATACAATTTAATAAAGCATAGGATAAAACAACATAAATACAATTTAATAAAGCATAGGATAAAACAACATAAATATTTTTTAATAAAGCATAGGATAAAACCACATAAATACAATTTAATAAAGCATAGGATAAAACAACATAAATAAAATTTAATAAAGCATAGGTTAAAACAACATAAATACAATTTAATAAAGCATAAGATAAAACAACATGAATAAAATTTAATAAAGCATAGGTTAAAACAACATAAATACAATTTAATAAAGCATAGGATAAAACAACATAAATACAATTTAATAAAGCATAGGATAAAACAACATATATAAAATTTAATAAAGCATAGGTTAAAACAACATAAATACAATTTAATAAAGCGTAGGACAAAACAACATAAATACAATTTAATAAAGCATAGGATAAAACAACATAAATACAATTTAATGAAACATAGGATAAACAACATAAATACAATTTAAGAAAGCATAGGACAAAACAACATAAATACAATTTAATAAAGCATATGATAAAACAACATAAATACAATTTAATAAAGCATAAGATAAAACAACATGAATATAATTTAGTAAAGCATAAGATAAAACAACATGAAAACAATTTAATAAAGCATAGGTTAAAACAACATGAATACAATTAAGAAAGCATAGGATAAAACTACATAAATACATTTTAATAAAGCATAGGATAAAACAACATGAATATAATTTAGTAAAGCATAGGACAAAACAACAGAAATACAATTTAATAAAGCATAGGTTAAAACAACATAAATACAATTTAATAAAGCATAGGTTAAAACAACATAAATACAATTTAATAAAGCATAGGACAAAACAACATAAATGCAATTTAATAAAGCATAGGTTAAAACAACATAAATACAATTTAATAAAGCTTCGGACAAAACAACATAAATACAATTTAATAAAGCATAAGATAAAACATCATAAATACAATTTATAAAGCATAGGATCAAACAACATAAATACAATTTAATAAAGCATAGGATAAAACAACATAAATACTTTTTAATAAAGCATAGGATAAAACCACATAAATACAATTTAATAAAGCACAGGATAAAACAACATAAATACAATTTAATAAAGCATAGGATAAAACAACATAAATACAATTTAATAAAGCATAGGATAAAACAACATAAATACAATTTAATAAAGCATAGGATAAAACAACATAAATACTATTTAATAAAGCATACGTTAAAACAACATAAATACAATTAAATAAAGCATAGAATAAAACAACATAAATACAATTTAATAAAGCATAGGTTAAAACAACATAAATACAATTTTATAAAGCATAGGATAAAACAACATAAATACAATTTAATAAAGCATATGTTAAAACAACATAAATACAATTAAATAAAGCATAGAATAAAACAACATAAATACAATTTAATAAAGCATAGGATCAAACAACATAAATACAATTTAATAAAGCATAGGATAAAACAACATAAATACAATTTAATAAAGCATAGGATAAAACAACATAAATACTATTTAATAAAGCATAGGTTAAAAAAACATAAATACAATTTAATAAAGCATAGGATAAAACAACATAAATACAATTTAATAACGCATAGGATAAAACAACATAAATAAAATTTAATAAAGCAAAGGATAAAACAACATAAATACAATTTAATAAAGCATAGGATAAAACAACATAAATACAATTTAATAAAGCATAGGACAAAACAACATAAATACAATTTAATAAAGCATAGGACAAAACAACATAAATACAATTTAATAAAGCATAAGATAAAACAACATGAATATAATTTAGTAAAGCATAAGATAAAACAACATGAATACAATTTAATAAAGCATAGGTTAAAACAACATAAATACAATTTAAGAAAGCATAGGATAAAACTACATAAATACATTTTAATAAAGCATAGGATAAAACAACATAAATGCAATTTAATAAAGCATAGGTTAAAATAACATAAATACAATTTAATAAAGCTTCGGACAAAACAACATAAATACAATTTAATAAAGCATAGGATAAAACAATATAAATACAATTTATAAAGCATAGGATCAAACAACATAAATACAAATTAATAAAGCATAGGATAAAACAACATAAATACAATTTAATAAAGCATAGGATAAAATAACATAAAAACAATTTAATAAAGCATAGGCTAAAACTACATAAATACAATTTAATAAAGCATAGGATAAATCAAATTAAATACAATTTAATAAAGCATAGGACAAAACAACATAAATACAATTTAATAAAGCATAAGATAAAACAACATGAATATAATTTAGTAAAGCATAAGATAAAACAACATGAATACAATTTAATAAAGCATAAAACAACATAAATACAATTTAATAAAGCATAGGATAAAACAACATAAAAACAATTTAATAAAGCATAGGATAAAACAACATAAAAAAAATTTAATAAAACATAGGTTAAAACAACATAAATACAATTTAATAAAGCATATGACAAAACAACATAAATACAATTTAATAAAGCATAGTTTAAAACAGCATGAATACAATTTAATAAAGCATAGGATAAAACAACATAAATACAATGTAATAAAGCATAGGACAAAACAACATAAATACAATTTATTAAAGCATAGGATAAAACAACATAAATACAATTTAATGAAACATAGGATAATCAACATAAATACAATTTAATAAAGCATAGGATAAAACAACATAAATAAAATTTAATAAAGCATAGGTTAAAACAACATAAATACAATTTAATAAAGCATAGGTTAAAACAACATAAATACAATTTAATAAAGCATAGGATAAAACAACATAAATACAATTTAATAAAGCATAGGTTAAAACAACATAAATACAATTTAATAAAGCATAGGTTAAAACAACATAAATACAATTTAATAAAGCGTAGGACAAAACAACATAAATACAATTTAATAAAGCATAGTTTAAAACAACATAAATACAATTTAATAAAGCATAGGATAAAACAACATAAATACAATTTAATAAAGCATAGGACAAAACAACATAAATACAATTTAATAAAGCATAGGATAAAACAACATAAATACAATTTAATAAAGCATAGGATAAAACCACATAAATACAATTTAATAAAGCATAGGATAAAACAACATAAATAAAAATGAATAAAGCATAGGTTAAAACAACATAAATACAATTTAATAAAGCATAGGATAAAACAACATAAATACAATTTAATAAAGCATAGGATAAAACAACATAAATAAAATTTAATAAAGCATAGCTTAAAACAACATAAATACAATTTAATAAAGCGTAGGACAAAACAACATAAATACAATTTAACAAAGCATAGTTTAAAACAACATAAATACAATTTAATAAAGCATAGGATAAAACCACAGAAATACAATTTAATAAAGCATAGGATAAAACAACATAAATACAATTTATAAAGCATAGGATAAAACAACATAAATACAATTTAATAAAGCATAGGATAAAACAACATAAATAAAATTTAATAAAGCATAGGTTAAAACAACATAAATACAATTTAATAAAGCATAGGATAAAACAACATAAATACAATTTAATAAAGCATAGGATAAAACAACATAAATATTTTTTAATAAAGCATAGGATAAAACCACATAAATACAATTTAATAAAGCATAGGATAAAACAACATAAATAAAATTTAATAAAGCATAGGTTAAAACAACATAAATACAATTTAATAAAGCATAAGATAAAACAACATGAATAAAATTTAATAAAGCATAGGTTAAAACAACATAAATACAATTTAATAAAGCATAGGAAAAAACAACATAAATACAATTTAATAAAGCATAGGTTAAAACAACATAAATACAATTTAATAAAGCATAGGATAAAACAACATAAATACAATTTAATAAAGCATAGGATAAAACAACATATATAAAATTTAATAAAGCATAGGTTAAAACAACATAAATACAATTTAATAAAGCGTAGGACAAAACAACATAAATACAATTTAATAAACCATAGGATAAAACAACATAAATACAATTTAATGAAACATAGGATAAACAACATAAATACAATTTAAGAAAGCATAGGACAAAACAACATAAATACAATTTAATAAAGCATATGATAAAACAACATAAATACAATTTAATAAAGCATAAGATAAAACAACATGAATATAATTTAGTAAAGCATAAGATAAAACAACATGAAAACAATTTAATAAAGCATAGGTTAAAACAACATGAATACAATTAAGAAAGCATAGGATAAAACTACATAAATACATTTTAATAAAGCATAGGATAAAACAACATGAATATAATTTAGTAAAGCATAGGACAAAACAACAGAAATACAATTTAATAAAGCATAGGTTAAAACAACATAAATACAATTTAATAAAGCATAGGTTAAAACAACATAAATACAATTTAATAAAGCATAGGACAAAACAACATAAATGCAATTTAATAAAGCATAGGTTAAAACAACATAAATACAATTTAATAAAGCTTCGGACAAAACAACATAAATACAATTTAATAAAGCATAAGATAAAACATCATAAATACAATTTATAAAGCATAGGATCAAACAACATAAATACAATTTAATAAAGCATAGGATTAAACAACATAAATACTTTTTAATAAAGCATAGGATAAAACCACATAAATACAATTTAATAAAGCACAGGATAAAACAACATAAATACAATTTAATAAAGCATAGGATAAAACAACATAAATACAATTTAATAAAGCATAGGATAAAACAACATAAATACAATTTAATAAAGCATAGGATAAAACAACATAAATACTATTTAATAAAGCATACGTTAAAACAACATAAATACAATTAAATAAAGCATAGAATAAAACAACATAAATACAATTTAATAAAGCATAGGTTAAAACAACATAAATACAATTTTATAAAGCATAGGATAAAACAACATAAATACAATTTAATAAAGCATATGTTAAAACAACATAAATACAATTAAATAAAGCATAGAATAAAACAACATAAATACAATTTAATAAAGCATAGGATCAAACAACATAAATACAATTTAATAAAGCATAGGATAAAACAACATAAATACAATTTAATAAAGCATAGGATAAAACAACATAAATACTATTTAATAAAGCATAGGTTAAAACAACATAAATACAATTTAATAAAGCATAGGATAAAACAACATAAATACAATTTAATAAAGCATAGGATAAAACAACATAAATAAAATTTAATAAAGCAAAGGATAAAACAACATAAATACAATTTAATAAAGCATAGGATAAAACAACATAAATACAATTTAATAAAGCATAGGACAAAACAACATAAATACAATTTAATAAAGCATAGGACAAAACAACATAAATACAATTTAATAAAGCATAAGATAAAACAACATGAATATAATTTAGTAAAGCATAAGATAAAACAACATGAATACAATTTAATAAAGCATAGGTTAAAACAACATAAATACAATTTAAGAAAGCATAGGATAAAACTACATAAATACATTTTAATAAAGCATAGGATAAAACAACATAAATGCAATTTAATAAAGCATAGGTTAAAATAACATAAATACAATTTAATAAAGCTTCGGACAAAACAACATAAATACAATTTAATAAAGCATAGGATAAAACAATATAAATACAATTTATAAAGCATAGGATCAAACAACATAAATACAAATTAATAAAGCATAGGATAAAACAACATAAATACAATTTAATAAAGCATAGGATAAAATAACATAAAAACAATTTAATAAAGCATAGGCTAAAACTACATAAATACAATTTAATAAAGCATAGGATAAATCAAATTAAATACAATTTAATAAAGCATAGGACAAAACAACATAAATACAATTTAATAAAGCATAAGATAAAACAACATGAATATAATTTAGTAAAGCATAAGATAAAACAACATGAATTCAATTTAATAAAGCATAGGTTAAAACAACATAAATACAATTTAATAAAGCATAGGTTAAAACAACATAAATACAATTTAATAAAGCATAGGATAAAACAATATAAATACAATTTAATAAAGCATAGGATAAAACAACATAAATACTTTTTAATAAAGCATAGGATAAAACCACATAAATACAATTTAATAAAGCACAGGATAAAACAACATAAATACAATTTAATAAAGCATAGGATAAAACAACATAAATACAATTTAATAAAGCATAGGATAAAACAACATAAATACAATTTAATAAAGCATAGGATAAAACAACATAAATACTATTTAATAAAGCATACGTTAAAACAACATAAATACAATTAAATAAAGCATAGAATAAAACAACATAAATACAATTTAATAAAGCATAGGTTAAAACAACATAAATACAATTTTATAAAGCATAGGATAAAACAACATAAATACAATTTAATAAAGCATAGGTTAAAACAACATAAATACAATTTAATAAAGCATAGGATAAAACAACATAAATTCAATTTAATAAAGCATAGGATAAAACAACATAAATACAATTTAATAAAGCACAGGATAAAACAACATAAATGCAATTTAATAAAGCATAGGCTAAAACTACATAAATACAATTTAATAAAGCATAGGATAAAACAAATTAAATACAATTTAATAAAGCATAGGATAAAACAAATTAAATACAATTTAATAAAGCATAGGATAAAACAACATAAATTCAATTTAATAAAGCATAGGATAAAACAACATAAATTAAATTTAATAAAGCATAGGATAAAACAACATAAATACAATTTAATAAAGCATAGGATAAAACAACATGAATACAATTTAATAAAGCATAAGATAAAACAACATGAATACAATTTAATAAAGCATAGGTTAAAACAACATAAATACAATTTAATAAAGCATAGGTTAAAACAACATAAATACAATTTAATAAAGCATAGTTTAAAACAACATAAATACAATTTAATAAAGCATAGGTTAAAACAACATAAAAACAATGTAATAAAGCATAGGATAAAACAACATAAATATTTTTTAATAAAGCATAGGATAAAACCACATAAATACAATTTAATAAAGCATAGGATAAAACAACATAAATAAAATTTAATAAAGCATAGGTTAAAACAACATAAATACAATTTAATAAAGCATAGGTTAAAACAACATAAATACAATTTAATAAAGCATAGGATAAAACCACAGAAATACAATTTAATAAAGCATAGGATAAAACAACATAAATACAATTTAATAAAGCATAGGACAAAACAACATAAATACAATTTAATAAAGCATAGGATAAAACAACATAAATACAATTTAATGAAACATAGGATAAACAACATAAATACAATTTAAGAAAGCATAGGACAAAACAACATAAATACAATTTAATAAAGCATATGATAAAACAACATAAATACAACTTAATAAAGCATAAGATAAAACAACATGAATATAATTTAGTAAAGCATAAGATAAAACAACATGAAAACAATTTAATAAAGCATAGGTTAAAACAACATGAATACAATTTAAGAAAGCATAGGATAAAACTACATAAATACATTTTAATAAAGCATAGGATAAAACAACATAAATACAATTTAATAAAGCATAGGATAAAACAACATAAATAAAATTTAATAAAGCATAGGTTAAAACAACATAAATACAATTTAATAAAGCATAGGATAAAACAACATAAATACAATTTAATAAAGCATAGGATAAAACAACATAAATAATTTTTAATAAAACATAGGATAAAACCACATAAATACAATTTAATAAAGCATAGGATAAAACAACATAAATACAATTTAGTAAAGCATAGGACAAAACAACATAAATACAATTTAATAAAGCATAGGATAAAACAACATAAATACAATTTAATAAAGCATAGGATAAAACCACATAAATACAATTTAATAAAGCATAGGATAAAACAACATAAATAAAAATTAATAAAGCATAGGTTAAAACAACATAAATACAATTTAATAAAGCATAGGATAAAACAACATAAATACAATTTAATAAAGCATAGGATAAAACAACATAAATACAATTTAATAAAGCATAGGTTAAAACAACATAAATACAATTTAAGAAAGCATAGGATAAAACTACATAAATACATTTTAATAAAGCATAGGATAAAACAACATAAATGCAATTTAATAAAGCATAGGTTAAAATAACATAAATACAATTTAATAAAGCTTCGGACAAAACAACATAAATACAATTTAATAAAGCATAGGATAAAACAATATAAATACAATTTATAAAGCATAGGATCAAACAACATAAATACAAATTAATAAAGCATAGGATAAAACAACATAAATACAATTTAATAAAGCATAGGATAAAATAACATAAAAACAATTTAATAAAGCATAGGCTAAAACTACATAAATACAATTTAATAAAGCATAGGATAAATCAAATTAAATACAATTTAATAAAGCATAGGACAAAACAACATAAATACAATTTAATAAAGCATAAGATAAAACAACATGAATATAATTTAGTAAAGCATAAGATAAAACAACATGAATTCAATTTAATAAAGCATAGGTTAAAACAACATAAATACAATTTAATAAAGCATAGGTTAAAACAACATAAATACAATTTAATAAAGCATAGGATAAAACAACATAAATACAATTTAATAAAGCATAGGATAAAACAACATAAATACTTTTTAATAAAGCATAGGATAAAACCACATAAATACAATTTAATAAAGCACAGGATAAAACAACATAAATACAATTTAATAAAGCATAGGATAAAACAACATAAATACAATTTAATAAAGCATAGGATAAAACAACATAAATACAATTTAATAAAGCATAGGATAAAACAACATAAATACTATTTAATAAAGCATACGTTAAAACAACATAAATACAATTAAATAAAGCATAGAATAAAACAACATAAATACAATTTAATAAAGCATAGGTTAAAACAACATAAATACAATTTTATAAAGCATAGGATAAAACAACATAAATACAATTTAATAAAGCATAGGTTAAAACAACATAAATACAATTTAATAAAGCATAGGATAAAACAACATAAATTCAATTTAATAAAGCATAGGATAAAACAACATAAATACAATTTAATAAAGCACAGGATAAAACAACATAAATGCAATTTAATAAAGCATAGGCTAAAACTACATAAATACAATTTAATAAAGCATAGGATAAAACAAATTAAATACAATTTAATAAAGCATAGGATAAAACAAATTAAATACAATTTAATAAAGCATAGGATAAAACAACATAAATTCAATTTAATAAAGCATAGGATAAAACAACATAAATTAAATTTAATAAAGCATAGGATAAAACAACATAAATACAATTTAATAAAGCATAGGATAAAACAACATGAATACAATTTAATAAAGCATAAGATAAAACAACATGAATACAATTTAATAAAGCATAGGTTAAAACAACATAAATACAATTTAATAAAGCATAGGTTAAAACAACATAAATACAATTTAATAAAGCATAGTTTAAAACAACATAAATACAATTTAATAAAGCATAGGTTAAAACAACATAAAAACAATGTAATAAAGCATAGGATAAAACAACATAAATATTTTTTAATAAAGCATAGGATAAAACCACATAAATACAATTTAATAAAGCATAGGATAAAACAACATAAATAAAATTTAATAAAGCATAGGTTAAAACAACATAAATACAATTTAATAAAGCATAGGTTAAAACAACATAAATACAATTTAATAAAGCATAGGATAAAACCACAGAAATACAATTTAATAAAGCATAGGATAAAACAACATAAATACAATTTAATAAAGCATAGGACAAAACAACATAAATACAATTTAATAAAGCATAGGATAAAACAACATAAATACAATTTAATGAAACATAGGATAAACAACATAAATACAATTTAAGAAAGCATAGGACAAAACAACATAAATACAATTTAATAAAGCATATGATAAAACAACATAAATACAACTTAATAAAGCATAAGATAAAACAACATGAATATAATTTAGTAAAGCATAAGATAAAACAACATGAAAACAATTTAATAAAGCATAGGTTAAAACAACATGAATACAATTTAAGAAAGCATAGGATAAAACTACATAAATACATTTTAATAAAGCATAGGATAAAACAACATAAATACAATTTAATAAAGCATAGGATAAAACAACATAAATAAAATTTAATAAAGCATAGGTTAAAACAACATAAATACAATTTAATAAAGCATAGGATAAAACAACATAAATACAATTTAATAAAGCATAGGATAAAACAACATAAATAATTTTTAATAAAACATAGGATAAAACCACATAAATACAATTTAATAAAGCATAGGATAAAACAACATAAATA
The DNA here is from genome assembly GCF_046119375.1 of Phyllobates terribilis. Taxonomy (NCBI): domain Eukaryota; kingdom Metazoa; phylum Chordata; class Amphibia; order Anura; family Dendrobatidae; genus Phyllobates; species Phyllobates terribilis. Next base: position 2,969,279 of record NW_027362939.1, on the reverse strand, counting down.
CAATTTAGTAAAGCATAGGACAAAACAACATAAATACAATTTAATAAAGCATAGGATAAAACAACATAAATACAATTTAATAAAGCATAGGATAAAACCACATAAATACAATTTAATAAAGCATAGGATAAAACAACATAAATAAAAATTAATAAAGCATAGGTTAAAACAACATAAATACAATTTAATAAAGCATAGGATAAAACAACATAAATACAATTTAATAAAGCATAGGATAAAACAACATAAATACAATTTAATAAAGCATAGGATAAAACAACATAAATACAATTTAATAAAGCATAGGATAAAACAACATAATTACAATTTAATAAAGCATAGGATAAAACAACATAAATACAATTTAATAAAGCATAGGACAAAACAACATAAATACAATTTAATAAAGCATAGGATAAAACAACATAAATACAATTTAATGAAACATAGGATAAACAACATAAATACAATTTAATAAAGCATAGGACAAAACAACATAAATACAATTTAATAAAGCATATGTTAAAACAACATAAATACAATTTAATAAAGCATAAGATAAAACAACATGAATATAATTTAGTAAAGCTTAAGATAAAACAACATGAATACAATTTAATAAAGCATAGGATAAAACAAATTAAATACAATTTAATAAAGCATAGGATAAAACAAATTAAATACAATTTAATAAAGCATAGGATAAAACAACATAAATTCAATTTAATAAAGCATAGGATAAAACAACATAAATTCAATTTAATAAAGCATAGGATAAAACAACATGAATACAATTTAATAAAGCATAAGATAAAACAACATGAATACAATTTAATAAAGCATAGGTTAAAACAACATAAATACAATTTAATAAAGCATAGGTTAAAACAACATAAATACAATTTAATAAAGCATAGGTTAAAACAACATAAATACAGTTTAATAAAGCATAGGATAAAACAACATAAATACAATTTAATAAAGCATAGGATAAAACAACATAAATAAAATTTAATAAAGCATAGGTTAAAACAACATAAATACAATTTAATAAAGCATAGGATAAAACAACATAAATACAATTTAATAAAGCATAGGATAAAACAACATAAATATTTTTTAATAAAGCATAGGATAAAACCACATAAATACAATTTAATAAAGCATAGGATAAAACAACATAAATAAAATTTAATAAAGCATAGGTTAAAACAACATAAATACAATTTAATAAAGCATAAGATAAAACAACATGAATAAAATTTAATAAAGCATAGGTTAAAACAACATAAATACAATTTAATAAAGCATAGGATAAAACAACATAAATACAATTTAATAAAGCATAGGATAAAACAACATATATAAAATTTAATAAAGCATAGGTTAAAACAACATAAATACAATTTAATAAAGCGTAGGACAAAACAACATAAATACAATTTAATAAAGCATAGGATAAAACAACATAAATACAATTTAATGAAACATAGGATAAACAACATAAATACAATTTAAGAAAGCATAGGACAAAACAACATAAATACAATTTAATAAAGCATATGATAAAACAACATAAATACAATTTAATAAAGCATAAGATAAAACAACATGAATATAATTTAGTAAAGCATAAGATAAAACAACATGAAAACAATTTAATAAAGCATAGGTTAAAACAACATGAATACAATTAAGAAAGCATAGGATAAAACTACATAAATACATTTTAATAAAGCATAGGATAAAACAACATGAATATAATTTAGTAAAGCATAGGACAAAACAACAGAAATACAATTTAATAAAGCATAGGTTAAAACAACATAAATACAATTTAATAAAGCATAGGTTAAAACAACATAAATACAATTTAATAAAGCATAGGACAAAACAACATAAATGCAATTTAATAAAGCATAGGTTAAAACAACATAAATACAATTTAATAAAGCTTCGGACAAAACAACATAAATACAATTTAATAAAGCATAAGATAAAACATCATAAATACAATTTATAAAGCATAGGATCAAACAACATAAATACAATTTAATAAAGCATAGGATAAAACAACATAAATACTTTTTAATAAAGCATAGGATAAAACCACATAAATACAATTTAATAAAGCACAGGATAAAACAACATAAATACAATTTAATAAAGCATAGGATAAAACAACATAAATACAATTTAATAAAGCATAGGATAAAACAACATAAATACAATTTAATAAAGCATAGGATAAAACAACATAAATACTATTTAATAAAGCATACGTTAAAACAACATAAATACAATTAAATAAAGCATAGAATAAAACAACATAAATACAATTTAATAAAGCATAGGTTAAAACAACATAAATACAATTTTATAAAGCATAGGATAAAACAACATAAATACAATTTAATAAAGCATATGTTAAAACAACATAAATACAATTAAATAAAGCATAGAATAAAACAACATAAATACAATTTAATAAAGCATAGGATCAAACAACATAAATACAATTTAATAAAGCATAGGATAAAACAACATAAATACAATTTAATAAAGCATAGGATAAAACAACATAAATACTATTTAATAAAGCATAGGTTAAAAAAACATAAATACAATTTAATAAAGCATAGGATAAAACAACATAAATACAATTTAATAAAGCATAGGATAAAACAACATAAATAAAATTTAATAAAGCAAAGGATAAAACAACATAAATACAATTTAATAAAGCATAGGATAAAACAACATAAATACAATTTAATAAAGCATAGGACAAAACAACATAAATACAATTTAATAAAGCATAGGACAAAACAACATAAATACAATTTAATAAAGCATAAGATAAAACAACATGAATATAATTTAGTAAAGCATAAGATAAAACAACATGAATACAATTTAATAAAGCATAGGTTAAAACAACATAAATACAATTTAAGAAAGCATAGGATAAAACTACATAAATACATTTTAATAAAGCATAGGATAAAACAACATAAATGCAATTTAATAAAGCATAGGTTAAAATAACATAAATACAATTTAATAAAGCTTCGGACAAAACAACATAAATACAATTTAATAAAGCATAGGATAAAACAATATAAATACAATTTATAAAGCATAGGATCAAACAACATAAATACAAATTAATAAAGCATAGGATAAAACAACATAAATACAATTTAATAAAGCATAGGATAAAATAACATAAAAACAATTTAATAAAGCATAGGCTAAAACTACATAAATACAATTTAATAAAGCATAAGATAAAACAACATGAATATAATTTAGTAAAGCATAAGATAAAACAACATGAATACAATTTAATAAAGCATAAAACAACATAAATACAATTTAATAAAGCATAGGATAAAACAACATAAAAACAATTTAATAAAGCATAGGATAAAACAACATAAATAAAATTTAATAAAACATAGGTTAAAACAACATAAATACAATTTAATAAAGCATATGACAAAACAACATAAATACAATTTAATAAAGCATAGTTTAAAACAGCATGAATACAATTTAATAAAGCATAGGATAAAACCACAGAAATACAATTTAATAAAGCATAGGATAAAACAACATAAATACAATGTAATAAAGCATAGGACAAAACAACATAAATACAATTTATTAAAGCATAGGATAAAACAACATAAATACAATTTAATGAAACATAGGATAATCAACATAAATACAATTTAATAAAGCATAGGATAAAACAACATAAATAAAATTTAATAAAGCATAGGTTAAAACAACATAAATACAATTTAATAAAGCATAGGTTAAAACAACATAAATACAATTTAATAAAGCATAGGATAAAACAACATAAATACAATTTAATAAAGCATAGGTTAAAACAACATAAATACAATTTAATAAAGCATAGGTTAAAACAACATAAATACAATTTAATAAAGCGTAGGACAAAACAACATAAATACAATTTAATAAAGCATAGTTTAAAACAACATAAATACAATTTAATAAAGCATAGGATAAAACAACATAAATACAATTTAATAAAGCATAGGACAAAACAACATAAATACAATTTAATAAAGCATAGGATAAAACAACATAAATACAATTTAATAAAGCATAGGATAAAACCACATAAATACAATTTAATAAAGCATAGGATAAAACAACATAAATAAAAATGAATAAAGCATAGGTTAAAACAACATAAATACAATTTAATAAAGCATAGGATAAAACAACATAAATACAATTTAATAAAGCATAGGATAAAACAACATAAATAAAATTTAATAAAGCATAGCTTAAAACAACATAAATACAATTTAATAAAGCGTAGGACAAAACAACATAAATACAATTTAATAAAGCATAGTTTAAAACAACATAAATACAATTTAATAAAGCATAGGATAAAACCACAGAAATACAATTTAATAAAGCATAGGATAAAACAACATAAATACAATTTATAAAGCATAGGATAAAACAACATAAATACAATTTAATAAAGCATAGGATAAAACAACATAAATACAATTTAATAAAGCATAGGATAAAACAACATGAATACAATTTAATAAAGCATAGGATAAAACAACATAAATGCAATTTAATAAAGCATAGGCTAAAACTACATAAATACAATTTAATAAAGCATAGGATAAAACAAATTAAATACAATTTAATAAAGCATAGGATAAAACAAATTAAATACAATTTAATAAAGCATAGGATAAAACAACATAAATTCAATTTAATAAAGCATAGGATAAAACAACATAAATTCAATTTAATAAAGCATAGGATAAAACAACATGAATACAATTTAATAAAGCATAAGATAAAACAACATGAATACAATTTAATAAAGCATAGGTTAAAACAACATAAATACAGTTTAATAAAGCATAGGATAAAACAACATAAATACAATTTAATAAAGCATAGGATAAAACAACATAAATAAAATTTAATAAAGCATAGGTTAAAACAACATAAATACAATTTAATAAAGCATAGGATAAAACAACATAAATACAATTTAATAAAGCATAGGATAAAACAACATAAATATTTTTTAATAAAGCATTGGATAAAACCACATAAATACAATTTAATAAAGCATAGGATAAAACAACATAAATAAAATTTAATAAAGCATAGGTTAAAACAACATAAATACAATTTAATAAAGCATAAGATAAAACAACATAAATAAAATTTAATAAAGCATAGGTTAAAACAACATAAATACAATTTAATAAAGCATAGGATAAAACAACATAAATACAATTTAATAAAGCATAGGATAAAACAACATAAATAAAATTTAATAAAGCATAGCTTAAAACAACATAAATACAATTTAATAAAGCGTAGGACAAAACAACATAAATACAATTTAATAAAGCATAGTTTAAAACAACATAAATACAATTTAATAAAGCATAGGATAAAACCACAGAAATACAATTTAATAAAGCATAGGATAAAACAACATAAATACAATTTATAAAGCATAGGATAAAACAACATAAATACAATTTAATAAAGCATAGGATAAAACAACATAAATACAATTTAATAAAGCATAGGATAAAACAACATGAATACAATTTAATAAAGCATAGGATAAAACAACATAAATGCAATTTAATAAAGCATAGGCTAAAACTACATAAATACAATTTAATAAAGCATAGGATAAAACAAATTAAATACAATTTAATAAAGCATAGGATAAAACAAATTAAATACAATTTAATAAAGCATAGGATAAAACAACATAAATTCAATTTAATAAAGCATAGGATAAAACAACATAAATTCAATTTAATAAAGCATAGGATAAAACAACATGAATACAATTTAATAAAGCATAAGATAAAACAACATGAATACAATTTAATAAAGCATAGGTTAAAACAACATAAATACAGTTTAATAAAGCATAGGATAAAACAACATAAATACAATTTAATAAAGCATAGGATAAAACAACATAAATAAAATTTAATAAAGCATAGGTTAAAACAACATAAATACAATTTAATAAAGCATAGGATAAAACAACATAAATACAATTTAATAAAGCATAGGATAAAACAACATAAATATTTTTTAATAAAGCATTGGATAAAACCACATAAATACAATTTAATAAAGCATAGGATAAAACAACATAAATAAAATTTAATAAAGCATAGGTTAAAACAACATAAATACAATTTAATAAAGCATAAGATAAAACAACATGAATAAAATTTAATAAAGCATAGGTTAAAACAACATAAATACAATTTAATAAAGCATAGGATAAAACAACATAAATACAATTTAATAAAGCATAGGTTAAAACAACATAAATACAATTTAATAAAGCATAGGATAAAACAACATAAATACAATTTAATAAAGCATAGGATAAAACAACATATATAAAATTTAATAAAGCATAGGTTAAAACAACATAAATACAATTTAATAAAGCGTAGGACAAAACAACATAAATACAATTTAATAAAGCATAGTTTAAAACAACATAAATACAATTTAAGAAAGCATAGGATAAAACTACATAAATACATTTTAATAAAGCATAGGATAAAACAACATAAATACAATTTAATAAAGCATAGGATAAAACAACATAAATAAAATTTAATAAAGCATAGGTTAAAACAACATAAATACAATTTAATAAAGCATAGGATAAAACAACATAAATACAATTTAATAAAGCATAGGATAAAACAACATAAATAATTTTTAATAAAGCATAGGATAAAACCACATAAATACAATTTAATAAAGCATAGGATAAAACAACATAAATACAATTTAATAAAGCATAGGACAAAACAACATCAATACAATTTAATAAAGCATAGGATAAAACAACATAAATAATTTTTAATAAAGCATAGGATAAAACCACATAAATACAATTTAATAAAGCATAGGATAAAACAACATAAATAAAAATTAATAAAGCATAGGTTAAAACAACATAAATACAATTTAATAAAGCATAGGATAAAACAACATAAATACAATTTAATAAAGCATAGGATAAAACCACATAAATACAATTTAATAAAGCATAGGTTAAAACAACATAAATACAATTTAATAAAGCATAGGATAAAACAACATATATAAAATTTAATAAAGCATAGGTTAAAACAACATAAATACAATTTAATAAAGCGTAGGACAAAACAACATAAATACAATTTAATAAAGCATAGTTTAAAACAACATAAATACAATTTAATAAAGCATAGGATAAAACAACATAAATAATTTTTAATAAAGCATAGGATAAAACCACATAAATACAATTTAATAAAGCATAGGATAAAACAACATAAATAAAAATTAATAAAGCATAGGTTAACACAACATAAATACAATTTAATAAAGCATAGGATAAAACAACATAAATACAATTTAATAAAGCATAGGATAAAACCACATAAATACAATTTAATAAAGCATAGGATAAAACAACATGAATAAAATTTAATAAAGCATAGGACAAAACAACATAAATACAATTTAATAAAGCATAGGATAAAACAACATAAATACAATTTAATAAAGCATAGGATAAAACAACATAAATAAAATTTAATAAAGCATAGGTTAAAACAACATAAATACAATTTAATAAAGCATAGGACAAAACAACATAAATACAATTTAATAAAGCATAGGATAAAACAACATAAATAATTTTTAATAAAGCATAGGATAAAACCACATAAATACAATTTAATAAAGCATAGGATAAAACAACATAAATACAATTTAATAAAGCATAGGATAAAACAACATAAATTCAATTTAATAAAGCATAGGATAAAACAACATAAATTCAATTTAACAAAGCATAGGATAAAACAACATAAATACAATTTAATAAAGCATAGGATAAAACAACATGAATACAATTTAATAAAGCATAAGATAAAACAACATGAATACAATTTAATAAAGCATAGGTTAAAACAACATAAATACAATTTAATAAAGCATAGGTTAAAACAACATAAATACAATTTAATAAAGCATAGGTTAAAACAACATAAATACAATTTAATAAAGCATAGGATAAAACAACATAAATACAATTTAATAAAGCATAGGATAAAACAACATAAATAAAATTTAATAAAGCATAGGTTAAAACAACATAAATACAATTTAATAAAGCATAGGATAAAACAACATAAATACAATTTAATAAAGCATAGGATAAAACAACATAAATATTTTTTAATAAAGCATAGGATAAAACCACATAAATACAATTTAATAAAGCATAGGATAAAACAACATAAATAAAATTTAATAAAGCATAGGTTAAAACAACATAAATACAATTTAATAAAGCATAAGATAAAACAACATGAATAAAATTTAATAAAGCATAGGTTAAAACAACATAAATACAATTTAATAAAGCATAGGATAAAACAACATAAATACAATTTAATAAAGCATAGGTTAAAACAACATAAATACAATTTAATAAAGCATAGGATAAAACAACATATATAAAATTTAATAAAGCATAGGTTAAAACAACATAAATACAATTTAATAAAGCGTAGGACAAAACAACATAAATACAATTTAATAAAGCATAGTTTAAAACAACATAAATACAATTTAATAAAGCATAGGATAAAACCACAGAAATACAATTTAATAAAGCATAGGATAAAACAACATAAATACAATTTAATAAAGCATAGGACAAAACAACATAAATACAATTTAATAAAGCATAGGATAAAACAACATAAATACAATTTAATGAAACATAGGATAAACAACATAAATACAATTTAAGAAAGCATAGGACAAAACAACATAAATACAATTTAATAAAGCATATGATAAAACAACATAAATACAATTTAATAAAGCATAGGATAAAACAACATAAATAAAATTTAATAAAGCATAGGTTAAAACAACATAAATACAATTTAATAAAGCATAGGATAAAACAACATAAATACAATTTAATAAAGCATAGGATAAAACAACATAAATAATTTTTAATAAAGCATAGGATAAAACCACATAAATACAATTTAATAAAGCATAGGATAAAACAACATAAATACAATTTAATAAAGCATAGGATAAAACAACATAAATAATTTTTAATAAAGCATAGGATAAAACCACATAAATACAATTTAATAAAGCATAGGATAAAACAACATAAATAAAAATTAATAAAGCATAGGTTAAAACAACATAAATACTTTTTAATAAAGCATAGGATAAAACCACATAAATACAATTTAACAAAGCACAGGATAAAACAACATAAATACAATTTAATAAAGCATAGGATAAAACAACATAAATACAATTTAACAAAGCACAGGATAAAACAACATAAATACAATTTAATAAAGCATAGGATAAAACAACATAAATACAATTTAATAAAGCATAGGATAAAACAACATAAATACAATTTAATAAAGCATAGGATAAAACAACATAAATAATTTTTAATAAAGCATAGGATAAAACCACATAAATACAATTTAATAAAGCATAGGATAAAACAACATAAATAAAAATTAATAAAGCATAGGTTAAAACAACATAAATACTTTTTAATAAAGCATAGGATAAAACCACATAAATACAATTTAACAAAGCACAGGATAAAACAACATAAATACAATTTAATAAAGCATAGGATAAAACAACATAAATACAATTTAACAAAGCACAGGATAAAACAACATAAATACAATTTAATAAAGCATAGGATAAAACAACATAAATACAGTTTAATAAAGCATAGGATAAAACAACATAAATAAAATTTAATAAAGCATAGGTTAAAACAACATAAATACAATTTAATAAAGCATAGGATAAAACAACATAAATACAATTTAATAAAGCATAGGATAAAACAACATAAATACAATTTAATAAAGCATAGGATAAAACAACATAAATATTTTTTAATAAAGCATAGGATAAAACCACATAAATACAATTTAATAAAGCATAGGATAAAACAACATAAATAAAATTTAATAAAGCATAGGTTAAAACAGCATAAATACAATTTAATAAAGCATAAGATAAAACAACATGAATAAAATTTAATAAAGCATAGGTTAAAACAACATAAATACAATTTAATAAAGCATAGGATAAAACAACATAAATACAATTTAATAAAGCATAGGTTAAAACAACATAAATACAATTTAATAAAGCATAGGATAAAACAACATAAATACAATTTAATAAAGCATAGGATAAAACCACAGAAATACAATTTAATAAAGCATAGGATAAAACAACATAAATACAATTTAATAAAGCATAGGACAAAACAACATAAATACAATTTAATAAAGCATAGGACAAAACAACATAAATACATTTTAATAAAGCATAGGATAAAACAACATAAATACAATTTAATAAAGCATAGGATAAAACAACATAAATAAAATTTAATAAAGCATAGGTTAAAACAACATAAATACAATTTAATAAAGCATAGGATAAAACCACAGAAAAAAAATTTAATAAAACATAGGATAAAACAACATAAATACAATTTATAAAGCATAGGATAAAACAACATAAATACAATTTAATAAAGCATAGGATAAAACAACATAAATACAATTTAATGAAACATAGGATAAACAACATAAATACAATTTAATAAAGCATAGGACAAAACAACATAAATACAATTTAATAAAGCATAGGATAAAACAACATAAATAATTTTTAATAAAGCATAGGATAAAACCACATAAATACAATTTAATAAAGCATAGGATAAAACAACATAAATAAAAATTAATAAAGCATAGGTTAAAACAACATAAATACAATTTAATAAAGCATAGGATAAAACAACATAAATACAATTTAATAAAGCATAGGATAAAACAACATAAATAAAATTTAATAAAGCATAGCTTAAAACAACATAAATACAATTTAATAAAGCGTAGGACAAAACAACATAAATACAATTTAATAAAGCATAGTTTAAAACAACATAAATACAATTTAATAAAGCATAGGATAAAACCACAGAAATACAATTTAATAAAACATAGGATAAAACAACATAAATACAATTTATAAAGCATAGGATAAAACAACATAAATACAATTTAATAAAGCATAGGATAAAACAACATAAATACAATTTAATGAAACATAGGATAAACAACATAAATACAATTTAATAAAGCATAGGACAAAACAACATAAATACAATTTAATAAAGCATATGTTAAAACAACATTAATACAATTTAATAAAGCATAAGATAAAACAACATGAATATAATTTAGTAAAGCTTAAGATAAAACAACATGAATACAATTTAATAAAGCATAGGATAAAACAACATAAATGCAATTTAATAAAGCATAGGCTAAAACTACATAAATACAATTTAATAAAGCATAGGATAAAACAAATTAAATACAATTTAATAAAGCATAGGATAAAACAAATAAAATACAATTTAATAAAGCATAGGATAAAACAACATAAATTCAATTTAATAAAGCATAGGATAAAACAACATAAATTCAATTTAACAAAGCATAGGATAAAACAACATAAATACAATTTAATAAAGCATAGGATAAAACAACATGAATACAATTTAATAAAGCATAAGATAAAACAACATGAATACAATTTAATAAAGCATAGGTTAAAACAACATAAATACAATTTAATAAAGCATAGGTTAAAACAACATAAATACAATTTAATAAAGCATAGGTTAAAACAACATAAATACAATTTAATAAAGCATAGGATAAAACAACATAAATACAATTTAATAAAGCATAGGATAAAACAACATAAATAAAATTTAATAAAGCATAGGTTAAAACAACATAAATACAATTTAATAAAGCATAGGATAAAACAACATAAATACAATTTAATAAAGCATAGGATAAAACAACATAAATATTTTTTAATAAAGCATAGGATAAAACCACATAAATACAATTTAATAAAGCATAGGATAAAACAACATAAATAAAATTTAATAAAGCATAGGTTAAAACAACATAAATACAATTTAATAAAGCATAAGATAAAACAACATGAATAAAATTTAATAAAGCATAGGTTAAAACAACATAAATACAATTTAATAAAGCATAGGATAAAACAACATAAATACAATTTAATAAAGCATAGGTTAAAACAACATAAATACAATTTAATAAAGCATAGGATAAAACAACATATATAAAATTTAATAAAGCATAGGTTAAAACAACATAAATACAATTTAATAAAGCGTAGGACAAAACAACATAAATACAATTTAATAAAGCATAGTTTAAAACAACATAAATACAATTTAATAAAGCATAGGATAAAACAACAGAAATACAATTTAATAAAGCATAGGATAAAACAACATAAATACAATTTAATAAAGCATAGGACAAAACAACATAAATACAATTTAATAAAGCATAGGATAAAACAACATAAATACAATTTAATGAAACATAGGATAAACAACATAAATACAATTTAAGAAAGCATAGGACAAAACAACATAAATACAATTTAATAAAGCATATGATAAAACAACATAAATACAATTTAATAAAGCATAGGATAAAACAACATAAATAAAATTTAATAAAGCATAGGTTAAAACAACATAAATACAATTTAATAAAGCATAGGATAAAACAACATAAATACAATTTAATAAAGCATAGGATAAAACAACATAAATAATTTTTAATAAAGCATAGGATAAAACCACATAAATACAATTTAATAAAGCATAGGATAAAACAACATAAATAAAAATTAATAAAGCATAGGTTAAAACAACATAAATACTTTTTAATAAAGCATAGGATAAAACCACATAAATACAATTTAACAAAGCACAGGATAAAACAACATAAATACAATTTAATAAAGCATAGGATAAAACAACATAAATACAATTTAACAAAGCACAGGATAAAACAACATAAATACAATTTAATAAAGCATAGGATAAAACAACATAAATACAGTTTAATAAAGCATAGGATAAAACAACATAAATAAAATTTAATAAAGCATAGGTTAAAACAACATAAATACAATTTAATAAAGCATAGGATAAAACAACATAAATACAATTTAATAAAGCATAGGATAAAACAACATAAATACAATTTAATAAAGCATAGGATAAAACAACATAAATATTTTTTAATAAAGCATAGGATAAAACCACATAAATACAATTTAATAAAGCATAGGATAAAACAACATAAATAAAATTTAATAAAGCATAGGTTAAAACAGCATAAATACAATTTAATAAAGCATAAGATAAAACAACATGAATAAAATTTAATAAAGCATAGGTTAAAACAACATAAATACAATTTAATAAAGCATAGGATAAAACAACATAAATACAATTTAATAAAGCATAGGTTAAAACAACATAAATACAATTTAATAAAGCATAGGATAAAACAACATAAATACAATTTAATAAAGCATAGGATAAAACCACAGAAATACAATTTAATAAAGCATAGGATAAAACAACATAAATACAATTTAATAAAGCATAGGACAAAACAACATAAATACAATTTAATAAAGCATAGGATAAAACAACATAAATACAATTTAATGAAACATAGGATAAACAACATAAATACAATTTAAGAAAGCATAGGACAAAACAACATAAATACAATTTAATAAAGCATATGATAAAACAACATAAATACAATTTAATAAAGCATAAGATAAAACAACATGAATATAATTTAGTAAAGCATAAGATAAAACAACATGAAAACAATTTAATAAAGCATAGGTTAAAACAACATGAATACAATTTAAGAAAGCATAGGATAAAACAACATAAATAATTTTTAATAAAGCATAGGATAAAACCACATAAATACAATTTAATAAAGCATAGGATAAAACAACATAAATACAATTTAATAAAGCATAGGACAAAACAACATAAATACAATTTAATAAAGCATAGGATAAAACAACATAAATACAATTTAATAAAGCATAGGACAAAACAACATAAATACATTTTAATAAAGCATAGGATAAAACAACATAAATACAATTTAATAAAGCATAGGATAAAACAACATAAATAAAATTTATAAAGAATAGGATAAAACAACATAAATACAATTTAATAAAGCATAGGATAAAACAACATAAATACAATTTAATAAAGCATAGGATAAAACAACATAAATACAATTTAATAAAGCATAGGTTAAAACAACATAAATGCAATTTAATAAAGCATAGGATAAAACAACATAAATACAATTTAATAAAGCATAGGAAAAAACAACATAAATACAATTTAATAAAGCATAAGATAAAACAACATGAATAAAATTTAATAAAGCATAGGTTAAAACAACATAAATACAATTTAATAAAGCATAGGATAAAACAACATAAATACAATTTAATAAAGCATAGGATAAAACAACATAAATAAAATTTAATAAAGCATAGGTTAAAACAACATAAATACAATTTAATAAAGCATAGGACAAAACAACATAAATACAATTTAATAAAGCATAGGATAAAACAACATAAATAATTTTTAATAAAGCATAGGATAAAACCACATAAATACAATTTAATAAAGCATAGGATAAAACAACATAAATACAATTTAATAAAGCATAGGATAAAACAACATAAATTCAATTTAATAAAGCATAGGATAAAACAACATAAATTCAATTTAACAAAGCATAGGATAAAACAACATAAATACAATTTAATAAAGCATAGGATAAAACAACATGAATACAATTTAATAAAGCATAAGATAAAACAACATGAATACAATTTAATAAAGCATAGGTTAAAACAACATAAATACAATTTAATAAAGCATAGGTTAAAACAACATAAATACAATTTAATAAAGCATAGGTTAAAACAACATAAATACAATTTAATAAAGCATAGGATAAAACAACATAAATACAATTTAATAAAGCATAGGATAAAACAACATAAATAAAATTTAATAAAGCATAGGTTAAAACAACATAAATACAATTTAATAAAGCATAGGATAAAACAACATAAATACAATTTAATAAAGCATAGGATAAAACAACATAAATATTTTTTAATAAAGCATAGGATAAAACCACATAAATACAATTTAATAAAGCATAGGATAAAACAACATAAATAAAATTTAATAAAGCATAGGTTAAAACAACATAAATACAATTTAATAAAGCATAAGATAAAACAACATGAATAAAATTTAATAAAGCATAGGTTAAAACAACATAAATACAATTTAATAAAGCATAGGATAAAACAACATAAATACAATTTAATAAAGCATAGGTTAAAACAACATAAATACAATTTAATAAAGCATAGGATAAAACAACATATATAAAATTTAATAAAGCATAGGTTAAAACAACATAAATACAATTTAATAAAGCGTAGGACAAAACAACATAAATACAATTTAATAAAGCATAGTTTAAAACAACATAAATACAATTTAATAAAGCATAGGATAAAACAACATAAATAATTTTTAATAAAGCATAGGATAAAACCACATAAATACAATTTAATAAAGCATAGGATAAAACAACATAAATAAAAATTAATAAAGCATAGGTTAACACAACATAAATACAATTTAATAAAGCATAGGTTAAAACAACATAAATACAATTTAATAAAGCATAGGACAAAACAACATAAATACAATTTAATAAAGCATAGGATAAAACAACATAAATAATTTTTAATAAAGCATAGGATAAAACCACATAAATACAATTTAATAAAGCATAGGATAAAACAACATAAATACAATTTAATAAAGCATAGGATAAAACAACATAAATTCAATTTAATAAAGCATAGGATAAAACAACATAAATTCAATTTAACAAAGCATAGGATAAAACAACATAAATACAATTTAATAAAGCATAGGATAAAACAACATGAATACAATTTAATAAAGCATAAGATAAAACAACATGAATACAATTTAATAAAGCATAGGTTAAAACAACATAAATACAATTTAATAAAGCATAGGTTAAAACAACATAAATACAATTTAATAAAGCATAGGTTAAAACAACATAAATACAATTTAATAAAGCATAGGATAAAACAACATAAATACAATTTAATAAAGCATAGGATAAAACAACATAAATAAAATTTAATAAAGCATAGGTTAAAACAACATAAATACAATTTAATAAAGCATAGGATAAAACAACATAAATACAATTTAATAAAGCATAGGATAAAACAACATAAATATTTTTTAATAAAGCATAGGATAAAACCACATAAATACAATTTAATAAAGCATAGGATAAAACAACATAAATAAAATTTAATAAAGCATAGGTTAAAACAACATAAATACAATTTAATAAAGCATAAGATAAAACAACATGAATAAAATTTAATAAAGCATAGGTTAAAACAACATAAATACAATTTAATAAAGCATAGGATAAAACAACATAAATACAATTTAATAAAGCATAGGTTAAAACAACATAAATACAATTTAATAAAGCATAGGATAAAACAACATATATAAAATTTAATAAAGCATAGGTTAAAACAACATAAATACAATTTAATAAAGCGTAGGACAAAACAACATAAATACAATTTAATAAAGCATAGTTTAAAACAACATAAATACAATTTAATAAAGCATAGGATAAAACAACATAAATAATTTTTAATAAAGCATAGGATAAAACCACATAAATACAATTTAATAAAGCATAGGATAAAACAACATAAATAAAAATTAATAAAGCATAGGTTAACACAACATAAATACAATTTAATAAAGCATAGGATAAAACAACATAAATACAATTTAATAAAGCATAGGATAAAACCACATAAATACAATTTAATAAAGCATAGGATAAAACAACATGAATAAAATTTAATAAAGCATAGGACAAAACAACATAAATACAATTTAATAAAGCATAGGATAAAACAACATAAATACAATTTAATAAAGCATAGGATAAAACAACATAAATAAAATTTAATAAAGCATAGGTTAAAACAACATAAATACAATTTAATAAAGCATAGGACAAAACAACATAAATACAATTTAATAAAGCATAGGATAAAACAACATAAATAATTTTTAATAAAGCATAGGATAAAACCACATAAATACAATTTAATAAAGCATAGGATAAAACAACATAAATACAATTTAATAAAGCATAGGATAAAACAACATAAATTCAATTTAATAAAGCATAGGATAAAACAACATAAATTCAATTTAACAAAGCATAGGATAAAACAACATAAATACAATTTAATAAAGCATAGGATAAAACAACATGAATACAATTTAATAAAGCATAAGATAAAACAACATGAATACAATTTAATAAAGCATAGGTTAAAACAACATAAATACAATTTAATAAAGCATAGGTTAAAACAACATAAATACAATTTAATAAAGCATAGGTTAAAACAACATAAATACAATTTAATAAAGCATAGGATAAAACAACATAAATACAATTTAATAAAGCATAGGATAAAACAACATAAATAAAATTTAATAAAGCATAGGTTAAAACAACATAAATACAATTTAATAAAGCATAGGATAAAACAACATAAATACAATTTAATAAAGCATAGGATAAAACAACATAAATATTTTTTAATAAAGCATAGGATAAAACCACATAAATACAATTTAATAAAGCATAGGATAAAACAACATAAATAAAATTTAATAAAGCATAGGTTAAAACAACATAAATACAATTTAATAAAGCATAAGATAAAACAACATGAATAAAATTTAATAAAGCATAGGTTAAAACAACATAAATACAATTTAATAAAGCATAGGATAAAACAACATAAATACAATTTAATAAAGCATAGGTTAAAACAACATAAATACAATTTAATAAAGCATAGGATAAAACAACATATATAAAATTTAATAAAGCATAGGTTAAAACAACATAAATACAATTTAATAAAGCGTAGGACAAAACAACATAAATACAATTTAATAAAGCATAGTTTAAAACAACATAAATACAATTTAATAAAGCATAGGATAAAACCACAGAAATACAATTTAATAAAGCATAGGATAAAACAACATAAATACAATTTAATAAAGCATAGGACAAAACAACATAAATACAATTTAATAAAGCATAGGATAAAACAACATAAATACAATTTAATGAAACATAGGATAAACAACATAAATACAATTTAAGAAAGCATAGGACAAAACAACATAAATACAATTTAATAAAGCATATGATAAAACAACATAAATACAATTTAATAAAGCATAGGATAAAACAACATAAATAAAATTTAATAAAGCATAGGTTAAAACAACATAAATACAATTTAATAAAGCATAGGATAAAACAACATAAATACAATTTAATAAAGCATAGGATAAAACAACATAAATAATTTTTAATAAAGCATAGGATAAAACCACATAAATACAATTTAATAAAGCATAGGATAAAACAACATAAATACAATTTAATAAAGCATAGGATAAAACAACATAAATAATTTTTAATAAAGCATAGGATAAAACCACATAAATACAATTTAATAAAGCATAGGATAAAACAACATAAATAAAAATTAATAAAGCATAGGTTAAAACAACATAAATACTTTTTAATAAAGCATAGGATAAAACCACATAAATACAATTTAACAAAGCACAGGATAAAACAACATAAATACAATTTAATAAAGCATAGGATAAAACAACATAAATACAATTTAACAAAGCACAGGATAAAACAACATAAATACAATTTAATAAAGCATAGGATAAAACAACATAAATACAATTTAATAAAGCATAGGATAAAACAACATAAATACAATTTAATAAAGCATAGGATAAAACAACATAAATAATTTTTAATAAAGCATAGGATAAAACCACATAAATACAATTTAATAAAGCATAGGATAAAACAACATAAATAAAAATTAATAAAGCATAGGTTAAAACAACATAAATACTTTTTAATAAAGCATAGGATAAAACCACATAAATACAATTTAACAAAGCACAGGATAAAACAACATAAATACAATTTAATAAAGCATAGGATAAAACAACATAAATACAATTTAACAAAGCACAGGATAAAACAACATAAATACAATTTAATAAAGCATAGGATAAAACAACATAAATACAGTTTAATAAAGCATAGGATAAAACAACATAAATAAAATTTAATAAAGCATAGGTTAAAACAACATAAATACAATTTAATAAAGCATAGGATAAAACAACATAAATACAATTTAATAAAGCATAGGATAAAACAACATAAATACAATTTAATAAAGCATAGGATAAAACAACATAAATATTTTTTAATAAAGCATAGGATAAAACCACATAAATACAATTTAATAAAGCATAGGATAAAACAACATAAATAAAATTTAATAAAGCATAGGTTAAAACAGCATAAATACAATTTAATAAAGCATAAGATAAAACAACATGAATAAAATTTAATAAAGCATAGGTTAAAACAACATAAATACAATTTAATAAAGCATAGGATAAAACAACATAAATACAATTTAATAAAGCATAGGTTAAAACAACATAAATACAATTTAATAAAGCATAGGATAAAACAACATAAATACAATTTAATAAAGCATAGGATAAAACCACAGAAATACAATTTAATAAAGCATAGGATAAAACAACATAAATACAATTTAATAAAGCATAGGACAAAACAACATAAATACAATTTAATAAAGCATAGGACAAAACAACATAAATACATTTTAATAAAGCATAGGATAAAACAACATAAATACAATTTAATAAAGCATAGGATAAAACAACATAAATAAAATTTAATAAAGCATAGGTTAAAACAACATAAATACAATTTAATAAAGCATAGGATAAAACCACAGAAAAAAAATTTAATAAAACATAGGATAAAACAACATAAATACAATTTATAAAGCATAGGATAAAACAACATAAATACAATTTAATAAAGCATAGGATAAAACAACATAAATACAATTTAATGAAACATAGGATAAACAACATAAATACAATTTAATAAAGCATAGGACAAAACAACATAAATACAATTTAATAAAGCATAGGATAAAACAACATAAATAATTTTTAATAAAGCATAGGATAAAACCACATAAATACAATTTAATAAAGCATAGGATAAAACAACATAAATAAAAATTAATAAAGCATAGGTTAAAACAACATAAATACAATTTAATAAAG
The DNA here is from genome assembly GCF_046119375.1 of Phyllobates terribilis. Lineage (NCBI taxonomy): Eukaryota > Metazoa > Chordata > Amphibia > Anura > Dendrobatidae > Phyllobates > Phyllobates terribilis. The sequence continues at coordinate 2,948,806 of NW_027362939.1, read as the reverse complement.
CATAGGATAAAACAACATAAATACAATTTAATAAAGCATAGGATAAAACAACATAAATAAAATTTAATAAAGCATAGCTTAAAACAACATAAATACAATTTAATAAAGCGTAGGACAAAACAACATAAATACAATTTAATAAAGCATAGTTTAAAACAACATAAATACAATTTAATAAAGCATAGGATAAAACCACAGAAATACAATTTAATAAAACATAGGATAAAACAACATAAATACAATTTATAAAGCATAGGATAAAACAACATAAATACAATTTAATAAAGCATAGGATAAAACAACATAAATACAATTTAATGAAACATAGGATAAACAACATAAATACAATTTAATAAAGCATAGGACAAAACAACATAAATACAATTTAATAAAGCATATGTTAAAACAACATTAATACAATTTAATAAAGCATAAGATAAAACAACATGAATATAATTTAGTAAAGCTTAAGATAAAACAACATGAATACAATTTAATAAAGCATAGGATAAAACAACATAAATGCAATTTAATAAAGCATAGGCTAAAACTACATAAATACAATTTAATAAAGCATAGGATAAAACAAATTAAATACAATTTAATAAAGCATAGGATAAAACAAATAAAATACAATTTAATAAAGCATAGGATAAAACAACATAAATTCAATTTAATAAAGCATAGGATAAAACAACATAAATTCAATTTAACAAAGCATAGGATAAAACAACATAAATACAATTTAATAAAGCATAGGATAAAACAACATGAATACAATTTAATAAAGCATAAGATAAAACAACATGAATACAATTTAATAAAGCATAGGTTAAAACAACATAAATACAATTTAATAAAGCATAGGTTAAAACAACATAAATACAATTTAATAAAGCATAGGTTAAAACAACATAAATACAATTTAATAAAGCATAGGATAAAACAACATAAATACAATTTAATAAAGCATAGGATAAAACAACATAAATAAAATTTAATAAAGCATAGGTTAAAACAACATAAATACAATTTAATAAAGCATAGGATAAAACAACATAAATACAATTTAATAAAGCATAGGATAAAACAACATAAATATTTTTTAATAAAGCATAGGATAAAACCACATAAATACAATTTAATAAAGCATAGGATAAAACAACATAAATAAAATTTAATAAAGCATAGGTTAAAACAACATAAATACAATTTAATAAAGCATAAGATAAAACAACATGAATAAAATTTAATAAAGCATAGGTTAAAACAACATAAATACAATTTAATAAAGCATAGGATAAAACAACATAAATACAATTTAATAAAGCATAGGTTAAAACAACATAAATACAATTTAATAAAGCATAGGATAAAACAACATATATAAAATTTAATAAAGCATAGGTTAAAACAACATAAATACAATTTAATAAAGCGTAGGACAAAACAACATAAATACAATTTAATAAAGCATAGTTTAAAACAACATAAATACAATTTAATAAAGCATAGGATAAAACAACAGAAATACAATTTAATAAAGCATAGGATAAAACAACATAAATACAATTTAATAAAGCATAGGACAAAACAACATAAATACAATTTAATAAAGCATAGGATAAAACAACATAAATACAATTTAATGAAACATAGGATAAACAACATAAATACAATTTAAGAAAGCATAGGACAAAACAACATAAATACAATTTAATAAAGCATATGATAAAACAACATAAATACAATTTAATAAAGCATAGGATAAAACAACATAAATAAAATTTAATAAAGCATAGGTTAAAACAACATAAATACAATTTAATAAAGCATAGGATAAAACAACATAAATACAATTTAATAAAGCATAGGATAAAACAACATAAATAATTTTTAATAAAGCATAGGATAAAACCACATAAATACAATTTAATAAAGCATAGGATAAAACAACATAAATAAAAATTAATAAAGCATAGGTTAAAACAACATAAATACTTTTTAATAAAGCATAGGATAAAACCACATAAATACAATTTAACAAAGCACAGGATAAAACAACATAAATACAATTTAATAAAGCATAGGATAAAACAACATAAATACAATTTAACAAAGCACAGGATAAAACAACATAAATACAATTTAATAAAGCATAGGATAAAACAACATAAATACAGTTTAATAAAGCATAGGATAAAACAACATAAATAAAATTTAATAAAGCATAGGTTAAAACAACATAAATACAATTTAATAAAGCATAGGATAAAACAACATAAATACAATTTAATAAAGCATAGGATAAAACAACATAAATACAATTTAATAAAGCATAGGATAAAACAACATAAATATTTTTTAATAAAGCATAGGATAAAACCACATAAATACAATTTAATAAAGCATAGGATAAAACAACATAAATAAAATTTAATAAAGCATAGGTTAAAACAGCATAAATACAATTTAATAAAGCATAAGATAAAACAACATGAATAAAATTTAATAAAGCATAGGTTAAAACAACATAAATACAATTTAATAAAGCATAGGATAAAACAACATAAATACAATTTAATAAAGCATAGGTTAAAACAACATAAATACAATTTAATAAAGCATAGGATAAAACAACATAAATACAATTTAATAAAGCATAGGATAAAACCACAGAAATACAATTTAATAAAGCATAGGATAAAACAACATAAATACAATTTAATAAAGCATAGGACAAAACAACATAAATACAATTTAATAAAGCATAGGATAAAACAACATAAATACAATTTAATGAAACATAGGATAAACAACATAAATACAATTTAAGAAAGCATAGGACAAAACAACATAAATACAATTTAATAAAGCATATGATAAAACAACATAAATACAATTTAATAAAGCATAAGATAAAACAACATGAATATAATTTAGTAAAGCATAAGATAAAACAACATGAAAACAATTTAATAAAGCATAGGTTAAAACAACATGAATACAATTTAAGAAAGCATAGGATAAAACAACATAAATAATTTTTAATAAAGCATAGGATAAAACCACATAAATACAATTTAATAAAGCATAGGATAAAACAACATAAATACAATTTAATAAAGCATAGGACAAAACAACATAAATACAATTTAATAAAGCATAGGATAAAACAACATAAATACAATTTAATAAAGCATAGGACAAAACAACATAAATACATTTTAATAAAGCATAGGATAAAACAACATAAATACAATTTAATAAAGCATAGGATAAAACAACATAAATAAAATTTATAAAGAATAGGATAAAACAACATAAATACAATTTAATAAAGCATAGGATAAAACAACATAAATACAATTTAATAAAGCATAGGATAAAACAACATAAATACAATTTAATAAAGCATAGGTTAAAACAACATAAATGCAATTTAATAAAGCATAGGATAAAACAACATAAATACAATTTAATAAAGCATAGGAAAAAACAACATAAATACAATTTAATAAAGCATAAGATAAAACAACATGAATAAAATTTAATAAAGCATAGGTTAAAACAACATAAATACAATTTAATAAAGCATAGGATAAAACAACATAAATACAATTTAATAAAGCATAGGATAAAACAACATAAATAAAATTTAATAAAGCATAGGTTAAAACAACATAAATACAATTTAATAAAGCATAGGACAAAACAACATAAATACAATTTAATAAAGCATAGGATAAAACAACATAAATAATTTTTAATAAAGCATAGGATAAAACCACATAAATACAATTTAATAAAGCATAGGATAAAACAACATAAATACAATTTAATAAAGCATAGGATAAAACAACATAAATTCAATTTAATAAAGCATAGGATAAAACAACATAAATTCAATTTAACAAAGCATAGGATAAAACAACATAAATACAATTTAATAAAGCATAGGATAAAACAACATGAATACAATTTAATAAAGCATAAGATAAAACAACATGAATACAATTTAATAAAGCATAGGTTAAAACAACATAAATACAATTTAATAAAGCATAGGTTAAAACAACATAAATACAATTTAATAAAGCATAGGTTAAAACAACATAAATACAATTTAATAAAGCATAGGATAAAACAACATAAATACAATTTAATAAAGCATAGGATAAAACAACATAAATAAAATTTAATAAAGCATAGGTTAAAACAACATAAATACAATTTAATAAAGCATAGGATAAAACAACATAAATACAATTTAATAAAGCATAGGATAAAACAACATAAATATTTTTTAATAAAGCATAGGATAAAACCACATAAATACAATTTAATAAAGCATAGGATAAAACAACATAAATAAAATTTAATAAAGCATAGGTTAAAACAACATAAATACAATTTAATAAAGCATAAGATAAAACAACATGAATAAAATTTAATAAAGCATAGGTTAAAACAACATAAATACAATTTAATAAAGCATAGGATAAAACAACATAAATACAATTTAATAAAGCATAGGTTAAAACAACATAAATACAATTTAATAAAGCATAGGATAAAACAACATATATAAAATTTAATAAAGCATAGGTTAAAACAACATAAATACAATTTAATAAAGCGTAGGACAAAACAACATAAATACAATTTAATAAAGCATAGTTTAAAACAACATAAATACAATTTAATAAAGCATAGGATAAAACAACATAAATAATTTTTAATAAAGCATAGGATAAAACCACATAAATACAATTTAATAAAGCATAGGATAAAACAACATAAATAAAAATTAATAAAGCATAGGTTAACACAACATAAATACAATTTAATAAAGCATAGGATAAAACAACATAAATACAATTTAATAAAGCATAGGATAAAACCACATAAATACAATTTAATAAAGCATAGGATAAAACAACATGAATAAAATTTAATAAAGCATAGGACAAAACAACATAAATACAATTTAATAAAGCATAGGATAAAACAACATAAATACAATTTAATAAAGCATAGGATAAAACAACATAAATAAAATTTAATAAAGCATAGGTTAAAACAACATAAATACAATTTAATAAAGCATAGGACAAAACAACATAAATACAATTTAATAAAGCATAGGATAAAACAACATAAATAATTTTTAATAAAGCATAGGATAAAACCACATAAATACAATTTAATAAAGCATAGGATAAAACAACATAAATACAATTTAATAAAGCATAGGATAAAACAACATAAATTCAATTTAATAAAGCATAGGATAAAACAACATAAATTCAATTTAACAAAGCATAGGATAAAACAACATAAATACAATTTAATAAAGCATAGGATAAAACAACATGAATACAATTTAATAAAGCATAAGATAAAACAACATGAATACAATTTAATAAAGCATAGGTTAAAACAACATAAATACAATTTAATAAAGCATAGGTTAAAACAACATAAATACAATTTAATAAAGCATAGGTTAAAACAACATAAATACAATTTAATAAAGCATAGGATAAAACAACATAAATACAATTTAATAAAGCATAGGATAAAACAACATAAATAAAATTTAATAAAGCATAGGTTAAAACAACATAAATACAATTTAATAAAGCATAGGATAAAACAACATAAATACAATTTAATAAAGCATAGGATAAAACAACATAAATATTTTTTAATAAAGCATAGGATAAAACCACATAAATACAATTTAATAAAGCATAGGATAAAACAACATAAATAAAATTTAATAAAGCATAGGTTAAAACAACATAAATACAATTTAATAAAGCATAAGATAAAACAACATGAATAAAATTTAATAAAGCATAGGTTAAAACAACATAAATACAATTTAATAAAGCATAGGATAAAACAACATAAATACAATTTAATAAAGCATAGGTTAAAACAACATAAATACAATTTAATAAAGCATAGGATAAAACAACATATATAAAATTTAATAAAGCATAGGTTAAAACAACATAAATACAATTTAATAAAGCGTAGGACAAAACAACATAAATACAATTTAATAAAGCATAGTTTAAAACAACATAAATACAATTTAATAAAGCATAGGATAAAACCACAGAAATACAATTTAATAAAGCATAGGATAAAACAACATAAATACAATTTAATAAAGCATAGGACAAAACAACATAAATACAATTTAATAAAGCATAGGATAAAACAACATAAATACAATTTAATGAAACATAGGATAAACAACATAAATACAATTTAAGAAAGCATAGGACAAAACAACATAAATACAATTTAATAAAGCATATGATAAAACAACATAAATACAATTTAATAAAGCATAGGATAAAACAACATAAATAAAATTTAATAAAGCATAGGTTAAAACAACATAAATACAATTTAATAAAGCATAGGATAAAACAACATAAATACAATTTAATAAAGCATAGGATAAAACAACATAAATAATTTTTAATAAAGCATAGGATAAAACCACATAAATACAATTTAATAAAGCATAGGATAAAACAACATAAATACAATTTAATAAAGCATAGGATAAAACAACATAAATAATTTTTAATAAAGCATAGGATAAAACCACATAAATACAATTTAATAAAGCATAGGATAAAACAACATAAATAAAAATTAATAAAGCATAGGTTAAAACAACATAAATACTTTTTAATAAAGCATAGGATAAAACCACATAAATACAATTTAACAAAGCACAGGATAAAACAACATAAATACAATTTAATAAAGCATAGGATAAAACAACATAAATACAATTTAACAAAGCACAGGATAAAACAACATAAATACAATTTAATAAAGCATAGGATAAAACAACATAAATACAATTTAATAAAGCATAGGATAAAACAACATAAATACAATTTAATAAAGCATAGGATAAAACAACATAAATAATTTTTAATAAAGCATAGGATAAAACCACATAAATACAATTTAATAAAGCATAGGATAAAACAACATAAATAAAAATTAATAAAGCATAGGTTAAAACAACATAAATACTTTTTAATAAAGCATAGGATAAAACCACATAAATACAATTTAACAAAGCACAGGATAAAACAACATAAATACAATTTAATAAAGCATAGGATAAAACAACATAAATACAATTTAACAAAGCACAGGATAAAACAACATAAATACAATTTAATAAAGCATAGGATAAAACAACATAAATACAGTTTAATAAAGCATAGGATAAAACAACATAAATAAAATTTAATAAAGCATAGGTTAAAACAACATAAATACAATTTAATAAAGCATAGGATAAAACAACATAAATACAATTTAATAAAGCATAGGATAAAACAACATAAATACAATTTAATAAAGCATAGGATAAAACAACATAAATATTTTTTAATAAAGCATAGGATAAAACCACATAAATACAATTTAATAAAGCATAGGATAAAACAACATAAATAAAATTTAATAAAGCATAGGTTAAAACAGCATAAATACAATTTAATAAAGCATAAGATAAAACAACATGAATAAAATTTAATAAAGCATAGGTTAAAACAACATAAATACAATTTAATAAAGCATAGGATAAAACAACATAAATACAATTTAATAAAGCATAGGTTAAAACAACATAAATACAATTTAATAAAGCATAGGATAAAACAACATAAATACAATTTAATAAAGCATAGGATAAAACCACAGAAATACAATTTAATAAAGCATAGGATAAAACAACATAAATACAATTTAATAAAGCATAGGACAAAACAACATAAATACAATTTAATAAAGCATAGGACAAAACAACATAAATACATTTTAATAAAGCATAGGATAAAACAACATAAATACAATTTAATAAAGCATAGGATAAAACAACATAAATAAAATTTAATAAAGCATAGGTTAAAACAACATAAATACAATTTAATAAAGCATAGGATAAAACCACAGAAAAAAAATTTAATAAAACATAGGATAAAACAACATAAATACAATTTATAAAGCATAGGATAAAACAACATAAATACAATTTAATAAAGCATAGGATAAAACAACATAAATACAATTTAATGAAACATAGGATAAACAACATAAATACAATTTAATAAAGCATAGGACAAAACAACATAAATACAATTTAATAAAGCATAGGATAAAACAACATAAATAATTTTTAATAAAGCATAGGATAAAACCACATAAATACAATTTAATAAAGCATAGGATAAAACAACATAAATAAAAATTAATAAAGCATAGGTTAAAACAACATAAATACAATTTAATAAAGCATAGGATAAAACAACATAAATACAATTTAATAAAGCATAGGATAAAACAACATAAATAAAATTTAATAAAGCATAGCTTAAAACAACATAAATACAATTTAATAAAGCGTAGGACAAAACAACATAAATACAATTTAATAAAGCATAGTTTAAAACAACATAAATACAATTTAATAAAGCATAGGATAAAACCACAGAAATACAATTTAATAAAACATAGGATAAAACAACATAAATACAATTTATAAAGCATAGGATAAAACAACATAAATACAATTTAATAAAGCATAGGATAAAACAACATAAATACAATTTAATGAAACATAGGATAAACAACATAAATACAATTTAATAAAGCATAGGACAAAACAACATAAATACAATTTAATAAAGCATATGTTAAAACAACATTAATACAATTTAATAAAGCATAAGATAAAACAACATGAATATAATTTAGTAAAGCTTAAGATAAAACAACATGAATACAATTTAATAAAGCATAGGATAAAACAACATAAATGCAATTTAATAAAGCATAGGCTAAAACTACATAAATACAATTTAATAAAGCATAGGATAAAACAAATTAAATACAATTTAATAAAGCATAGGATAAAACAAATAAAATACAATTTAATAAAGCATAGGATAAAACAACATAAATTCAATTTAATAAAGCATAGGATAAAACAACATAAATTCAATTTAACAAAGCATAGGATAAAACAACATAAATACAATTTAATAAAGCATAGGATAAAACAACATGAATACAATTTAATAAAGCATAAGATAAAACAACATGAATACAATTTAATAAAGCATAGGTTAAAACAACATAAATACAATTTAATAAAGCATAGGTTAAAACAACATAAATACAATTTAATAAAGCATAGGTTAAAACAACATAAATACAATTTAATAAAGCATAGGATAAAACAACATAAATACAATTTAATAAAGCATAGGATAAAACAACATAAATAAAATTTAATAAAGCATAGGTTAAAACAACATAAATACAATTTAATAAAGCATAGGATAAAACAACATAAATACAATTTAATAAAGCATAGGATAAAACAACATAAATATTTTTTAATAAAGCATAGGATAAAACCACATAAATACAATTTAATAAAGCATAGGATAAAACAACATAAATAAAATTTAATAAAGCATAGGTTAAAACAACATAAATACAATTTAATAAAGCATAAGATAAAACAACATGAATAAAATTTAATAAAGCATAGGTTAAAACAACATAAATACAATTTAATAAAGCATAGGATAAAACAACATAAATACAATTTAATAAAGCATAGGTTAAAACAACATAAATACAATTTAATAAAGCATAGGATAAAACAACATATATAAAATTTAATAAAGCATAGGTTAAAACAACATAAATACAATTTAATAAAGCGTAGGACAAAACAACATAAATACAATTTAATAAAGCATAGTTTAAAACAACATAAATACAATTTAATAAAGCATAGGATAAAACAACAGAAATACAATTTAATAAAGCATAGGATAAAACAACATAAATACAATTTAATAAAGCATAGGACAAAACAACATAAATACAATTTAATAAAGCATAGGATAAAACAACATAAATACAATTTAATGAAACATAGGATAAACAACATAAATACAATTTAAGAAAGCATAGGACAAAACAACATAAATACAATTTAATAAAGCATATGATAAAACAACATAAATACAATTTAATAAAGCATAGGATAAAACAACATAAATAAAATTTAATAAAGCATAGGTTAAAACAACATAAATACAATTTAATAAAGCATAGGATAAAACAACATAAATACAATTTAATAAAGCATAGGATAAAACAACATAAATAATTTTTAATAAAGCATAGGATAAAACCACATAAATACAATTTAATAAAGCATAGGATAAAACAACATAAATAAAAATTAATAAAGCATAGGTTAAAACAACATAAATACTTTTTAATAAAGCATAGGATAAAACCACATAAATACAATTTAACAAAGCACAGGATAAAACAACATAAATACAATTTAATAAAGCATAGGATAAAACAACATAAATACAATTTAACAAAGCACAGGATAAAACAACATAAATACAATTTAATAAAGCATAGGATAAAACAACATAAATACAGTTTAATAAAGCATAGGATAAAACAACATAAATAAAATTTAATAAAGCATAGGTTAAAACAACATAAATACAATTTAATAAAGCATAGGATAAAACAACATAAATACAATTTAATAAAGCATAGGATAAAACAACATAAATACAATTTAATAAAGCATAGGATAAAACAACATAAATATTTTTTAATAAAGCATAGGATAAAACCACATAAATATTTTTTAATAAAGCATAGGATAAAACCACATAAATACAATTTAATAAAGCATAGGATAAAACAACATAAATAAAATTTAATAAAGCATAGGTTAAAACAGCATAAATACAATTTAATAAAGCATAAGATAAAACAACATGAATAAAATTTAATAAAGCATAGGTTAAAACAACATAAATACAATTTAATAAAGCATAGGATAAAACAACATAAATACAATTTAATAAAGCATAGGTTAAAACAACATAAATACAATTTAATAAAGCATAGGATAAAACAACATAAATACAATTTAATAAAGCATAGGATAAAACCACAGAAATACAATTTAATAAAGCATAGGATAAAACAACATAAATACAATTTAATAAAGCATAGGACAAAACAACATAAATACAATTTAATAAAGCATAGGATAAAACAACATAAATACAATTTAATGAAACATAGGATAAACAACATAAATACAATTTAAGAAAGCATAGGACAAAACAACATAAATACAATTTAATAAAGCATATGATAAAACAACATAAATACAATTTAATAAAGCATAAGATAAAACAACATGAATATAATTTAGTAAAGCATAAGATAAAACAACATGAAAACAATTTAATAAAGCATAGGTTAAAACAACATGAATACAATTTAAGAAAGCATAGGATAAAACAACATAAATAATTTTTAATAAAGCATAGGATAAAACCACATAAATACAATTTAATAAAGCATAGGATAAAACAACATAAATACAATTTAATAAAGCATAGGACAAAACAACATAAATACAATTTAATAAAGCATAGGATAAAACAACATAAATACAATTTAATAAAGCATAGGACAAAACAACATAAATACATTTTAATAAAGCATAGGATAAAACAACATAAATACAATTTAATAAAGCATAGGATAAAACAACATAAATAAAATTTATAAAGAATAGGATAAAACAACATAAATACAATTTAATAAAGCATAGGATAAAACAACATAAATACAATTTAATAAAGCATAGGATAAAACAACATAAATACAATTTAATAAAGCATAGGTTAAAACAACATAAATGCAATTTAATAAAGCATAGGATAAAACAACATAAATACAATTTAATAAAGCATAGGAAAAAACAACATAAATACAATTTAATAAAGCATAGTTTAAAACAACATAAATACAATTTAATAAAGCATAGGATAAAACCACAGAAATACAATTTAATAAAGCATAGGATAAAACAACATAAATACAATTTAATAAAGCATAGGACAAAACAACATAAATACAACTTAATAACGCATAGGATAAAACAACATAAATACAATTTAATGAAACATAGGATAAACAACATAAATACAATTTAATAAAGCATAGGACAAAACAACATAAATACAATTTAATAAAGCATATGTTAAAACAACATAAATACAATTTGATAAAGCATAGTTTAAAACAACATAAATACAATTTAATAAAGCATAGTTTAAAACAACATAAATACAATTTAATAAAGCATTAGATAAAACAACATGAATATAATTTAGTAAAGCATAAGATAAAACAACATGAATACAATTTAATAAAGTATAGGATAAAACAACATAAATAAAATTTAATAAAGCATAGGACAAAACAACATAAATACAATTTAATAAAGCATAGGACAAAACAACATAAATACAATTTAATAAAGCATAGGATAAAACAACATAAATAAAATTTAATAAAGCATAGGACAAAACAACATAAATACAATTTAATAAAGCATAGGATAAAACAACATAAATAAAATTTAATAAAGCATAGGATAAAACAACATAAATACAATTTAATGAAACATAGGATAAACAAAATAAATACAATTTAATAAAGCATAGTTTAAAACAACATAAATACAATTTAATAAAGCATATGTTAAAACAACATGAATACAATTTAATAAAGCATAAGATAAAACAACATGAATATAATTTAGTAAAGCTTAAGATAAAACAACATGAATACAATTTAATAAAGCATAGGTTAAAACAACATAAATACAATTTAAGAAAGCATAGGATAAAACAACATAAATACAATTTAATAAAGCATAGGATAAAACAACATAAATACAATTTAATAAAGCATAGGTTAAAACAACATAAATGCAATTTAATAAAGCATAGGATAAAACAACATAAATACAATTTAATAAAGCATAGGAAAAAACAACATAAATACAATTTAATAAAGCATAGTTTAAAACAACATAAATACAATTTAATAAAGCATAGGATAAAACCACAGAAATACAATTTAATAAAGCATAGGATAAAACAACATAAATACAATTTAATAAAGCATAGGACAAAACAACATAAATACAACTTAATAACGCATAGGATAAAACAACATAAATAGAATTTAATGAAACATAGGATAAACAACATAAATACAATTTAATAAAGCATAGGACAAAACAACATAAATACAATTTAATAAAGCATATGTTAAAACAACATAAATACAATTTAATAAAGCATAAGATAAAACAACATGAATATAATTTAGTAAAGCTTAAGATAAAACAACATGAATACAATTTAATAAAGCATAGGATAAAACAACATAAATGCAATTTAATAAAGCATAGGCTAAAACTACATAAATACAATTTAATAAAGCATAGGATAAAACAAATTAAATACAATTTAATAAAGCATAGGATAAAACAAATAAAATACAATTTAATAAAGCATAGGATAAAACAACATAAATTCAATTTAATAAAGCATAGGATAAAACAACATAAATTCAATTTAACAAAGCATAGGATAAAACAACATAAATACAATTTAATAAAGCATAGGATAAAACAACATGAATACAATTTAATAAAGCATAAGATAAAACAACATGAATACAATTTAATAAAGCATAGGTTAAAACAACATAAATACAATTTAATAAAGCATAGGTTAAAACAACATAAATACAATTTAATAAAGCATAGGATAAAACAACATGAATACAATTTAATAAAGCATAAGATAAAACAACATGAATACAATTTAATAAAGCATAGGATAAAACAACATAAATACAATTTAATAAAGCATAGGATAAAACAACATAAATAAAATTTAATAAAGCATAGGTTAAAACAACATAAATACAATTTAATAAAGCATAGGATAAAACAACATAAATACAATTTAATAAAGCATAGGACAAAACAACATAAATACAATTTAATAAAGCATATGTTAAAACAACATAAATACAATTTAATAAAGCATAAGATAAAACAACATGAATATAATTTAGTAAAGCTTAAGATAAAACAACATGAATACAATTTAATAAAGCATAGGATAAAACAACATAAATGCAATTTAATAAAGCATAGGCTAAAACTACATAAATACAATTTAATAAAGCATAGGATAAAACAAATTAAATACAATTTAATAAAGCATAGGATAAAACAAATAAAATACAATTTAATAAAGCATAGGATAAAACAACATAAATTCAATTTAATAAAGCATAGGATAAAACAACATAAATTCAATTTAACAAAGCATAGGATAAAACAACATAAATACAATTTAATAAAGCATAGGATAAAACAACATGAATACAATTTAATAAAGCATAAGATAAAACAACATGAATACAATTTAATAAAGCATAGGTTAAAACAACATAAATACAATTTAATAAAGCATAGGTTAAAACAACATAAATACAATTTAATAAAGCATAGGATAAAACAACATGAATACAATTTAATAAAGCATAAGATAAAACAACATGAATACAATTTAATAAAGCATAGGATAAAACAACATAAATACAATTTAATAAAGCATAGGATAAAACAACATAAATAAAATTTAATAAAGCATAGGTTAAAACAACATAAATACAATTTAATAAAGCATAGGATAAAACAACATAAATACAATTTAATAAAGCATAGGATAAAACAACATAAATATTTTTTAATATAGCATAGGATAAAACCACATAAATACAATTTAATAAAGCATAGGATAAAACAACATAAATAAAATTTAATAAAGCATAGGTTAAAACAACATAAATACAATTTAATAAAGCATAAGATAAAACAACATGAATAAAATTTAATAAAGCATAGGTTAAAACAACCTAAATACAATTTAATAAAGCATAGGATAAAACAACATAAATACAATTTAATAAAGCATAGGTTAAAACAACATAAATACAATTTAATAAAGCATAGGATAAAACAACATATATACAATTTAATAAAGCATAGGTTAAAACAACATAAATACAATTTAATAAAGCATAGGATAAAACAACATAAATACAATTTAATAAAGCATAGGATAAAACAACATAAATAATTTTTAATAAAGCATAGGATAAAACCACATGAATACAATTTAATAAAGCATAGGATAAAACAACAGAAATACAATTTAATAAAGCATAGGATAAAACAACATAAATAATTTTTAATAAAGCATAGGATAAAACCACATAAATACAATTTAATAAAGCATAGGATAAAACAACATAAATAAAAATTAATAAAGCATAGGTTAAAACAACATAAATACTTTTTAATAAAGCATAGGATAAAACCACATAAATACAATTTAACAAAGCACAGGATAAAACAACATAAATACAATTTAATAAAGCATAGGATAAAACAACATAAATACAATTTAACAAAGCACAGGATAAAACAACATAAATACAGTTTAATAAAGCATAGGATAAAACAACATAAATACAATTTAATAAAGCATAGGATAAAACAACATAAATACAATTTAATAAAGCATAGGATAAAACAACATAAATAATTTTTAATAAAGCATAGGATAAAACCACATAAATACAATTTAATAAAGCATAGGATAAAACAACATAAATAAAAATTAATAAAGCATAGGTTAAAACAACATAAATACTTTTTAATAAAGCATAGGATAAAACCACATAAATACAATTTAACAAAGCACAGGATAAAACAACATAAATACAATTTAATAAAGCATAGGATAAAACAACATAAATACAATTTAACAAAGCACAGGATAAAACAACATAAATACAATTTAATAAAGCATAGGATAAAACAACATAAATACAGTTTAATAAAGCATAGGATAAAACAACATAAATAAAATTTAATAAAGCATAGGTTAAAACAACATAAATACAATTTAATAAAGCATAGGATAAAACAACATAAATACAATTTAATAAAGCATAGGATAAAACAACATAAATACAATTTAATAAAGCATAGGATAAAACAACATAAATATTTTTTAATAAAGCATAGGATAAAACCACATAAATACAATTTAATAAAGCATAGGATAAAACAACATAAATAAAATTTAATAAAGCATAGGTTAAAACAGCATAAATACAATTTAATAAAGCATAAGATAAAACAACATGAATAAAATTTAATAAAGCATAGGTTAAAACAACATAAATACAATTTAATAAAGCATAGGATAAACAACATAAATACAATTTAATAAAGCATAGGTTAAAACAACATAAATACAATTTAATAAAGCATAGGATAAAACAACATAAATACAATTTAATAAAGCATAGGATAAAACCACAGAAATACAATTTAATAAAGCATAGGATAAAACAACATAAATACAATTTAATAAAGCATAGGACAAAACAACATAAATACAATTTAATAAAGCATAGGACAAAACAACATAAATACATTTTAATAAAGCATAGGATAAAACAACATAAATACAATTTAATAAAGCATAGGATAAAACAACATAAATAAAATTTAATAAAGCATAGGTTAAAACAACATAAATACAATTTAATAAAGCATAGGATAAAACCACAGAAAAAAAATTTAATAAAACATAGGATAAAACAACATAAATACAATTTATAAAGCATAGGATAAAACAACATAAATACAATTTAATAAAGCATAGGATAAAACAACATAAATACAATTTAATGAAACATAGGATAAACAACATAAATACAATTTAATAAAGCATAGGACAAAACAACATAAATACAATTTAATAAAGCATAGGATAAAACAACATAAATAATTTTTAATAAAGCATAGGATAAAACCACATAAATACAATTTAATAAAGCATAGGATAAAACAACATAAATAAAAATTAATAAAGCATAGGTTAAAACAACATAAATACAATTTAATAAAGCATAGGATAAAACAACATAAATACAATTTAATAAAGCATAGGATAAAACAACATAAATAAAATTTAATAAAGCATAGCTTAAAACAACATAAATACAATTTAATAAAGCGTAGGACAAAACAACATAAATACAATTTAATAAAGCATAGTTTAAAACAACATAAATACAATTTAATAAAGCATAGGATAAAACCACAGAAATACAATTTAATAAAACATAGGATAAAACAACATAAATACAATTTATAAAGCATAGGATAAAACAACATAAATACAATTTAATAAAGCATAGGTTAAAACAACATAAATACAATTTAATAAAGCATAGGTTAAAACAACATAAATACAATTTAATAAAGCATAGGATAAAACAACATAAATACAATTTAATAAAGCATAGGATAAAACAACATAAATAAAATTTAATAAAGCATAGGTTAAAACAACATAAATACAATTTAATAAAGCATAGGATAAAACAACATAAATACAATTTAATAAAGCATAGGATAAAACAACATAAATATTTTTTAATAAAGCATAGGATAAAACCACATAAATACAATTTAATAAAGCATAGGATAAAACAACATAAATAAAATTTAATAAAGCATAGGTTAAAACAACATAAATACAATTTAATAAAGCATAAGATAAAACAACATGAATAAAATTTAATAAAGCATAGGTTAAAACAACATAAATACAATTTAATAAAGCATAGGATAAAACAACATAAATACAATTTAATAAAGCATAGGTTAAAACAACATAAATACAATTTAATAAAGCATAGGATAAAACAACATATATAAAATTTAATAAAGCATAGGTTAAAACAACATAAATACAATTTAATAAAGCGTAGGACAAAACAACATAAATACAATTTAATAAAGCATAGTTTAAAACAACATAAATACAATTTAATAAAGCATAGGATAAAACAACAGAAATACAATTTAATAAAGCATAGGATAAAACAACATAAATACAATTTAATAAAGCATAGGACAAAACAACATAAATACAATTTAATAAAGCATAGGATAAAACAACATAAATACAATTTAATGAAACATAGGATAAACAACATAAATACAATTTAAGAAAGCATAGGACAAAACAACATAAATACAATTTAATAAAGCATATGATAAAACAACATAAATACAATTTAATAAAGCATAGGATAAAACAACATAAATAAAATTTAATAAAGCATAGGTTAAAACAACATAAATACAATTTAATAAAGCATAGGATAAAACAACATAAATACAATTTAATAAAGCATAGGATAAAACAACATAAATAATTTTTAATAAAGCATAGGATAAAACCACATAAATACAATTTAATAAAGCATAGGATAAAACAACATAAATAAAAATTAATAAAGCATAGGTTAAAACAACATAAATACTTTTTAATAAAGCATAGGATAAAACCACATAAATACAATTTAACAAAGCACAGGATAAAACAACATAAATACAATTTAATAAAGCATAGGATAAAACAACATAAATACAATTTAACAAAGCACAGGATAAAACAACATAAATACAATTTAATAAAGCATAGGATAAAACAACATAAATACAGTTTAATAAAGCATAGGATAAAACAACATAAATAAAATTTAATAAAGCATAGGTTAAAACAACATAAATACAATTTAATAAAGCATAGGATAAAACAACATAAATACAATTTAATAAAGCATAGGATAAAACAACATAAATACAATTTAATAAAGCATAGGATAAAACAACATAAATATTTTTTAATAAAGCATAGGATAAAACCACATAAATACAATTTAATAAAGCATAGGATAAAACAACATAAATAAAATTTAATAAAGCATAGGTTAAAACAGCATAAATACAATTTAATAAAGCATAAGATAAAACAACATGAATAAAATTTAATAAAGCATAGGTTAAAACAACATAAATACAATTTAATAAAGCATAGGATAAAACAACATAAATACAATTTAATAAAGCATAGGTTAAAACAACATAAATACAATTTAATAAAGCATAGGATAAAACAACATAAATACAATTTAATAAAGCATAGGATAAAACCACAGAAATACAATTTAATAAAGCATAGGATAAAACAACATAAATACAATTTAATAAAGCATAGGACAAAACAACATAAATACAATTTAATAAAGCATAGGATAAAACAACATAAATACAATTTAATGAAACATAGGATAAACAACATAAATACAATTTAAGAAAGCATAGGACAAAACAACATAAATACAATTTAATAAAGCATATGATAAAACAACATAAATACAATTTAATAAAGCATAAGATAAAACAACATGAATATAATTTAGTAAAGCATAAGATAAAACAACATGAAAACAATTTAATAAAGCATAGGTTAAAACAACATGAATACAATTTAAGAAAGCATAGGATAAAACAACATAAATAATTTTTAATAAAGCATAGGATAAAACCACATAAATACAATTTAATAAAGCATAGGATAAAACAACATAAATACAATTTAATAAAGCATAGGACAAAACAACATAAATACAATTTAATAAAGCATAGGATAAAACAACATAAATACAATTTAATAAAGCATAGGACAAAACAACATAAATACATTTTAATAAAGCATAGGATAAAACAACATAAATACAATTTAATAAAGCATAGGATAAAACAACATAAATAAAATTTATAAAGAATAGGATAAAACAACATAAATACAATTTAATAAAGCATAGGATAAAACAACATAAATACAATTTAATAAAGCATAAGATAAAACAACATAAATACAATTTAATAAAGCATAGGTTAAAACAACATAAATGCAATTTAATAAAGCATAGGATAAAACAACATAAATACAATTTAATAAAGCATAGTTTAAAACAACATAAATACAATTTAATAAAGCATAGGATAAAACCACAGAAATACAATTTAATAAAGCATAGGATAAAACAACATAAATACAATTTAATAAAGCATAGGACAAAACAACATAAATACAACTTAATAACGCATAGGATAAAACAACATAAATACAATTTAATGAAACATAGGATAAACAACATAAATACAATTTAATAAAGCATAGGACAAAACAACATAAATACAATTTAATAAAGCATATGTTAAAACAACATAAATACAATTTGATAAAGCATAGTTTAAAACAACATAAATACAATTTAATAAAGCATAGTTTAAAACAACATAAATACAATTTAATAAAGCATTAGATAAAACAACATGAATATAATTTAGTAAAGCATAAGATAAAACAACATGAATACAATTTAATAAAGCATAGGATAAAACAACATAAATAAAATTTAATAAAGCATAGGACAAAACAACATAAATACAATTTAATAAAGCATAGGACAAAACAACATAAATACAATTTAATAAAGCATAGGATAAAACAACATAAATAAAATTTAATAAAGCATAGGACAAAACAACATAAATACAATTTAATAAAGCATAGGATAAAACAACATAAATAAAATTTAATAAAGCATAGGATAAAACAACATAAATACAATTTAATGAAACATAGGATAAACAAAATAAATACAATTTAATAAAGCATAGTTTAAAACAACATAAATACAATTTAATAAAGCATATGTTAAAACAACATGAATACAATTTAATAAAGCATAAGATAAAACAACATGAATATAATTTAGTAAAGCTTAAGATAAAACAACATGAATACAATTTAATAAAGCATAGGTTAAAACAACATAAATACAATTTAAGAAAGCATAGGATAAAACAACATAAATACAATTTAATAAAGCATAGGATAAAACAACATAAATACAATTTAATAAAGCATAGGTTAAAACAACATAAATGCAATTTAATAAAGCATAGGATAAAACAACATAAATACAATTTAATAAAGCATAGGAAAAAACAACATAAATACAATTTAATAAAGCATAGTTTAAAACAACATAAATACAATTTAATAAAGCATAGGATAAAACCACAGAAATACAATTTAATAAAGCATAGGATAAAACAACATAAATACAATTTAATAAAGCATAGGACAAAACAACATAAATACAACTTAATAACGCATAGGATAAAACAACATAAATAGAATTTAATGAAACATAGGATAAACAACATAAATACAATTTAATAAAGCATAGGACAAAACAACATAAATACAATTTAATAAAGCATATGTTAAAACAACATAAATACAATTTAATAAAGCATAAGATAAAACAACATGAATATAATTTAGTAAAGCTTAAGATAAAACAACATGAATACAATTTAATAAAGCATAGGATAAAACAACATAAATGCAATTTAATAAAGCATAGGCTAAAACTACATAAATACAATTTAATAAAGCATAGGATAAAACAAATTAAATACAATTTAATAAAGCATAGGATAAAACAAATAAAATACAATTTAATAAAGCATAGGATAAAACAACATAAATTCAATTTAATAAAGCATAGGATAAAACAACATAAATTCAATTTAACAAAGCATAGGATAAAACAACATAAATACAATTTAATAAAGCATAGGATAAAACAACATGAATACAATTTAATAAAGCATAAGATAAAACAACATGAATACAATTTAATAAAGCATAGGTTAAAACAACATAAATACAATTTAATAAAGCATAGGTTAAAACAACATAAATACAATTTAATAAAGCATAGGATAAAACAACATGAATACAATTTAATAAAGCATAAGATAAAACAACATGAATACAATTTAATAAAGCATAGGATAAAACAACATAAATACAATTTAATAAAGCATAGGTTAAAACAACATAAATACAATTTAATAAAGCATAGGATAAAACAACATAAATACAATTTAATAAAGCATAGGATAAAACCACAGAAATACAATTTAATAAAGCATAGGATAAAACAACATAAATACAATTTAATAAAGCATAGGACAAAACAACATAAATACAATTTAATAAAGCATAGGACAAAACAACATAAATACATTTTAATAAAGCATAGGATAAAACAACATAAATACAATTTAATAAAGCATAGGATAAAACAACATAAATAAAATTTAATAAAGCATAGGTTAAAACAACATAAATACAATTTAATAAAGCATAGGATAAAACCACAGAAAAAAAATTTAATAAAACATAGGATAAAACAACATAAATACAATTTATAAAGCATAGGATAAAACAACATAAATACAATTTAATAAAGCATAGGATAAAACAACATAAATACAATTTAATGAAACATAGGATAAACAACATAAATACAATTTAATAAAGCATAGGACAAAACAACATAAATACAATTTAATAAAGCATAGGATAAAACAACATAAATAATTTTTAATAAAGCATAGGATAAAACCACATAAATACAATTTAATAAAGCATAGGATAAAACAACATAAATAAAAATTAATAAAGCATAGGTTAAAACAACATAAATACAATTTAATAAAGCATAGGATAAAACAACATAAATACAATTTAATAAAGCATAGGATAAAACAACATAAATAAAATTTAATAAAGCATAGCTTAAAACAACATAAATACAATTTAATAAAGCGTAGGACAAAACAACATAAATACAATTTAATAAAGCATAGTTTAAAACAACATAAATACAATTTAATAAAGCATAGGATAAAACCACAGAAATACAATTTAATAAAACATAGGATAAAACAACATAAATACAATTTATAAAGCATAGGATAAAACAACATAAATACAATTTAATAAAGCATAGGTTAAAACAACATAAATACAATTTAATAAAGCATAGGTTAAAACAACATAAATACAATTTAATAAAGCATAGGATAAAACAACATAAATACAATTTAATAAAGCATAGGATAAAACAACATAAATAAAATTTAATAAAGCATAGGTTAAAACAACATAAATACAATTTAATAAAGCATAGGATAAAACAACATAAATACAATTTAATAAAGCATAGGATAAAACAACATAAATATTTTTTAATAAAGCATAGGATAAAACCACATAAATACAATTTAATAAAGCATAGGATAAAACAACATAAATAAAATTTAATAAAGCATAGGTTAAAACAACATAAATACAATTTAATAAAGCATAAGATAAAACAACATGAATAAAATTTAATAAAGCATAGGTTAAAACAACATAAATACAATTTAATAAAGCATAGGATAAAACAACATAAATACAATTTAATAAAGCATAGGTTAAAACAACATAAATACAATTTAATAAAGCATAGGATAAAACAACATATATAAAATTTAATAAAGCATAGGTTAAAACAACATAAATACAATTTAATAAAGCGTAGGACAAAACAACATAAATACAATTTAATAAAGCATAGTTTAAAACAACATAAATACAATTTAATAAAGCATAGGATAAAACAACAGAAATACAATTTAATAAAGCATAGGATAAAACAACATAAATACAATTTAATAAAGCATAGGACAAAACAACATAAATACAATTTAATAAAGCATAGGATAAAACAACATAAATACAATTTAATGAAACATAGGATAAACAACATAAATACAATTTAAGAAAGCATAGGACAAAACAACATAAATACAATTTAATAAAGCATATGATAAAACAACATAAATACAATTTAATAAAGCATAGGATAAAACAACATAAATAAAATTTAATAAAGCATAGGTTAAAACAACATAAATACAATTTAATAAAGCATAGGATAAAACAACATAAATACAATTTAATAAAGCATAGGATAAAACAACATAAATAATTTTTAATAAAGCATAGGATAAAACCACATAAATACAATTTAATAAAGCATAGGATAAAACAACATAAATAAAAATTAATAAAGCATAGGTTAAAACAACATAAATACTTTTTAATAAAGCATAGGATAAAACCACATAAATACAATTTAACAAAGCACAGGATAAAACAACATAAATACAATTTAATAAAGCATAGGATAAAACAACATAAATACAATTTAACAAAGCACAGGATAAAACAACATAAATACAATTTAATAAAGCATAGGATAAAACAACATAAATACAGTTTAATAAAGCATAGGATAAAACAACATAAATAAAATTTAATAAAGCATAGGTTAAAACAACATAAATACAATTTAATAAAGCATAGGATAAAACAACATAAATACAATTTAATAAAGCATAGGATAAAACAACATAAATACAATTTAATAAAGCATAGGATAAAACAACATAAATATTTTTTAATAAAGCATAGGATAAAACCACATAAATACAATTTAATAAAGCATAGGATAAAACAACATAAATAAAATTTAATAAAGCATAGGTTAAAACAGCATAAATACAATTTAATAAAGCATAAGATAAAACAACATGAATAAAATTTAATAAAGCATAGGTTAAAACAACATAAATACAATTTAATAAAGCATAGGATAAAACAACATAAATACAATTTAATAAAGCATAGGTTAAAACAACATAAATACAATTTAATAAAGCATAGGATAAAACAACATAAATACAATTTAATAAAGCATAGGATAAAACCACAGAAATACAATTTAATAAAGCATAGGATAAAACAACATAAATACAATTTAATAAAGCATAGGACAAAACAACATAAATACAATTTAATAAAGCATAGGATAAAACAACATAAATACAATTTAATGAAACATAGGATAAACAACATAAATACAATTTAAGAAAGCATAGGACAAAACAACATAAATACAATTTAATAAAGCATATGATAAAACAACATAAATACAATTTAATAAAGCATAAGATAAAACAACATGAATATAATTTAGTAAAGCATAAGATAAAACAACATGAAAACAATTTAATAAAGCATAGGTTAAAACAACATGAATACAATTTAAGAAAGCATAGGATAAAACAACATAAATAATTTTTAATAAAGCATAGGATAAAACCACATAAATACAATTTAATAAAGCATAGGATAAAACAACATAAATACAATTTAATAAAGCATAGGACAAAACAACATAAATACAATTTAATAAAGCATAGGATAAAACAACATAAATACAATTTAATAAAGCATAGGACAAAACAACATAAATACATTTTAATAAAGCATAGGATAAAACAACATAAATACAATTTAATAAAGCATAGGATAAAACAACATAAATAAAATTTATAAAGAATAGGATAAAACAACATAAATACAATTTAATAAAGCATAGGATAAAACAACATAAATACAATTTAATAAAGCATAAGATAAAACAACATAAATACAATTTAATAAAGCATAGGTTAAAACAACATAAATGCAATTTAATAAAGCATAGGATAAAACAACATAAATACAATTTAATAAAGCATAGTTTAAAACAACATAAATACAATTTAATAAAGCATAGGATAAAACCACAGAAATACAATTTAATAAAGCATAGGATAAAACAACATAAATACAATTTAATAAAGCATAGGACAAAACAACATAAATACAACTTAATAACGCATAGGATAAAACAACATAAATACAATTTAATGAAACATAGGATAAACAACATAAATACAATTTAATAAAGCATAGGACAAAACAACATAAATACAATTTAATAAAGCATATGTTAAAACAACATAAATACAATTTGATAAAGCATAGTTTAAAACAACATAAATACAATTTAATAAAGCATAGTTTAAAACAACATAAATACAATTTAATAAAGCATTAGATAAAACAACATGAATATAATTTAGTAAAGCATAAGATAAAACAACATGAATACAATTTAATAAAGCATAGGATAAAACAACATAAATAAAATTTAATAAAGCATAGGACAAAACAACATAAATACAATTTAATAAAGCATAGGACAAAACAACATAAATACAATTTAATAAAGCATAGGATAAAACAACATAAATAAAATTTAATAAAGCATAGGACAAAACAACATAAATACAATTTAATAAAGCATAGGATAAAACAACATAAATAAAATTTAATAAAGCATAGGATAAAACAACATAAATACAATTTAATGAAACATAGGATAAACAAAATAAATACAATTTAATAAAGCATAGTTTAAAACAACATAAATACAATTTAATAAAGCATATGTTAAAACAACATGAATACAATTTAATAAAGCATAAGATAAAACAACATGAATATAATTTAGTAAAGCTTAAGATAAAACAACATGAATACAATTTAATAAAGCATAGGTTAAAACAACATAAATACAATTTAAGAAAGCATAGGATAAAACAACATAAATACAATTTAATAAAGCATAGGATAAAACAACATAAATACAATTTAATAAAGCATAGGTTAAAACAACATAAATGCAATTTAATAAAGCATAGGATAAAACAACATAAATACAATTTAATAAAGCATAGGAAAAAACAACATAAATACAATTTAATAAAGCATAGTTTAAAACAACATAAATACAATTTAATAAAGCATAGGATAAAACCACAGAAATACAATTTAATAAAGCATAGGATAAAACAACATAAATACAATTTAATAAAGCATAGGACAAAACAACATAAATACAACTTAATAACGCATAGGATAAAACAACATAAATAGAATTTAATGAAACATAGGATAAACAACATAAATACAATTTAATAAAGCATAGGACAAAACAACATAAATACAATTTAATAAAGCATATGTTAAAACAACATAAATACAATTTAATAAAGCATAAGATAAAACAACATGAATATAATTTAGTAAAGCTTAAGATAAAACAACATGAATACAATTTAATAAAGCATAGGATAAAACAACATAAATGCAATTTAATAAAGCATAGGCTAAAACTACATAAATACAATTTAATAAAGCATAGGATAAAACAAATTAAATACAATTTAATAAAGCATAGGATAAAACAAATAAAATACAATTTAATAAAGCATAGGATAAAACAACATAAATTCAATTTAATAAAGCATAGGATAAAACAACATAAATTCAATTTAACAAAGCATAGGATAAAACAACATAAATACAATTTAATAAAGCATAGGATAAAACAACATGAATACAATTTAATAAAGCATAAGATAAAACAACATGAATACAATTTAATAAAGCATAGGTTAAAACAACATAAATACAATTTAATAAAGCATAGGTTAAAACAACATAAATACAATTTAATAAAGCATAGGATAAAACAACATGAATACAATTTAATAAAGCATAAGATAAAACAACATGAATACAATTTAATAAAGCATAGGATAAAACAACATAAATACAATTTAATAAAGCATAGGATAAAACAACATAAATAAAATTTAATAAAGCATAGGTTAAAACAACATAAATACAATTTAATAAAGCATAGGATAAAACAACATAAATACAATTTAATAAAGCATAGGATAAAACAACATAAATATTTTTTAATAAAGCATAGGATAAAACCACATAAATACAATTTAATAAAGCATAGGATAAAACAACATAAATAAAATTTAATAAAGCATAGGTTAAAACAACATAAATACAATTTAATAAAGCATAAGATAAAACAACATGAATAAAATTTAATAAAGCATAGGTTAAAACAACATAAATACAATTTAATAAAGCATAGGATAAAACAACATAAATACAATTTAATAAAGCATAGGTTAAAACAACATAAATACAATTTAATAAAGCATAGGATAAAACAACATAAATACAATTTAATAAAGCATAGGTTAAAACAACATAAATACAATTTAATAAAGCATAAGATAAAACAACATGAATAAAATTTAATAAAGCATAGGTTAAAACAACATAAATACAATTTAATAAAGCATAGGATAAACAACATAAATACAATTTAATAAAGCATAGGTTAAAACAACATAAATACAATTTAATAAAGCATAGGATAAAACAACATAAATACAATTTAATAAAGCATAGGATAAAACCACAGAAATACAATTTAATAAAGCATAGGATAAAACAACATAAATACAATTTAATAAAGCATAGGACAAAACAACATAAATACAATTTAATAAAGCATAGGACAAAACAACATAAATACATTTTAATAAAGCATAGGATAAAACAACATAAATACAATTTAATAAAGCATAGGATAAAACAACATAAATAAAATTTAATAAAGCATAGGTTAAAACAACATAAATACAATTTAATAAAGCATAGGATAAAACCACAGAAAAAAAATTTAATAAAACATAGGATAAAACAACATAAATACAATTTATAAAGCATAGGATAAAACAACATAAATACAATTTAATAAAGCATAGGATAAAACAACATAAATACAATTTAATGAAACATAGGATAAACAACATAAATACAATTTAATAAAGCATAGGACAAAACAACATAAATACAATTTAATAAAGCATAGGATAAAACAACATAAATAATTTTTAATAAAGCATAGGATAAAACCACATAAATACAATTTAATAAAGCATAGGATAAAACAACATAAATAAAAATTAATAAAGCATAGGTTAAAACAACATAAATACAATTTAATAAAGCATAGGATAAAACAACATAAATACAATTTAATAAAGCATAGGATAAAACAACATAAATAAAATTTAATAAAGCATAGCTTAAAACAACATAAATACAATTTAATAAAGCGTAGGACAAAACAACATAAATACAATTTAATAAAGCATAGTTTAAAACAACATAAATACAATTTAATAAAGCATAGGATAAAACCACAGAAATACAATTTAATAAAACATAGGATAAAACAACATAAATACAATTTATAAAGCATAGGATAAAACAACATAAATACAATTTAATAAAGCATAGGATAAAACAACATAAATACAATTTAATGAAACATAGGATAAACAACATAAATACAATTTAATAAAGCATAGGACAAAACAACATAAATACAATTTAATAAAGCATATGTTAAAACAACATTAATACAATTTAATAAAGCATAAGATAAAACAACATGAATATAATTTAGTAAAGCTTAAGATAAAACAACATGAATACAATTTAATAAAGCATAGGATAAAACAACATAAATGCAATTTAATAAAGCATAGGCTAAAACTACATAAATACAATTTAATAAAGCATAGGATAAAACAAATTAAATACAATTTAATAAAGCATAGGATAAAACAAATAAGATACAATTTAATAAAGCATAGGATAAAACAACATAAATTCAATTTAATAAAGCATAGGATAAAACAACATAAATTCAATTTAACAAAGCATAGGATAAAACAACATAAATACAATTTAATAAAGCATAGGATAAAACAACATGAATACAATTTAATAAAGCATAAGATAAAACAACATGAATACAAT
Organism: Phyllobates terribilis; assembly: GCF_046119375.1. NCBI lineage: Eukaryota > Metazoa > Chordata > Amphibia > Anura > Dendrobatidae > Phyllobates > Phyllobates terribilis. The sequence goes on along the minus strand of NW_027362939.1, from coordinate 2,919,371 downwards.
TTAATAAAGCATAGGTTAAAACAACATAAATACAATTTAATAAAGCATAGGTTAAAACAACATAAATACAATTTAATAAAGCATAGGTTAAAACAACATAAATACAATTTAATAAAGCATAGGATAAAACAACATAAATACAATTTAATAAAGCATAGGATAAAACAACATAAATAAAATTTAATAAAGCATAGGTTAAAACAACATAAATACAATTTAATAAAGCATAGGATAAAACAACATAAATACAATTTAATAAAGCATAGGATAAAACAACATAAATATTTTTTAATAAAGCATAGGATAAAACCACATAAATACAATTTAATAAAGCATAGGATAAAACAACATAAATAAAATTTAATAAAGCATAGGTTAAAACAACATAAATACAATTTAATAAAGCATAAGATAAAACAACATGAATAAAATTTAATAAAGCATAGGTTAAAACAACATAAATACAATTTAATAAAGCATAGGATAAAACAACATAAATACAATTTACTAAAGCATAGGTTAAAACAACATAAATACAATTTAATAAAGCATAGGATAAAACAACATATATAAAATTTAATAAAGCATAGGTTAAAACAACATAAATACAATTTAATAAAGCGTAGGACAAAACAACATAAATACAATTTAATAAAGCATAGTTTAAAACAACATAAATACAATTTAATAAAGCATAGGATAAAACCACAGAAATACAATTTAATAAAGCATAGGATAAAACAACATAAATACAATTTAATAAAGCATAGGACAAAACAACATAAATACAATTTAATAAAGCATAGGATAAAACAACATAAATACAATTTAATGAAACATAGGATAAACAACATAAATACAATTTAAGAAAGCATAGGACAAAACAACATAAATACAATTTAATAAAGCATATGATAAAACAACATAAATACAATTTAATAAAGCATAGGATAAAACAACATAAATAAAATTTAATAAAGCATAGGTTAAAACAACATAAATACAATTTAATAAAACATAGGATAAAACAACATAAATACAATTTAATAAAGCATAGGATAAAACAACATAAATAATTTTTAATAAAGCATAGGATAAAACCACATAAATACAATTTAATAAAGCATAGGATAAAACAACATAAATAAAAATTAATAAAGCATAGGTTAAAACAACATAAATACTTTTTAATAAAGCATAGGATAAAACCACATAAATACAATTTAACAAAGCACAGGATAAAACAACATAAATACAATTTAATAAAGCATAGGATAAAACAACATAAATACAATTTAACAAAGCACAGGATAAAACAACATAAATACAATTTAATAAAGCATAGGATAAAACAACATAAATACAGTTTAATAAAGCATAGGATAAAACAACATAAATAAAATTTAATAAAGCATAGGTTAAAACAACATAAATACAATTTAATAAAGCATAGGATAAAACAACATAAATACAATTTAATAAAGCATAGGATAAAACAACATAAATACAATTTAATAAAGCATAGGATAAAACAACATAAATATTTTTTAATAAAGCATAGGATAAAACCACATAAATACAATTTAATAAAGCATAGGATAAAACAACATAAATAAAATTTAATAAAGCATAGGTTAAAACAGCATAAATACAATTTAATAAAGCATAAGATAAAACAACATGAATAAAATTTAATAAAGCATAGGTTAAAACAACATAAATACAATTTAATAAAGCATAGGATAAAACAACATAAATACAATTTAATAAAGCATAGGTTAAAACAACATAAATACAATTTAATAAAGCATAGGATAAAACAACATAAATACAATTTAATAAAGCATAGGATAAAACCACAGAAATACAATTTAATAAAGCATAGGATAAAACAACATAAATACAATTTAATAAAGCATAGGACAAAACAACATAAATACAATTTAATAAAGCATAGGATAAAACAACATAAATACAATTTAATAAAGCATAGGATAAAACAACATAAATAAAATTTAATAAAGCATAGGTTAAAACAACATAAATACAATTTAATAAATCATAGCATAAAACAACATAAATACAATTTAATAAAGCATAGGATAAAACAACATAAATAATTTTTAATAAAGCATAGGATAAAACCACATAAATACAATTTAATAAAGCATAGGATAAAACAACATAAATAAAAATTAATAAAGCATAGGTTAAAACAACATAAATACAATTTAATAAAGCATAGGATAAAACAACATAAATACAATTTAATAAAGCATAGGATAAAACAACATAAATAAAATTTAATAAAGCATAGGTTAAAACAACATAAATACAATTTAATAAAGCGTAGGACAAAACAACATAAATACAATTTAATAAAGCATAGTTTAAAACAACATAAATACAATTTAATAAAGCATAGGATAAAACCACAGAAATACAATTTAATAAAGCATAGGATAAAACAACATAAATACAATTTAATAAAGCATAGGACAAAACAACATGAATACAATTTAATAAAGCATAGGATAAAACAACATAAATACAATTTAATGAAACATAGGATAAACAACATAAATACAATTTAAGAAAGCATAGGACAAAACAACATAAATACAATTTAATAAAGCATATGATAAAACAACATAAATACAATTTAATAAAGCATAAGATAAAACAACATGAATATAATTTAGTAAAGCATAAGATAAAACAACATGAAAACAATTTAATAAAGCATAGTTTAAAACAACATGAATACAATTTAAGAAAGCATAGGATAAAACTACATAACTACATTTTAATAAAGCATAGGATAAAACAACATAAATACAATTTAATAAAGCATAGGATAAAACAACATAAATAAAATTTAATAAAGCATAGGTTAAAACAACATAAATGCAATTTAATAAAGCATAGGATAAAACAACATAAATACAATTTAATAAAGCATAGGATAAAACAACATAAATAATTTTTAATAAAGCATAGGATAAAACCACATAAATACAATTTAATAAAGCATAGGATAAAACAACATAAATACAATTTAATAAAGCATAGGACAAAACAACATAAATACAATTTAATAAAGCATAGGATAAAACAACATAAATAAAATTTAATAAAGCATAGGTTAAAACAACATAAATACAATTTAATAAAGCATAGGACAAAACAACATAAATACAATTTAATAAAGCATAGGATAAAACAACATAAATAATTTTTAATAAAGCATAGGATAAAACCACATAAATACAATTTAATAAAGCATAGGATAAAACAACATAAATAAAAATTAATAAAGCATAGGTTAAAACAACATAAATACAATTTAATAAAGCATAGGATAAAACAACATAAATACAATTTAATAAAGCATAGGATAAAACAACATAAATAAAATTTAATAAAGCATAGCTTAAAACAACATAAATACAATTTAATAAAGCGTAGGACAAAACAACATAAATACAATTTAATAAAGCATAGTTTAAAACAACATAAATACAATTTAATAAAGCATAGGACAAAACAACATAAATACAATTTAATAAAGCATAGGATAAAACAACATAAATAATTTTTAATAAAGCATAGGATAAAACCACATAAATACAATTTAATAAAGCATAGGATAAAACAACATAAATAAAAATTAATAAAGCATAGGATAAAACAACATAAATACAATTTAATAAAGCATAGGATAAAACAACATAAATAAAATTTAATAAAGCATAGCTTAAAACAACATAAATACAATTTAATAAAGCGTAGGACAAAACAACATAAATACAATTTAATAAAGCATAGTTTAAAACAACATAAATACAATTTAATAAAGCATAGGATAAAACCACAGAAATACAATTTAATAAAACATAGGATAAAACAACATAAATACAATTTATAAAGCATAGGATAAAACAACATAAATACAATTTAATAAAGCATAGGATAAAACAACATAAATACAATTTAATGAAACATAGGATAAACAACATAAATACAATTTAATAAAGCATAGGACAAAACAACATAAATACAATTTAATAAAGCATAGGATAAAACAACATAAATAATTTTTAATAAAGCATAGGATAAAACCACATAAATACAATTTAACAAAGCATAGGATAAAACAACATAAATAAAAATTAATAAAGCATAGGTTAAAACAACATAAATACAATTTAATAAAGCATAGGATAAAACAACATAAATACAATTTAATAAAGCATAGGATAAAACAACATAAATAAAATTTAATAAAGCATAGCTTAAAACAACATAAATACAATTTAATAAAGCGTAGGACAAAACAACATAAATACAATTTAATAAAGCATAGTTTAAAACAACATAAATACAATTTAATAAAGCATAGGATAAAACCACAGAAATACAATTTAATAAAACATAGGATAAAACAACATAAATACAATTTATAAAGCATAGGATAAAACAACATAAATACAATTTAATAAAGCATAGGATAAAACAACATAAATACAATTTAATGAAACATAGGATAAACAACATAAATACAATTTAATAAAGCATAGGACAAAACAACATAAATACAATTTAATAAAGCATATGTTAAAACAACATAAATACAATTTAATAAAGCATAAGATAAAACAACATGAATATAATTTAGTAAAGCTTAAGATAAAACAACATGAATACAATTTAATAAAGCATAGGATAAAACAACATAAATGCAATTTAATAAAGCATAGGCTAAAACTACATAAATACAATTTAATAAAGCATAGGATAAAACAAATTAAATACAATTTAATAAAGCATAGGATAAAACAAATTAAATACAATTTAATAAAGCATAGGATAAAACAACATAAATTCAATTTAATAAAGCATAGGATAAAACAACATAAATTCAATTTAACAAAGCATAGGATAAAACAACATAAATACAATTTAATAAAGCATAGGATAAAACAACATGAATACAATTTAATAAAGCATAAGATAAAACAACATGAATACAATTTAATAAAGCATAGGTTAAAACAACATAAATACAATTTAATAAAGCATAGGTTAAAACAACATAAATACAATTTAATAAAGCATAGGTTAAAACAACATAAATACAATTTAATAAAGCATAGGATAAAACAACATAAATACAATTTAATAAAGCATAGGATAAAACAACATAAATAAAATTTAATAAAGCATAGGTTAAAACAACATAAATACAATTTAATAAAGCATAGGATAAAACAACATAAATACAATTTAATAAAGCATAGGATAAAACAACATAAATATTTTTTAATAAAGCATAGGACAAAACAACATAAATACAATTTAATAAAGCATAGGATAAAACAACATAAATACAATTTAATGAAACATAGGATAAACAACATAAATACAATTTAAGAAAGCATAGGACAAAACAACATAAATACAATTTAATAAAGCATATGATAAAACAACATAAATACAATTTAATAAAGCATAGGATAAAACAACATAAATAAAATTTAATAAAGCATAGGTTAAAACAACATAAATACAATTTAATAAAGCATAGGATAAAACAACATAAATACAATTTAATAAAGCATAGGATAAAACAACATAAATAATTTTTAATAAAGCATAGGATAAAACCACATAAATACAATTTAATAAAGCATAGGATAAAACAACATAAATAAAAATTAATAAAGCATAGGTTAAAACAACATAAATACTTTTTAATAAAGCATAGGATAAAACCACATAAATACAATTTAACAAAGCACAGGATAAAACAACATAAATACAATTTAATAAAGCATAGGATAAAACAACATAAATACAATTTAACAAAGCACAGGATAAAACAAAATAAATACAATTTAATAAAGCATAGGATAAAACAACATAAATACAATTTAATAAAGCATAGGATAAAACAACATAAATAAAATTTAATAAAGCATAGGTTAAAACAACATAAATACAATTTAATAAAACATAGGATAAAACAACATAAATACAATTTAATAAAGCATAGGATAAAACAACATAAATAATTTTTAATAAAGCATAGGATAAAACCACATAAATACAATTTAATAAAGCATAGGATAAAACAACATAAATAAAAATTAATAAAGCATAGGTTAAAACAACATAAATACTTTTTAATAAAGCATAGGATAAAACCACATAAATACAATTTAACAAAGCACAGGATAAAACAACATAAATACAATTTAATAAAGCATAGGATAAAACAACATAAATACAATTTAACAAAGCACAGGATAAAACAACATAAATACAATTTAATAAAGCATAGGATAAAACAACATAAATACAGTTTAATAAAGCATAGGATAAAACAGCATAAATAAAATTTAATAAAGCATAGGTTAAAACAACATAAATACAATTTAATAAAGCATAGGATAAAACAACATAAATACAATTTAATAAAGCATAGGATAAAACAACATAAATACAATTTAATAAAGCATAGGATAAAACAACATAAATATTTTTTAATAAAGCATAGGATAAAACCACATAAATACAATTTAATAAAGCATAGGATAAAACAACATAAATAAAATTTAATAAAGCATAGGTTAAAACAGCATAAATACAATTTAATAAAGCATAAGATAAAACAACATGAATAAAATTTAATAAAGCATAGGTTAAAACAACATAAATACAATTTAATAAAGCATAGGATAAAACAACATAAATACAATTTAATAAAGCATAGGTTAAAACAACATAAATACAATTTAATAAAGCATAGGATAAAACAACATAAATACAATTTAATAAAGCATAGGATAAAACCACAGAAATACAATTTAATAAAGCATAGGATAAAACAACATAAATACAATTTAATAAAGCATAGGACAAAACAACATAAATACAATTTAATAAAGCATAGGATAAAACAACATAAATACAATTTAATAAAGCATAGGATAAAACAACATAAATAAAATTTAATAAAGCATAGGTTAAAACAACATAAATACAATTTAATAAATCATAGGATAAAACAACATAAATACAATTTAATAAAGCATAGGATAAAACAACATAAATAATTTTTAATAAAGCATAGGATAAAACCACATAAATACAATTTAATAAAGCATAGGATAAAACAACATAAATAAAAATTAATAAAGCATAGGTTAAAACAACATAAATACAATTTAATAAAGCATAGGATAAAACAACATAAATACAATTTAATAAAGCATAGGATAAAACAACATAAATACAATTTAATAAAGCATAGGATAAAACAACATAAATAAAATTTAATAAAGCATAGCTTAAAACAACATAAATACAATTTAATAAAGCGTAGGACAAAACAACATAAATACAATTTAATAAAGCATAGTTTAAAACAACATAAATACAATTTAATAAAGCATAGGATAAAACCACAGAAATACAATTTAATAAAACATAGGATAAAACAACATAAATACAATTTATAAAGCATAGGATAAAACAACATAAATACAATTTAATAAAGCATAGGATAAAACAACATAAATACAATTTAATGAAACATAGGATAAACAACATAAATACAATTTAATAAAGCATAGGACAAAACAACATAAATACAATTTAATAAAGCATAGGATAAAACAACATAAATAATTTTTAATAAAGCATAGGATAAAACCACATAAATACAATTTAACAAAGCATAGGATAAAACAACATAAATAAAAATTAATAAAGCATAGGTTAAAACAACATAAATACAATTTAATAAAGCATAGGATAAAACAACATAAATACAATTTAATAAAGCATAGGATAAAACAACATAAATAAAATTTAATAAAGCATAGCTTAAAACAACATAAATACAATTTAATAAAGCGTAGGACAAAACAACATAAATACAATTTAATAAAGCATAGTTTAAAACAACATAAATACAATTTAATAAAGCATAGGATAAAACCACAGAAATACAATTTAATAAAACATAGGATAAAACAACATAAATACAATTTATAAAGCATAGGATAAAACAACATAAATACAATTTAATAAAGCATAGGATAAAACAACATAAATACAATTTAATGAAACATAGGATAAACAACATAAATACAATTTAATAAAGCATAGGACAAAACAACATAAATACAATTTAATAAAGCATATGTTAAAACAACATAAATACAATTTAATAAAGCATAAGATAAAACAACATGAATATAATTTAGTAAAGCTTAAGATAAAACAACATGAATACAATTTAATAAAGCATAGGATAAAACAACATAAATGCAATTTAATAAAGCATAGGCTAAAACTACATAAATACAATTTAATAAAGCATAGGATAAAACAAATTAAATACAATTTAATAAAGCATAGGATAAAACAAATTAAATACAATTTAATAAAGCATAGGATAAAACAACATAAATTCAATTTAATAAAGCATAGGATAAAACAACATAAATTCAATTTAACAAAGCATAGGATAAAACAACATAAATACAATTTAATAAAGCATAGGATAAAACAACATGAATACAATTTAATAAAGCATAAGATAAAACAACATGAATACAATTTAATAAAGCATAGGTTAAAACAACATAAATACAATTTAATAAAGCATAGGTTAAAACAACATAAATACAATTTAATAAAGCATAGGTTAAAACAACATAAATACAATTTAATAAAGCATAGGATAAAACAACATAAATACAATTTAATAAAGCATAGGATAAAACAACATAAATAAAATTTAATAAAGCATAGGTTAAAACAACATAAATACAATTTAATAAAGCATAGGATAAAACAACATAAATACAATTTAATAAAGCATAGGATAAAACAACATAAATATTTTTTAATAAAGCATAGGACAAAACAACATAAATACAATTTAATAAAGCATAGGATAAAACAACATAAATACAATTTAATGAAACATAGGATAAACAACATAAATACAATTTAAGAAAGCATAGGACAAAACAACATAAATACAATTTAATAAAGCATATGATAAAACAACATAAATACAATTTAATAAAGCATAGGATAAAACAACATAAATAAAATTTAATAAAGCATAGGTTAAAACAACATAAATACAATTTAATAAAGCATAGGATAAAACAACATAAATACAATTTAATAAAGCATAGGATAAAACAACATAAATAATTTTTAATAAAGCATAGGATAAAACCACATAAATACAATTTAATAAAGCATAGGATAAAACAACATAAATAAAAATTAATAAAGCATAGGTTAAAACAACATAAATACTTTTTAATAAAGCATAGGATAAAACCACATAAATACAATTTAACAAAGCACAGGATAAAACAACATAAATACAATTTAATAAAGCATAGGATAAAACAACATAAATACAATTTAACAAAGCACAGGATAAAACAAAATAAATACAATTTAATAAAGCATAGGATAAAACAACATAAATACAATTTAATAAAGCATAGGATAAAACAACATAAATAAAATTTAATAAAGCATAGGTTAAAACAACATAAATACAATTTAATAAAACATAGGATAAAACAACATAAATACAATTTAATAAAGCATAGGATAAAACAACATAAATAATTTTTAATAAAGCATAGGATAAAACCACATAAATACAATTTAATAAAGCATAGGATAAAACAACATAAATAAAAATTAATAAAGCATAGGTTAAAACAACATAAATACTTTTTAATAAAGCATAGGATAAAACCACATAAATACAATTTAACAAAGCACAGGATAAAACAACATAAATACAATTTAATAAAGCATAGGATAAAACAACATAAATACAATTTAACAAAGCACAGGATAAAACAACATAAATACAATTTAATAAAGCATAGGATAAAACAACATAAATAAAATTTAATAAAGCATAGGTTAAAACAGCATAAATACAATTTAATAAAGCATAAGATAAAACAACATGAATAAAATTTAATAAAGCATAGGTTAAAACAACATAAATACAATTTAATAAAGCATAGGATAAAACAACATAAATACAATTTAATAAAGCATAGGTTAAAACAACATAAATACAATTTAATAAAGCATAGGATAAAACAACATAAATACAATTTAATAAAGCATAGGATAAAACCACAGAAATACAATTTAATAAAGCATAGGATAAAACAACATAAATACAATTTAATAAAGCATAGGACAAAACAACATAAATACAATTTAATAAAGCATAGGATAAAACAACATAAATACAATTTAATAAAGCATAGGATAAAACAACATAAATACAATTTAATAAAGCATAGGACAAAACAACATAAATACAATTTAATAAAGCATAGGATAAAACAACATAAATACAATTTAATAAAGCATAGGATAAAACAACATAAATAAAATTTAATAAAGCATAGGTTAAAACAACATAAATACAATTTAATAAATCATAGGATAAAACAACATAAATACAATTTAATAAAGCATAGGATAAAACAACATAAATAATTTTTAATAAAGCATAGGATAAAACCACATAAATACAATTTAATAAAGCATAGGATAAAACAACATAAATAAAAATTAATAAAGCATAGGTTAAAACAACATAAATACAATTTAATAAAGCATAGGATAAAACAACATAAATACAATTTAATAAAGCATAGGATAAAACAACATAAATAAAATTTAATAAAGCATAGGTTAAAACAACATAAATACAATTTAATAAAGCGTAGGACAAAACAACATAAATACAATTTAATAAAGCATAGTTTAAAACAACATAAATACAATTTAATAAAGCATAGGATAAAACCACAGAAATACAATTTAATAAAGCATAGGATAAAACAACATAAATACAATTTAATAAAGCATAGGACAAAACAACATGAATACAATTTAATAAAGCATAGGATAAAACAACATAAATACAATTTAATGAAACATAGGATAAACAACATAAATACAATTTAAGAAAGCATAGGACAAAACAACATAAATACAATTTAATAAAGCATATGATAAAACAACATAAATACAATTTAATAAAGCATAAGATAAAACAACATGAATATAATTTAGTAAAGCATAAGATAAAACAACATGAAAACAATTTAATAAAGCATAGTTTAAAACAACATGAATACAATTTAAGAAAGCATAGGATAAAACTACATAACTACATTTTAATAAAGCATAGGATAAAACAACATAAATACAATTTAATAAAGCATAGGATAAAACAACATAAATAAAATTTAATAAAGCATAGGTTAAAACAACATAAATGCAATTTAATAAAGCATAGGATAAAACAACATAAATAAAATTTAATAAAGCATAGGTTAAAACAACATAAATACAATTTAATAAAACATAGGATAAAACAACATAAATACAATTTAATAAAGCATAGGATAAAACAACATAAATAATTTTTAATAAAGCATAGGATAAAACCACATAAATACAATTTAATAAAGCATAGGATAAAACAACATAAATAAAAATTAATAAAGCATAGGTTAAAACAACATAAATACTTTTTAATAAAGCATAGGATAAAACCACATAAATACAATTTAACAAAGCACAGGATAAAACAACATAAATACAATTTAATAAAGCATAGGATAAAACAACATAAATACAATTTAACAAAGCACAGGATAAAACAACATAAATACAATTTAATAAAGCATAGGATAAAACAACATAAATAAAATTTAATAAAGCATAGGTTAAAACAGCATAAATACAATTTAATAAAGCATAAGATAAAACAACATGAATAAAATTTAATAAAGCATAGGTTAAAACAACATAAATACAATTTAATAAAGCATAGGATAAAACAACATAAATACAATTTAATAAAGCATAGGTTAAAACAACATAAATACAATTTAATAAAGCATAGGATAAAACAACATAAATACAATTTAATAAAGCATAGGATAAAACCACAGAAATACAATTTAATAAAGCATAGGATAAAACAACATAAATACAATTTAATAAAGCATAGGACAAAACAACATAAATACAATTTAATAAAGCATAGGATAAAACAACATAAATACAATTTAATAAAGCATAGGATAAAACAACATAAATACAATTTAATAAAGCATAGGACAAAACAACATAAATACAATTTAATAAAGCATAGGATAAAACAACATAAATACAATTTAATAAAGCATAGGATAAAACAACATAAATAAAATTTAATAAAGCATAGGTTAAAACAACATAAATACAATTTAATAAATCATAGGATAAAACAACATAAATACAATTTAATAAAGCATAGGATAAAACAACATAAATAATTTTTAATAAAGCATAGGATAAAACCACATAAATACAATTTAATAAAGCATAGGATAAAACAACATAAATAAAAATTAATAAAGCATAGGTTAAAACAACATAAATACAATTTAATAAAGCATAGGATAAAACAACATAAATACAATTTAATAAAGCATAGGATAAAACAACATAAATAAAATTTAATAAAGCATAGGTTAAAACAACATAAATACAATTTAATAAAGCGTAGGACAAAACAACATAAATACAATTTAATAAAGCATAGTTTAAAACAACATAAATACAATTTAATAAAGCATAGGATAAAACCACAGAAATACAATTTAATAAAGCATAGGATAAAACAACATAAATACAATTTAATAAAGCATAGGACAAAACAACATGAATACAATTTAATAAAGCATAGGATAAAACAACATAAATACAATTTAATGAAACATAGGATAAACAACATAAATACAATTTAAGAAAGCATAGGACAAAACAACATAAATACAATTTAATAAAGCATATGATAAAACAACATAAATACAATTTAATAAAGCATAAGATAAAACAACATGAATATAATTTAGTAAAGCATAAGATAAAACAACATGAAAACAATTTAATAAAGCATAGTTTAAAACAACATGAATACAATTTAAGAAAGCATAGGATAAAACTACATAACTACATTTTAATAAAGCATAGGATAAAACAACATAAATACAATTTAATAAAGCATAGGATAAAACAACATAAATAAAATTTAATAAAGCATAGGTTAAAACAACATAAATGCAATTTAATAAAGCATAGGATAAAACAACATAAATACAATTTAATAAAGCATAGGATAAAACAACATAAATAATTTTTAATAAAGCATAGGATAAAACCACATAAATACAATTTAATAAAGCATAGGATAAAACAACATAAATACAATTTAATAAAGCATAGGACAAAACAACATAAATACAATTTAATAAAGCATAGGATAAAACAACATAAATAAAATTTAATAAAGCATAGGTTAAAACAACATAAATACAATTTAATAAAGCATAGGACAAAACAACATAAATACAATTTAATAAAGCATAGGATAAAACAACATAAATAATTTTTAATAAAGCATAGGATAAAACCACATAAATACAATTTAATAAAGCATAGGATAAAACAACATAAATAAAAATTAATAAAGCATAGGTTAAAACAACATAAATACAATTTAATAAAGCATAGGATAAAACAACATAAATACAATTTAATAAAGCATAGGATAAAACAACATAAATAAAATTTAATAAAGCATAGCTTAAAACAACATAAATACAATTTAATAAAGCGTAGGACAAAACAACATAAATACAATTTAATAAAGCATAGTTTAAAACAACATAAATACAATTTAATAAAGCATAGGACAAAACAACATAAATACAATTTAATAAAGCATAGGATAAAACAACATAAATAATTTTTAATAAAGCATAGGATAAAACCACATAAATACAATTTAATAAAGCATAGGATAAAACAACATAAATAAAAATTAATAAAGCATAGGTTAAAACAACATAAATACAATTTAATAAAGCATAGGATAAAACAACATAAATACAATTTAATAAAGCATAGGATAAAACAACATAAATAAAATTTAATAAAGCATAGCTTAAAACAACATAAATACAATTTAATAAAGCGTAGGACAAAACAACATAAATACAATTTAATAAAGCATAGTTTAAAACAACATAAATACAATTTAATAAAGCATAGGATAAAACCACAGAAATACAATTTAATAAAACATAGGATAAAACAACATAAATACAATTTATAAAGCATAGGATAAAACAACATAAATACAATTTAATAAAGCATAGGATAAAACAACATAAATACAATTTAATGAAACATAGGATAAACAACATAAATACAATTTAATAAAGCATAGGACAAAACAACATAAATACAATTTAATAAAGCATAGGATAAAACAACATAAATAATTTTTAATAAAGCATAGGATAAAACCACATAAATACAATTTAACAAAGCATAGGATAAAACAACATAAATAAAAATTAATAAAGCATAGGTTAAAACAACATAAATACAATTTAATAAAGCATAGGATAAAACAACATAAATACAATTTAATAAAGCATAGGATAAAACAACATAAATAAAATTTAATAAAGCATAGCTTAAAACAACATAAATACAATTTAATAAAGCGTAGGACAAAACAACATAAATACAATTTAATAAAGCATAGTTTAAAACAACATAAATACAATTTAATAAAGCATAGGATAAAACCACAGAAATACAATTTAATAAAACATAGGATAAAACAACATAAATACAATTTATAAAGCATAGGATAAAACAACATAAATACAATTTAATAAAGCATAGGATAAAACAACATAAATACAATTTAATGAAACATAGGATAAACAACATAAATACAATTTAATAAAGCATAGGACAAAACAACATAAATACAATTTAATAAAGCATATGTTAAAACAACATAAATACAATTTAATAAAGCATAAGATAAAACAACATGAATATAATTTAGTAAAGCTTAAGATAAAACAACATGAATACAATTTAATAAAGCATAGGATAAAACAACATAAATGCAATTTAATAAAGCATAGGCTAAAACTACATAAATACAATTTAATAAAGCATAGGATAAAACAAATTAAATACAATTTAATAAAGCATAGGATAAAACAAATTAAATACAATTTAATAAAGCATAGGATAAAACAACATAAATTCAATTTAATAAAGCATAGGATAAAACAACATAAATTCAATTTAACAAAGCATAGGATAAAACAACATAAATACAATTTAATAAAGCATAGGATAAAACAACATGAATACAATTTAATAAAGCATAAGATAAAACAACATGAATACAATTTAATAAAGCATAGGTTAAAACAACATAAATACAATTTAATAAAGCATAGGTTAAAACAACATAAATACAATTTAATAAAGCATAGGTTAAAACAACATAAATACAATTTAATAAAGCATAGGATAAAACAACATAAATACAATTTAATAAAGCATAGGATAAAACAACATAAATAAAATTTAATAAAGCATAGGTTAAAACAACATAAATACAATTTAATAAAGCATAGGATAAAACAACATAAATACAATTTAATAAAGCATAGGATAAAACAACATAAATATTTTTTAATAAAGCATAGGACAAAACAACATAAATACAATTTAATAAAGCATAGGATAAAACAACATAAATACAATTTAATGAAACATAGGATAAACAACATAAATACAATTTAAGAAAGCATAGGACAAAACAACATAAATACAATTTAATAAAGCATATGATAAAACAACATAAATACAATTTAATAAAGCATAGGATAAAACAACATAAATAAAATTTAATAAAGCATAGGTTAAAACAACATAAATACAATTTAATAAAGCATAGGATAAAACAACATAAATACAATTTAATAAAGCATAGGATAAAACAACATAAATAATTTTTAATAAAGCATAGGATAAAACCACATAAATACAATTTAATAAAGCATAGGATAAAACAACATAAATAAAAATTAATAAAGCATAGGTTAAAACAACATAAATACTTTTTAATAAAGCATAGGATAAAACCACATAAATACAATTTAACAAAGCACAGGATAAAACAACATAAATACAATTTAATAAAGCATAGGATAAAACAACATAAATACAATTTAACAAAGCACAGGATAAAACAAAATAAATACAATTTAATAAAGCATAGGATAAAACAACATAAATACAATTTAATAAAGCATAGGATAAAACAACATAAATAAAATTTAATAAAGCATAGGTTAAAACAACATAAATACAATTTAATAAAGCATAGGATAAAACAACATAAATACAATTTAATAAAGCATAGGATAAAACAACATAAATAATTTTTAATAAAGCATAGGATAAAACCACATAAATACAATTTAATAAAGCATAGGATAAAACAACATAAATAAAAATTAATAAAGCATAGGTTAAAACAACATAAATACTTTTTAATAAAGCATAGGATAAAACCACATAAATACAATTTAACAAAGCACAGGATAAAACAACATAAATACAATTTAATAAAGCATAGGATAAAACAACATAAATACAATTTAACAAAGCACAGGATAAAACAACATAAATACAATTTAATAAAGCATAGGATAAAACAACATAAATACAGTTTAATAAAGCATAGGATAAAACAACATAAATAAAATTTAATAAAGCATAGGTTAAAACAACATAAATACAATTTAATAAAGCATAGGATAAAACAACATAAACACAATTTAATAAAGCATAGGATAAAACAACATAAATACAATTTAATAAAGCATATGATAAAACAACATAAATACAATTTAATGAAACATAGGATAAACAACATAAATACAATTTAAGAAAGCATAGGACAAAACAACATAAATACAATTTAATAAAGCATATGATAAAACAACATAAATACAATTTAATAAAGCATAAGATAAAACAACATGAATATAATTTAGTAAAGCATAAGATAAAACAACATGAAAACAATTTAATAAAGCATAGGTTAAAACAACATGAATACAATTTAAGAAAGCATAGGATAAAACTACATAAATACATTTTAATAAAGCATAGGATAAAACAACATAAATACAATTTAATAAAGCATAGGATAAAACAACATAAATAAAATTTAATAAAGCATAGGTTAAAACAACATAAATACAATTTAATAAAGCATAGGATAAAACAACATAAATACAATTTAATAAAGCATAGGATAAAACAACATAAATAATTTTTAATAAAGCATAGGATAAAACCACATAAATACAATTTAATAAAGCATAGGATAAAACAACATAAATACAATTTAATAAAGCATAGGACAAAACAACATAAATACAATTTAATAAAGCATAGGATAAAACAACATAAATACAATTTAATAAAGCATAGGACAAAACAACATAAATACATTTTAATAAAGCATAGGATAAAACAACATAAATACAATTTAATAAAGCATAGGATAAAACAACATAAATAAAATTTAATAAAGCATAGGTTAAAACAACATAAATACAATTTAATAAAGCATAGGATAAAACAACATAAATACAATTTAATAAAGCATAGGATAAAACAACATAAATAATTTTTAATAAAGCATAGGATAAAACCACATAAATACAATTTAATAAAGCATAGGATAAAACAACATAAATAAAAATTAATAAAGCATAGGTTAAAACAACATAAATACAATTTAACAAAGCATAGGATAAAACAACATAAATACAATTTAATAAAGCATAGGTTAAAACAACATAAATACAATTTAATAAAGCGTAGGACAAAACAACATAAATACAATTTAATAAAGCATAGTTTAAAACAACATAAATACAATTTAATAAAGCATAGGATAAAACCACAGAAATACAATTTAATAAAGCATAGGATAAAACAACATAAATACAATTTCATAAAGCATAGGACAAAACAACATAAATACAATTTAATAAAGCATAGGATAAAACAACATAAATACAATTTCATAAAGCATAGGATAAAACAACATAAATACAATTTAATAAAGCATAGGATAAAACAACATAAATATTTTTTAATAAAGCATAGGATAAAACCACATAAATACAATTTAATAAAGCATAGGATAAAACAACATAAATAAAATTTAATAAAGCATAGGTTAAAACAGCATAAATACAATTTAATAAAGCATAGGATAAAACAACATAAATACAATTTAATAAAGCATAGGTTAAAACAACATAAATACAATTTAATAAAGCATAGGATAAAACAACATAAATACAATTTAATAAAGCATAGGATAAAACCACAGAAATACAATTTAATAAAGCATAGGATAAAACAACATAAATACAATTTAATAAAGCATAGGACAAAACAACATAAATACAATTTAATAAAGCATAGGATAAAACAACATAAATACAATTTAATGAAACATAGGATAAACAACATAAATACAATTTAAGAAAGCATAGGACAAAACAACATAAATACAATTTAATAAAGCATATGATAAAACAACATAAATACAATTTAATAAAGCATAAGATAAAACAACATGAATATAATTTAGTAAAGCATAAGATAAAACAACATGAAAACAATTTAATAAAGCATAGGTTAAAACAACATGAATACAATTTAAGAAAGCATAGGATAAAACTACATAAATACATTTTAATAAAGCATAGGATAAAACAACATAAATACAATTTAATAAAGCATAGGATAAAACAACATAAATAAAATTTAATAAAGCATAGGTTAAAACAACATAAATACAATTTAATAAAGCATAGGATAAAACAACATAAATACAATTTAATAAAGCATAGGATAAAACAACATAAATAATTTTTAATAAAGCATAGGATAAAACCACATAAATACAATTTAATAAAGCATAGGATAAAACAACATAAATACAATTTAATAAAGCATAGGACAAAACAACATAAATACAATTTAATAAAGCATAGGATAAAACAACATAAATACAATTTAATAAAGCATAGGACAAAACAACATAAATACATTTTAATAAAGCATAGGATAAAACAACATAAATACAATTTAATAAAGCATAGGATAAAACAACATAAATAAAATTTAATAAAGCATAGGTTAAAACAACATAAATACAATTTAATAAAGCATAGGATAAAACAACATAAATACAATTTAATAAAGCATAGGATAAAACAACATAAATAATTTTTAATAAAGCATAGGATAAAACCACATAAATACAATTTAATAAAGCATAGGATAAAACAACATAAATAAAAATTAATAAAGCATAGGTTAAAACAACATAAATACAATTTAATAAAGCATAGGATAAAACAACATAAATACAATTTAATAAAGCATAGGTTAAAACAACATAAATACAATTTAATAAAGCGTAGGACAAAACAACATAAATACAATTTAATAAAGCATAGTTTAAAACAACATAAATACAATTTAATAAAGCATAGGATAAAACCACAGAAATACAATTTAATAAAGCATAGTTTAAAACAACATAAATACAATTTAATAAAGCATAGGATAAAACCACAGAAATACAATTTAATAAAGCATAGGATAAAACAACATAAATACAATTTAATAAAGCATAGGATAAAATAACATAAATAAAATTTAATAAAGCATAGGTTAAAACAACATAAATACAATTTAATAAAGCATAGGATAAAACAACATAAATACAATTTAATAAAGCATAGGATAAAACAACATAAATAATTTTTAATAAAGCATAGGATAAAACCACATAAATACAATTTAATAAAGCATAGGATAAAACAACATAAATACAATTTAATAAAGCATAGGACAAAACAACATAAATACAATTTAATAAAGCATAGGATAAAACAACATAAATACAATTTAATAAAGCATAGGACAAAACAACATAAATACATTTTAATAAAGCATAGGATAAAACAACATAAATACAATTTAATAAAGCATAGGATAAAACAACATAAATAAAATTTAATAAAGCATAGGTTAAAACAACATAAATACAATTTAATAAAGCATAGGATAAAACAACATAAATACAATTTAATAAAGCATAGGATAAAACAACATAAATAATTTTTAATAAAGCATAGGATAAAACCACATAAATACAATTTAATAAAGCATAGGATAAAACAACATAAATAAAAATTAATAAAGCATAGGTTAAAACAACATAAATACAATTTAATAAAGCATAGGATAAAACCACAGAAATACAATTTAATAAAGCATAGGATAAAACAACATAAATACAATTTATAAAGCATAGGATAAAACAACATAAATACAATTTAATAAAGCATAGGATAAAACAACATAAATACAATTTAATAAAGCATAGGATAAAACAACATAATTACAATTTAATAAAGCATAGGATAAAACAACATAAATACAATTTAATAAAGCATAGGACAAAACAACATAAATACAATTTAATAAAGCATAGGATAAAACAACATAAATACAATTTAATGAAACATAGGATAAACAACATAAATACAATTTAATAAAGCATAGGATAAAACAACATAAATAAAATTTAATAAAGCATAGGTTAAAACAACATAAATACAATTTAATAAAGCGTAGGACAAAACAACATAAATACAATTTAATAAAGCATAGTTTAAAACAACATAAATACAATTTAATAAAGCATAGGATAAAACCACAGAAATACAATTTAATAAAGCATAGGATAAAACAACATAAATACAATTTAATAAAGCATAGGACAAAACAACATAAATACAATTTAATAAAGCATAGGATAAAACAACATAAATACAATTTAATGAAACATAGGATAAACAACATAAATACAATTTAAGAAAGCATAGGACAAAACAACATAAATACAATTTAATAAAGCATATGATAAAACAACATAAATACAATTTAATAAAGCATAAGATAAAACAACATGAATATAATTTAGTAAAGCATAAGATAAAACAACATGAAAACAATTTAATAAAGCATAGGTTAAAACAACATGAATACAATTTAAGAAAGCATAGGATAAAACTACATAAATACATTTTAATAAAGCATAGGATAAAACAACATAAATACAATTTAATAAAGCATAGGATAAAACAACATAAATAAAATTTAATAAAGCATAGGTTAAAACAACATAAATACAATTTAATAAAGCATAGGACAAAACAACATAAATACAATTTAATAAAGCATAGGATAAAACAACATAAATACAATTTAATGAAACATAGGATAAACAACATAAATACAATTTAAGAAAGCATAGGATAAAACAACATAAATACAATTTATAAAGCATAGGATAAAACAACATAAATACAATTTAATAAAGCATAGGATAAAACAACATAAATACAATTTAATAAAGCATAGGATAAAACAACATAATTACAATTTAATAAAGCATAGGATAAAACAACATAAATACAATTTAATAAAGCATAGGACAAAACAACATAAATACAATTTAATAAAGCATAGGATAAAACAACATAAATACAATTTAATGAAACATAGGATAAACAACATAAATACAATTTAATAAAGCATAGGACAAAACAACATAAATACAATTTAATAAAGCATATGTTAAAACAACATAAATACAATTTAATAAAGCATAAGATAAAACAACATGAATATAATTTAGTAAAGCTTAAGATAAAACAACATGAATACAATTTAATAAAGCATAGGATAAAACAACATAAATGCAATTTAATAAAGCATAGGATAAAACAACATAAATTCAATTTAACAAAGCATAGGATAAAACAACATAAATACAATTTAATAAAGCATAGGATAAAACAACATGAATACAATTTAATAAAGCATAAGATAAAACAACATGAATACAATTTAATAAAGCATAGGTTAAAACAACATAAATACAATTTAATAAAGCATAGGTTAAAACAACATAAATACAATTTAATAAAGCATAGGATAAAACAACATAAATACAATTTAATAAAGCATAGGATAAAACAACATAAATAAAATTTAATAAAGCATAGGTTAAAACAACATAAATACAATTTAATAAAGCATAGGATAAAACAACATAAATACAATTTAATAAAGCATAGGATAAAACAACATAAATATTTTTTAATAAAGCATAGGATAAACCACATAAATACAATTTAATAAAGCATAGGATAAAACAACATAAATAAAATTTAATAAAGCATAGGTTAAAACAACATAAATACAATTTAATAAAGCATAAGATAAAACAACATGAATAAAATTTAATAAAGCATAGGTTAAAACAACATAAATACAATTTAATAAAGCATAGGATAAAACAACATAAATACAATTTAATAAAGCATAGGTTAAAACAACATAAATACAATTTAATAAAGCATAGGATAAAACAACATAAATACAATTTAATAAAGCATAGGATAAAACAACATATATAAAATTTAATAAAGAATAGGTTAAAACAACATAAATACAATTTAATAAAGCGTAGGACAAAACAACATAAATACAATTTAATAAAGCATAGTTTAAAACAACATAAATACAATTTAATAAAGCATAGGATAAAACAACATAAATACAATTTAATGAAACATAGGATAAACAACATAAAAACAATTTAAGAAAGCATAGGACAAAACAACATAAATACAATTTAATAAAGCATATGATAAAACAACATAAATACAATTTAATAAAGCATAAGATAAAACAACATTAATATAATTTAGTAAAGCATAAGATAAAACAACATGAAAACAATTTAATAAAGCATAGGTTAAAACAACATGAATACAATTTAAGAAAGCATAGGATAAAACTACATAAATACATTTTAATAAAGCATAGGATAAAACAACATAAATACAATTTAATAAAGCATAGGATAAAACAACATAAATAAAATTTAATAAAGCATAGGTTAAAACAACATAAATACATCTTAATAAAGCATAGGATAAAACAACATAAATACAAATTAATAAAGCATAGGATAAAACAACATAAATAATTTTTAATAAAGCATAGGATAAAACCACATAAATACAATTTAATAAAGCATAGGATAAAACAACATAAATAAAAATTAATAAAGCATAGGTTAAAACAACATAAATACTTTTTAATAAAGCATAGGATAAAACCACATAAATACAATTTAACAAAGCACAGGATAAAACAACATAAATACAATTTAATAAAGCATAGGATAAAACAACATAAATACAATTTAATAAAGCATAGGATAAAACAACATAAATACAATTTAATAAAGCATAGGATAAAACAACATAAATACTATTTAATAAAGCATACGTTAAAACAACATAAATACTTTTTAATAAAGCATAAGATAAAACAACATGAATACAATTTAATAAAGCATAGGTTAAAACAACATAAATACAATTTAATAAAGCATAGGATAAAACAACATAAATACAATTTAATAAAGCATAGGTTAAAACAACATAATACAATTTAATAAAGCATAGGATAAAACAACATAAATACAATTGAATAAAGCATAAGATAAAACAACATAAATAAAATTTAATAAAGCATAGGTTAAATCAACATAAATACAATTTAATAAAGCATAGGACAAAACAACATAAATACAATTTAATAAAGCATAGGATAAAACAACATAAATACAATTTAATGAAACATAGGATAAACAACATAAATACAATTTAATAAAGCATAGGACAAAACAACATGAATACAATTTAATAAAGCATTTGTTAAAACAACATAAATACATTTTAATAAAGCATAGTTTAAAACAACATAAATACAATTTAATAAAGCATAGTTTAAAAAAACATAAATACAATTTAATAAAGCATAGTTTAAAACAACATAAATACAATTTAATAAAGCATAGTTTAAAACAACATAAATACAATTTAATAAAGCATAGTTTAAAACAACATAAATACAATTTAATAAAGCATAGTTTAAAACAACATAAATACAATTTAGTAAAGCATAAGATAAAACAACATGAATACAATTTAATAAAGCATAGGATAAAACAACATAAATACAATTTAATAAAGCATAGGATAAAACAACATAAATACAATTTAATGAAACATAGGATAAACAACATAAATACAATTTAATAAAGCATAGGACAAAACAACATAAATACAATTTAATAAAGCATATGTTAAAACAACATAAATACAATTTAATAAAGCATAAGATAAAACAACATGAATATAATTTAGTAAAGCTTAAGATAAAACAACATGAATACAATTTAATAAAGCATAGGATAAAACAACATAAATGCAATTTAATAAAGCATAGGCTAAAACTACATAAATACAATTTAATAAAGCATAGGATAAAACAAATTAAATACAATTTAATAAAGCATAGGATAAAACATATTAAATACAATTTAATAAAGCATAGGATAAAACAACATAAATTCAAATTAATAAAGCATAGGATAAAACAACATAAATTCAATTTAATAAAGCATAGAATAAAACAACATAAATACAATTTAATAAAGCATAGGATAAAACAACATGAATACAATTTAATAAAGCATAAGATAAAACAACATGAATACAATTTAATAAAGCATAGGTTAAAACAACATAAATACAATTTAATAAAGCATAGGTTAAAACAACATAAATATAATTTAATAAAGCATAGGTTAAAACAACATAAATACAATTTAATAAAGCATAGGATAAAACAACATAAATACAATTTAATAAAGCATAGGATAAAACAACATAAATAAAATTTAATAAAGCATAGGTTAAAACAACATAAATACAATTTAATAAAGCATAGGATAAAACAACATAAATACAATTTAATAAAGCATAGGATAAAACAACATAAATATTTTTTAATAAAGCTTAGGATAAAACCACGTAAATACAATTTAATAAAGCATAGGATAAAACAACATAAATACAATTTAATAAAGCATAGGTTAAAACAACATAAATACAATTTAATAAAGCATAAGATAAAACAACATGAATAAAATTTAATAAAGCATAGGTTAAAACAACATAAATACAATTTAATAAAGCATAGGATAAAACAACATAAATACAATTTAATAAAGCATAGGTTAAAACAACATAAATACAATTTAATAAAGCATAGGATAAAACAACATAAATACAATTTAATAAAGCATAGGATAAAACAACATAAATAAAATTTAATAAAGCATAGGTTAAAACAACATAAATACAATTTAATAAAGCGTAGGACAAAACAACATAAATACAATTTAATAAAGCATAGTTTAAAACAACATAAATACAATTTAATAAAGCATAGTTTAAAACAACATAAATACAATTTAATAAAGCATAGTTTACAACAACATAAATACAGTTTAATAAAGCATAGTTTAAAACAACATAAATACAATTTAATAAAGCATAGTTTAAAACAACATAAATACAATTTAATAAAGCATAGTTTAAAACAACATAAATACAATTTAATAAAGCATTAGATAAAACAACATGAATATAATTTAGTAAAGCATAAGATAAAACAACATGAATACAATTTAATAAAGCATAGGATAAAACAACATAAATAATATTTAATAAAGCATAGGTTAAAACAACATAAATACAATTTAATAAAGCATAGTTTAAAACAACATAAATACAATTTAGTAAAGCATAAGATAAAACAACATGAATACAATTTAGTAAAGCATAAGATAAAACAACATGAATACAATTTAATAAAGCATAGGATAAAACAACATAAATACAATTTAATAAAGCATAGGATAAAACAACATAAATACAATTTAATGAAACATAGGATAAACAACATAAATACAATTTAATAAAGCATAGGACAAAACAACATAAATACAATTTAATAAAGCATATGTTAAAACAACATAAATACAATTTAATAAAGCATAAGATAAAACAACATGAATATAATTTAGTAAAGCTTAAGATAAAACAACATGAATACAATTTAATAAAGCATAGGACAAAACAACATAAATACAATTTAATAAAGCATAGGATAAAACAACATAAATACAATTTAATGAAACATAGGATAAACAACATAAATACAATTTAATAAAGCATAGGATAAAACAACATAAATGCAATTTAATAAAGCATATGTTAAAACAACATAAATACAATTTAATAAAGCATAAGATAAAACAACATGAATATAATTTAGTAAAGCATAAGATAAAACAACATGAATACAATTTAATAAAGCATAGGTTAAAACAACATAAATACAATTTAAGAAAGCATAGGATAAAACTACATAAATACATTTTAATAAAGCATAGGATAAAACAACATAAATACAATTTCATAAAGCATAGGTTAAAACAACATAAATACAATTTAATAAAGCATAGGACAAAACAACATAAATACAATTTAATAAAGCATAGGATAAAACAACATAAATACAATTTATAAAGCATAGGATGAAACAACATAAATACAATTTAATAAAGCATAGGATAAAACAACATAAATACAATTTAATAAAGCATAGGATAAAACAACATAAATACAATTTAATAAAGCATAGGCTAAAACAACATAAATAAACTTTAATAAAGCATAGGATAAAACAAATTAAATACAATTTAATAAAGCATAGGATAAAACAACATAAATTCAATTTAATAAAGCATAGGATAAAACATCATAAATACAATTTAATAAAGCATAAGATAAAACAACATGAATACAATTTAATAAAGCATAGGTTAAAACAACATAAATACAATTTAATAAAGCATAGGATAAAACAACATAAATACAATTTAATAAATCATAGGTTAAAACAACATAATATAATTTAATAAAGCATAGGATGAAACAACATAAATACAATTGAATAAAGCATAAGATAAAACAACATAAATAAAATTTAATAAAGCATAGGTTAAAGCAACATAAATACAATTTAATAAAGCATAGGACAAAACAACATAAATACAATTTAATAAAGCATAGGATAAAACAACATACATACAATTTAATGAAACATAGGATAAACAACATAAATACAATTTAATAAAGCATAGGACAAAACAACATAAATAAAATTTAATAAAGCATAGGTTAAAACAACATAAATACAATTTAATAAAGCATAGGATAAAACTACATAAATACAATTTAATAAAGCATAGGATAAAACAAATTAAATACAATTTAATAAAGCATAGGATAAAACAAATTAAATACAATTTAATAAAGCATAGGATAAAACAACATAAATTCAAATTAATAAAGCATAGGATAAAACAACATAAATTCAATTTAATAAAGCATAGAATAAAACAACATAAATACAATTTAATAAAGCATAGGATAAAACAACATGAATACAATTTAATAAAGCATAAGATGAAACAACATGAATACAATTTAATAAAGCATAGGTTAAAACAACATAAATACAATTTAATAAAGCATAGGTTAAAACAACATAAATATAATTTAATAAAGCATAGGTTAAAACAACATAAATACAATTTAATAAAGCATAGGATAAAACAACATAAATACAATTTAATAAAGCATAGGATAAAACAACATAAATAAAATTTAATAAAGCATAGGTTAAAACAACATAAATACAATTTAATAAAGCATAGGTTAAAACAACATAATACAATTTAATAAAGCATAGGATAAAACAACATAAATACAATTGAATAAAGCATAAGATAAAACAACATAAATAAAATTTAATAAAGCATAGGTTAAATCAACATAAATACAATTTAATAAAGCATAGGACAAAACAACATAAATACAATTTAATAAAGCATAGGATAAAACAACATAAATACAATTTAATGAAACATAGGATAAACAACATAAATACAATTTAATAAAGCATAGGACAAAACAACATGAATACAATTTAATAAAGCATTTGTTAAAACAACATAAATACATTTTAATAAAGCATAGTTTAAAACAACATAAATACAATTTAATAAAGCATAGTTTAAAAAAACATAAATACAATTTAATAAAGCATAGTTTAAAACAACATAAATACAATTTAATAAAGCATAGTTTAAAACAACATAAATACAATTTAATAAAGCATAGTTTAAAACAACATAAATACAATTTAATAAAGCATAGTTTAAAACAACATAAATACAATTTAGTAAAGCATAAGATAAAACAACATGAATACAATTTAATAAAGCATAGGATAAAACAACATAAATACAATTTAATAAAGCATAGGATAAAACAACATAAATACAATTTAATGAAACATAGGATAAACAACATAAATACAATTTAATAAAGCATAGGACAAAACAACATAAATACAATTTAATAAAGCATATGTTAAAACAACATAAATACAATTTAATAAAGCATAAGATAAAACAACATGAATATAATTTAGTAAAGCTTAAGATAAAACAACATGAATACAATTTAATAAAGCATAGGATAAAACAACATAAATGCAATTTAATAAAGCATAGGCTAAAACTACATAAATACAATTTAATAAAGCATAGGATAAAACAAATTAAATACAATTTAATAAAGCATAGGATAAAACAAATTAAATACAATTTAATAAAGCATAGGATAAAACAACATAAATTCAAATTAATAAAGCATAGGATAAAACAACATAAATTCAATTTAATAAAGCATAGAATAAAACAACATAAATACAATTTAATAAAGCATAGGATAAAACAACATGAATACAATTTAATAAAGCATAAGATAAAACAACATGAATACAATTTAATAAAGCATAGGTTAAAACAACATAAATACAATTTAATAAAGCATAGGTTAAAACAACATAAATATAATTTAATAAAGCATAGGTTAAAACAACATAAATACAATTTAATAAAGCATAGGATAAAACAACATAAATACAATTTAATAAAGCATAGGATAAAACAACATAAATAAAATTTAATAAAGCATAGGTTAAAACAACATAAATACAATTTAATAAAGCATAGGATAAAACAACATAAATACAATTTAATAAAGCATAGGATAAAACAACATAAATATTTTTTAATAAAGCTTAGGATAAAACCACGTAAATACAATTTAATAAAGCATAGGATAAAACAACATAAATACAATTTAATAAAGCATAGGTTAAAACAACATAAATACAATTTAATAAAGCATAAGATAAAACAACATGAATAAAATTTAATAAAGCATAGGTTAAAACAACATAAATACAATTTAATAAAGCATAGGATAAAACAACATAAATACAATTTAATAAAGCATAGGTTAAAACAACATAAATACAATTTAATAAAGCATAGGATAAAACAACATAAATACAATTTAATAAAGCATAGGATAAAACAACATAAATAAAATTTAATAAAGCATAGGTTAAAACAACATAAATACAATTTAATAAAGCGTAGGACAAAACAACATAAATACAATTTAATAAAGCATAGTTTAAAACAACATAAATACAATTTAATAAAGCATAGTTTAAAACAACATAAATACAATTTAATAAAGCATAGTTTACAACAACATAAATACAGTTTAATAAAGCATAGTTTAAAACAACATAAATACAATTTAATAAAGCATAGTTTAAAACAACATAAATACAATTTAATAAAGCATAGTTTAAAACAACATAAATACAATTTAATAAAGCATTAGATAAAACAACATGAATATAATTTAGTAAAGCATAAGATAAAACAACATGAATACAATTTAATAAAGCATAGGATAAAACAACATAAATAATATTTAATAAAGCATAGGTTAAAACAACATAAATACAATTTAATAAAGCATAGTTTAAAACAACATAAATACAATTTAGTAAAGCATAAGATAAAACAACATGAATACAATTTAGTAAAGCATAAGATAAAACAACATGAATACAATTTAATAAAGCATAGGATAAAACAACATAAATACAATTTAATAAAGCATAGGATAAAACAACATAAATACAATTTAATGAAACATAGGATAAACAACATAAATACAATTTAATAAAGCATAGGACAAAACAACATAAATACAATTTAATAAAGCATATGTTAAAACAACATAAATACAATTTAATAAAGCATAAGATAAAACAACATGAATATAATTTAGTAAAGCTTAAGATAAAACAACATGAATACAATTTAATAAAGCATAGGACAAAACAACATAAATACAATTTAATAAAGCATAGGATAAAACAACATAAATACAATTTAATGAAACATAGGATAAACAACATAAATACAATTTAATAAAGCATAGGATAAAACAACATAAATGCAATTTAATAAAGCATATGTTAAAACAACATAAATACAATTTAATAAAGCATAAGATAAAACAACATGAATATAATTTAGTAAAGCATAAGATAAAACAACATGAATACAATTTAATAAAGCATAGGTTAAAACAACATAAATACAATTTAAGAAAGCATAGGATAAAACTACATAAATACATTTTAATAAAGCATAGGATAAAACAACATAAATACAATTTCATAAAGCATAGGTTAAAACAACATAAATACAATTTAATAAAGCATAGGACAAAACAACATAAATACAATTTAATAAAGCATAGGATAAAACAACATAAATACAATTTATAAAGCATAGGATGAAACAACATAAATACAATTTAATAAAGCATAGGATAAAACAACATAAATACAATTTAATAAAGCATAGGATAAAACAACATAAATACAATTTAATAAAGCATAGGCTAAAACAACATAAATAAACTTTAATAAAGCATAGGATAAAACAAATTAAATACAATTTAATAAAGCATAGGATAAAACAACATAAATTCAATTTAATAAAGCATAGGATAAAACATCATAAATACAATTTAATAAAGCATAAGATAAAACAACATGAATACAATTTAATAAAGCATAGGTTAAAACAACATAAATACAATTTAATAAAGCATAGGATAAAACAACATAAATACAATTTAATAAATCATAGGTTAAAACAACATAATATAATTTAATAAAGCATAGGATGAAACAACATAAATACAATTGAATAAAGCATAAGATAAAACAACATAAATAAAATTTAATAAAGCATAGGTTAAAGCAACATAAATACAATTTAATAAAGCATAGGACAAAACAACATAAATACAATTTAATAAAGCATAGGATAAAACAACATACATACAATTTAATGAAACATAGGATAAACAACATAAATACAATTTAATAAAGCATAGGACAAAACA
Source organism: Phyllobates terribilis (assembly GCF_046119375.1). Classification (NCBI taxonomy): domain Eukaryota; kingdom Metazoa; phylum Chordata; class Amphibia; order Anura; family Dendrobatidae; genus Phyllobates; species Phyllobates terribilis. The sequence continues at coordinate 2,887,965 of NW_027362939.1, read as the reverse complement.
ACATAAATAAAATTTAATAAAGCATAGGTTAAAACAACATAAATACAATTTAATAAAGCATAGGATAAAACTACATAAATACAATTTAATAAAGCATAGGATAAAACAAATTAAATACAATTTAATAAAGCATAGGATAAAACAAATTAAATACAATTTAATAAAGCATAGGATAAAACAACATAAATTCAAATTAATAAAGCATAGGATAAAACAACATAAATTCAATTTAATAAAGCATAGAATAAAACAACATAAATACAATTTAATAAAGCATAGGATAAAACAACATGAATACAATTTAATAAAGCATAAGATGAAACAACATGAATACAATTTAATAAAGCATAGGTTAAAACAACATAAATACAATTTAATAAAGCATAGGTTAAAACAACATAAATATAATTTAATAAAGCATAGGTTAAAACAACATAAATACAATTTAATAAAGCATAGGATAAAACAACATAAATACAATTTAATAAAGCATAGGATAAAACAACATAAATAAAATTTAATAAAGCATAGGTTAAAACAACATAAATACAATTTAATAAAGCATAGGTTAAAACAACATAATACAATTTAATAAAGCATAGGATAAAACAACATAAATACAATTGAATAAAGCATAAGATAAAACAACATAAATAAAATTTAATAAAGCATAGGTTAAATCAACATAAATACAATTTAATAAAGCATAGGACAAAACAACATAAATACAATTTAATAAAGCATAGGATAAAACAACATAAATACAATTTAATGAAACATAGGATAAACAACATAAATACAATTTAATAAAGCATAGGACAAAACAACATGAATACAATTTAATAAAGCATTTGTTAAAACAACATAAATACATTTTAATAAAGCATAGTTTAAAACAACATAAATACAATTTAATAAAGCATAGTTTAAAAAAACATAAATACAATTTAATAAAGCATAGTTTAAAACAACATAAATACAATTTAATAAAGCATAGTTTAAAACAACATAAATACAATTTAATAAAGCATAGTTTAAAACAACATAAATACAATTTAGTAAAGCATAAGATAAAACAACATGAATACAATTTAATAAAGCATAGGATAAAACAACATAAATACAATTTAATAAAGCATAGGATAAAACAACATAAATACAATTTAATGAAACATAGGATAAACAACATAAATACAATTTAATAAAGCATAGGACAAAACAACATAAATACAATTTAATAAAGCATATGTTAAAACAACATAAATACAATTTAATAAAGCATAAGATAAAACAACATGAATATAATTTAGTAAAGCTTAAGATAAAACAACATGAATACAATTTAATAAAGCATAGGATAAAACAACATAAATGCAATTTAATAAAGCATAGGCTAAAACTACATAAATACAATTTAATAAAGCATAGGATAAAACAAATTAAATACAATTTAATAAAGCATAGGATAAAACAAATTAAATACAATTTAATAAAGCATAGGATAAAACAACATAAATTCAAATTAATAAAGCATAGGATAAAACAACATAAATTCAATTTAATAAAGCATAGAATAAAACAACATAAATACAATTTAATAAAGCATAGGATAAAACAACATGAATACAATTTAATAAAGCATAAGATAAAACAACATGAATACAATTTAATAAAGCATAGGTTAAAACAACATAAATACAATTTAATAAAGCATAGGTTAAAACAACATAAATATAATTTAATAAAGCATAGGTTAAAACAACATAAATACAATTTAATAAAGCATAGGATAAAACAACATAAATACAATTTAATAAAGCATAGGATAAAACAACATAAATAAAATTTAATAAAGCATAGGTTAAAACAACATAAATACAATTTAATAAAGCATAGGATAAAACAACATAAATACAATTTAATAAAGCATAGGATAAAACAACATAAATATTTTTTAATAAAGCTTAGGATAAAACCACGTAAATACAATTTAATAAAGCATAGGATAAAACAACATAAATACAATTTAATAAAGCATAGGTTAAAACAACATAAATACAATTTAATAAAGCATAAGATAAAACAACATGAATAAAATTTAATAAAGCATAGGTTAAAACAACATAAATACAATTTAATAAAGCATAGGATAAAACAACATAAATACAATTTAATAAAGCATAGGTTAAAACAACATAAATACAATTTAATAAAGCATAGGATAAAACAACATAAATACAATTTAATAAAGCATAGGATAAAACAACATAAATAAAATTTAATAAAGCATAGGTTAAAACAACATAAATACAATTTAATAAAGCGTAGGACAAAACAACATAAATACAATTTAATAAAGCATAGTTTAAAACAACATAAATACAATTTAATAAAGCATAGTTTAAAACAACATAAATACAATTTAATAAAGCATAGTTTACAACAACATAAATACAGTTTAATAAAGCATAGTTTAAAACAACATAAATACAATTTAATAAAGCATAGTTTAAAACAACATAAATACAATTTAATAAAGCATAGTTTAAAACAACATAAATACAATTTAATAAAGCATAGGATAAAACAACATAAATAAAATTTAATAAAGCATAGGTTAAAACAACATAAATACAATTTAATAAAGCATAGGTTAAAACAACATAATACAATTTAATAAAGCATAGGATAAAACAACATAAATACAATTGAATAAAGCATAAGATAAAACAACATAAATAAAATTTAATAAAGCATAGGTTAAATCAACATAAATACAATTTAATAAAGCATAGGACAAAACAACATAAATACAATTTAATAAAGCATAGGATAAAACAACATAAATACAATTTAATGAAACATAGGATAAACAACATAAATACAATTTAATAAAGCATAGGACAAAACAACATGAATACAATTTAATAAAGCATTTGTTAAAACAACATAAATACATTTTAATAAAGCATAGTTTAAAACAACATAAATACAATTTAATAAAGCATAGTTTAAAAAAACATAAATACAATTTAATAAAGCATAGTTTAAAACAACATAAATACAATTTAATAAAGCATAGTTTAAAACAACATAAATACAATTTAATAAAGCATAGTTTAAAACAACATAAATACAATTTAGTAAAGCATAAGATAAAACAACATGAATACAATTTAATAAAGCATAGGATAAAACAACATAAATACAATTTAATAAAGCATAGGATAAAACAACATAAATACAATTTAATGAAACATAGGATAAACAACATAAATACAATTTAATAAAGCATAGGACAAAACAACATAAATACAATTTAATAAAGCATATGTTAAAACAACATAAATACAATTTAATAAAGCATAAGATAAAACAACATGAATATAATTTAGTAAAGCTTAAGATAAAACAACATGAATACAATTTAATAAAGCATAGGATAAAACAACATAAATGCAATTTAATAAAGCATAGGCTAAAACTACATAAATACAATTTAATAAAGCATAGGATAAAACAAATTAAATACAATTTAATAAAGCATAGGATAAAACAAATTAAATACAATTTAATAAAGCATAGGATAAAACAACATAAATTCAAATTAATAAAGCATAGGATAAAACAACATAAATTCAATTTAATAAAGCATAGAATAAAACAACATAAATACAATTTAATAAAGCATAGGATAAAACAACATGAATACAATTTAATAAAGCATAAGATAAAACAACATGAATACAATTTAATAAAGCATAGGTTAAAACAACATAAATACAATTTAATAAAGCATAGGTTAAAACAACATAAATATAATTTAATAAAGCATAGGTTAAAACAACATAAATACAATTTAATAAAGCATAGGATAAAACAACATAAATACAATTTAATAAAGCATAGGATAAAACAACATAAATAAAATTTAATAAAGCATAGGTTAAAACAACATAAATACAATTTAATAAAGCATAGGATAAAACAACATAAATACAATTTAATAAAGCATAGGATAAAACAACATAAATATTTTTTAATAAAGCTTAGGATAAAACCACGTAAATACAATTTAATAAAGCATAGGATAAAACAACATAAATACAATTTAATAAAGCATAGGTTAAAACAACATAAATACAATTTAATAAAGCATAAGATAAAACAACATGAATAAAATTTAATAAAGCATAGGTTAAAACAACATAAATACAATTTAATAAAGCATAGGATAAAACAACATAAATACAATTTAATAAAGCATAGGTTAAAACAACATAAATACAATTTAATAAAGCATAGGATAAAACAACATAAATACAATTTAATAAAGCATAGGATAAAACAACATAAATAAAATTTAATAAAGCATAGGTTAAAACAACATAAATACAATTTAATAAAGCGTAGGACAAAACAACATAAATACAATTTAATAAAGCATAGTTTAAAACAACATAAATACAATTTAATAAAGCATAGTTTAAAACAACATAAATACAATTTAATAAAGCATAGTTTACAACAACATAAATACAGTTTAATAAAGCATAGTTTAAAACAACATAAATACAATTTAATAAAGCATAGTTTAAAACAACATAAATACAATTTAATAAAGCATAGTTTAAAACAACATAAATACAATTTAATAAAGCATTAGATAAAACAACATGAATATAATTTAGTAAAGCATAAGATAAAACAACATGAATACAATTTTATAAAGCATAGGATAAAACAACATAAATAATATTTAATAAAGCATAGGTTAAAACAACATAAATACAATTTAATAAAGCATAGTTTAAAACAACATAAATACAATTTAGTAAAGCATAAGATAAAACAACATGAATACAATTTAGTAAAGCATAAGATAAAACAACATGAATACAATTTAATAAAGCATAGGATAAAACAACATAAATACAATTTAATAAAGCATAGGATAAAACAACATAAATACAATTTAATGAAACATAGGATAAACAACATAAATACAATTTAATAAAGCATAGGACAAAACAACATAAATACAATTTAATAAAGCATATGTTAAAACAACATAAATACAATTTAATAAAGCATAAGATAAAACAACATGAATATAATTTAGTAAAGCTTAAGATAAAACAACATGAATACAATTTAATAAAGCATAGGACAAAACAACATAAATACAATTTAATAAAGCATAGGATAAAACAACATAAATACAATTTAATGAAACATAGGATAAACAACATAAATACAATTTAATAAAGCATAGGATAAAACAACATAAATGCAATTTAATAAAGCATATGTTAAAACAACATAAATACAATTTAATAAAGCATAAGATAAAACAACATGAATATAATTTAGTAAAGCATAAGATAAAACAACATGAATACAATTTAATAAAGCATAGGTTAAAACAACATAAATACAATTTAAGAAAGCATAGGATAAAACTACATAAATACATTTTAATAAAGCATAGGATAAAACAACATAAATACAATTTCATAAAGCATAGGTTAAAACAACATAAATACAATTTAATAAAGCATAGGACAAAACAACATAAATACAATTTAATAAAGCATAGGATAAAACAACATAAATACAATTTATAAAGCATAGGATGAAACAACATAAATACAATTTAATAAAGCATAGGATAAAACAACATAAATACAATTTAATAAAGCATAGGATAAAACAACATAAATACAATTTAATAAAGCATAGGCTAAAACAACATAAATAAACTTTAATAAAGCATAGGATAAAACAAATTAAATACAATTTAATAAAGCATAGGATAAAACAACATAAATTCAATTTAATAAAGCATAGGATAAAACATCATAAATACAATTTAATAAAGCATAAGATAAAACAACATGAATACAATTTAATAAAGCATAGGTTAAAACAACATAAATACAATTTAATAAAGCATAGGATAAAACAACATAAATACAATTTAATAAATCATAGGTTAAAACAACATAATATAATTTAATAAAGCATAGGATGAAACAACATAAATACAATTGAATAAAGCATAAGATAAAACAACATAAATAAAATTTAATAAAGCATAGGTTAAAGCAACATAAATACAATTTAATAAAGCATAGGACAAAACAACATAAATACAATTTAATAAAGCATAGGATAAAACAACATACATACAATTTAATGAAACATAGGATAAACAACATAAATACAATTTAATAAAGCATAGGACAAAACAACATAAATAAAATTTAATAAAGCATAGGTTAAAACAACATAAATACAATTTAATAAAGCATAGGATAAAACTACATAAATACAATTTAATAAAGCATAGGATAAAACAAATTAAATACAATTTAATAAAGCATAGGATAAAACAAATTAAATACAATTTAATAAAGCATAGGATAAAACAACATAAATTCAAATTAATAAAGCATAGGATAAAACAACATAAATTCAATTTAATAAAGCATAGAATAAAACAACATAAATACAATTTAATAAAGCATAGGATAAAACAACATGAATACAATTTAATAAAGCATAAGATGAAACAACATGAATACAATTTAATAAAGCATAGGTTAAAACAACATAAATACAATTTAATAAAGCATAGGTTAAAACAACATAAATATAATTTAATAAAGCATAGGTTAAAACAACATAAATACAATTTAATAAAGCATAGGATAAAACAACATAAATACAATTTAATAAAGCATAGGATAAAACAACATAAATAAAATTTAATAAAGCATAGGTTAAAACAACATAAATACAATTTAATAAAGCATAGGATAAAACAACATAAATACAATTTAATAAAGCATAGGATAAAACAACATAAATATTTTTTAATAAAGCTTAGGATAAAACCACATAAATACAATTTAATAAAGCATAGGATAAAACAACATAAATACAATTTAATAAAGCATAGGTTAAAACAACATAAATACAATTTAATAAAGCATAAGATAAAACAACATGAATAAAATTTAATAAAGCATAGGTTAAAACAACATAAATACAATTTAATAAAGCATAGGATAAAACAACATAAATACAATTTAATAAAGCATAGGTTAAAACAACATAAATACAATTTAATAAAGCATAGGATAAAACAACATAAATACAATTTAATAAAGCATAGGATAAAACAACATAAATAAAATTTAATAAAGCATAGGTTAAAACAACATAAATACAATTTAATAAAGCGTAGGACAAAACAACATAAATACAATTTAATAAAGCATAGTTTAAAACAACATAAATACAATTTAATAAAGCATAGTTTAAAACAACATAAATACAATTTAATAAAGCATAGTTTACAACAACATAAATACAGTTTAATAAAGCATAGTTTAAAACAACATAAATACAATTTAATAAAGCATAGTTTAAAACAACATAAATACAATTTAATAAAGCATAGTTTAAAACAACATAAATACAATTTAATAAAGCATTAGATAAAACAACATGAATATAATTTAGTAAAGCATAAGATAAAACAACATGAATACAATTTAATAAAGCATAGGATAAAACAACATAAATAATATTTAATAAAGCATAGGTTAAAACAACATAAATACAATTTAATAAAGCATAGTTTAAAACAACATAAATACAATTTAGTAAAGCATAAGATAAAACAACATGAATACAATTTAGTAAAGCATAAGATAAAACAACATGAATACAATTTAATAAAGCATAGGATAAAACAACATAAATACAATTTAATAAAGCATAGGATAAAACAACATAAATACAATTTAATGAAACATAGGATAAACAACATAAATACAATTTAATAAAGCATAGGACAAAACAACATAAATACAATTTAATAAAGCATATGTTAAAACAACATAAATACAATTTAATAAAGCATAAGATAAAACAACATGAATATAATTTAGTAAAGCTTAAGATAAAACAACATGAATACAATTTAATAAAGCATAGGACAAAACAACATAAATACAATTTAATAAAGCATAGGATAAAACAACATAAATACAATTTAATGAAACATAGGATAAACAACATAAATACAATTTAATAAAGCATAGGATAAAACAACATAAATGCAATTTAATAAAGCATATGTTAAAACAACATAAATACAATTTAATAAAGCATAAGATAAAACAACATGAATATAATTTAGTAAAGCATAAGATAAAACAACATGAATACAATTTAATAAAGCATAGGTTAAAACAACATAAATACAATTTAAGAAAGCATAGGATAAAACTACATAAATACATTTTAATAAAGCATAGGATAAAACAACATAAATACAATTTCATAAAGCATAGGTTAAAACAACATAAATATAATTTAATAAAGCATAGGACAAAACAACATAAATACAATTTAATAAAGCATAGGATAAAACAACATAAATACAATTTATAAAGCATAGGATGAAACAACATAAATACAATTTAATAAAGCATAGGATAAAACAACATAAATACAATTTAATAAAGCATAGGATAAAACAACATAAATACAATTTAATAAAGCATAGGCTAAAACAACATAAATAAACTTTAATAAAGCATAGGATAAAACAAATTAAATACAATTTAATAAAGCATAGGATAAAACAACATAAATTCAATTTAATAAAGCATAGGATAAAACATCATAAATACAATTTAATAAAGCATAAGATAAAACAACATGAATACAATTTAATAAAGCATAGGTTAAAACAACATAAATACAATTTAATAAAGCATAGGATAAAACAACATAAATACAATTTAATAAATCATAGGTTAAAACAACATAATATAATTTAATAAAGCATAGGATGAAACAACATAAATACAATTGAATAAAGCATAAGATAAAACAACATAAATAAAATTTAATAAAGCATAGGTTAAAGCAACATAAATACAATTTAATAAAGCATAGGACAAAACAACATAAATACAATTTAATAAAGCATAGGATAAAACAACATAAATACAATTTAATGAAACATAGGATAAACAACATAAATACAATTTAATAAAGCATAGGACAAAACAACATAAATACAATTTAATAAAGCATAGTTTAAAACAACATAAATACAATTTAATAAAGCATAGTTTAAAACAACATAAATACAATTTAATAAAGCATAGTTTAAAACAAAATAAATACAATTTAATAAAGCATTAAATAAAACAACATGAATATAATTTAGTAAAGCATAAGATAAAAAAACATGAATACAATTTAATAAAGCATAGGATAAAACAACATAAATACAATTTAATAAAGCATAGTTTAAAACAACATAAATACAATTTAATAAAGCATAGGATAAAACCACAAAATTACAATTTAATAAAGCATATAATAAAACAACATAAATACAATTTAATAAAGCATAGGACAAAACAACATAAATACAATTTAATAAAGCATAGGATAAAACAACATAAATACAATTTAATGAAACATAGGATAAACAACATAAATACAATTTAATAAAGCATAGGATAAAACAACATGAATACAATTTAATAAAGCATAAGATAAAACAACATGAATACAATTTAATAAAGCATAGGTTAAAACAACATAAATACAATTTAATAAAGCATAGGTTAAAACAACATAAATATAATTTAATAAAGCATAGGTTAAAACAACATAAATACAATTTAATAAAGCATAGGATAAAACAACATACATACAATTTAATAAAGCATAGGATAAAACAACATAAATAAAATTTAATAAAGCATAGGTTAAAACAACATAAATACAATTTAATAATGCATAGGATAAAACAACATAAATACAATTTAATAAAGCATAGGATAAAACAACATAAATATTTTTTAATAAAGCATAGGATAAAACCACATAAATACAATTTAATAAAGCATAGGATAAAACAACATAAATAAAATTTAATAAAGCATAGGTTAAAACAACATAAATACAATTTAATAAAGCATAAGATAAAACAACATGAATAAAATTTAATAAAGCATAGGTTAAAACAACATAAATACAATTTAATAAAGCATAGGATAAAACAACATAAATACAATTTAATAAAGCATAGGTTAAAACAACATAAATACAATTTAATAAAGCATAGGATAAAACAACATAAATACAATTTAATAAAGCATAGGATAAAACAACATAAATAAAATTTAATAAAGCATAGGTTAAAACAACATAAATACAATTTAATAAAGCGTAGGACAAAACAACATAAATACAATTTAATAAAGCATAGTTTAAAACAACATAAATACAATTTAATAAAGCATAGTTTAAAACAACATAAATACAATTTAATAAAGCATAGTTTACAACAACATAAATACAGTTTAATAAAGCATAGTTTAAAACAACATAAATACAATTTAATAAAGCATAGTTTAAAACAACATAAATACAATTTAATAAAGCATAGTTTAAAACAACATAAATACAATTTAATAAAGCATTAGATAAAACAACATGAATATAATTTAGTAAAGCATAAGATAAAACAACATGAATACAATTTAATAAAGCATAGGATAAAACAACATAAATAATATTTAATAAAGCATAGGTTAAAACAACATAAATACAATTTAATAAAGCATAGTTTAAAACAACATAAATACAATTTAATATAGCATAGTTTAAAACAACATAAATACAATTTAATAAAGCATAGGATAAAACCACAGAAATACAATTTAATAATGCATAGGATAAAACAACATAAATACAATTTAATAAAGCATATGACAAAACAACATAAATACAATTTAATAAAGCATAGGATAAAACAACATAAATACAATTTAATAAAGCATAGGATAAAACAACATAAATAAAATTTAATAAAGCATAGGTTAAAACAACATAAATACAATTTAATAAAGCGTAGGACAAAACAACATAAATACAATTTAATAAAGCATAGTTTAAAACAACATAAATACAATTTAATAAAGCATAGTTTAAAACAACATAAATACAATTTAATAAAGCATAGTTTACAACAACATAAATACAGTTTAATAAAGCATAGTTTAAAACAACATAAATACAATTTAATAAAGCATAGTTTAAAACAACATAAATACAATTTAATAAAGCATAGTTTAAAACAACATAAATACAATTTAATAAAGCATTAGATAAAACAACATGAATATAATTTAGTAAAGCATAAGATAAAACAACATGAATACAATTTAATAAAGCATAGGATAAAACAAAATAAATAATATGTAATAAAGCATAGGTTAAAACAACATAAATACAATTTAATAAAGCATAGTTTAAAACAACATAAATACAATTTAATATAGCATAGTTTAAAACAACATAAATACAATTTAATAAAGCATAGGATAAAACCACAGAAATACAATTTAATAATGCATAGGATAAAACAACATAAATACAATTTAATAAAGCATATGACAAAACAACATAAATACAATTTAATAAAGCATAGGTTAAAACAACATAATACAATTTAATAAAGCATAGGATAAAACAACATAAATACAATTGAATAAAGCATAAGATAAAACAACATAAATAAAATTTAATAAAGCATAGGTTAAAGCAACATAAATACAATTTAATAAAGCATAGGACAAAACAACATAAATACAATTTAATAAAGCATAGGATAAAACAACATAAATACAATTTAATGAAACATAGGATAAACAACATAAATACAATTTAATAAAGCATAGGACAAAACAACATAAATACAATTTAATAAAGCATATGTTAAAACAACATAAATACATTTTAATAAAGCATAGTTTAAAACAACATAAATACAATTTAATAAAGCATAGTTTAAAAAAACATAAATACAATTTAATAAAGCATAGTTTAAAACAACATAAATACAATTTAATAAAGCATAGTTTAAAACAACATAAATACAATTTAATAAAGCATAGTTTAAAACAAAATAAATACAATTTAATAAAGCATTAAATAAAACAACATGAATATAATTTAGTAAAGCATAAGATAAAACAACATGAATACAATTTAATAAAGCATAGGATAAAACAACATAAATACAATTTAATAAAGCATAGTTTAAAACAACATAAATACAATTTAATAAAGCATAGGATAAAACCACAAAATTACAATTTAATAAAGCATATAATAAAACAACATAAATACAATTTAATAAAGCATAGGACAAAACAACATAAATACAATTTAATAAAGCATAGGATAAAACAACATAAATACAATTTAATGAAACATAGGATAAACAACATAAATACAATTTAATAAAGCATAGGAAAAAACAACATAAATACAATTTAATAAAGCATATGTTAAAACAACATAAATACAATTTAATAAAGCATAAGATAAAACAACATGAATATAATTTAGTAAAGCTTAAGATAAAACAACATGAATACAATTTAATAAAGCATAGGATAAAACAACATAAATGCAAGTTAATAAAGCATAGGCTAAAACTACATAAATACAATTTAATAAAGCATAGGATAAAACAAATTAAATACAATTTAATAAAGCATAGGATAAAACAAATTAAATACAATTTAATAAAGCATAGGATAAAACAACATAAATTCAATTTAATAAAGCATAGGATAAAACAACATAAATTCAATTTAATAAAGCATAGGTTAAAACAACATAAATACAATTTAATAAAGCATAGGATAAAACAACATAAATACAATTTAATAAAGCATAGGATAAAACAACATAAATAAAATTTAATAAAGCATAGGTTAAAACAACATAAATACAATTTAATAAAGCATAGGATAAAACAACATAAATACAATTTAATAAAGCATAGGATAAAACAACATAAATATTTTTTAATAAAGCATAGGATAAAACCACATAAATACAATTTAATAAAGCATAGGATAAAACAACATAAATAAAATTTAATAAAGCATAGGTTAAAACAACATAAATACAATTTAATAAAGCATAAGATAAAACAACATGAATAAAATTTAATAAAGCATAGGTTAAAACAACATAAATACAATTTAATAAAGCATAGGATAAAGCAACATAAATACAATTTAATAAAGCATAGGTTAAAACAACATAAATACAATTTAATAAAGCATAGGATAAAACAACATAAATACAATTTAATAAAGCATAGGATAAAACAACATAAATAAAATTTAATAAAGCATAGGTTAAAACAACATAAATACAATTTAATAAAGCGTAGGACAAAACAACATAAATACAATTTAATAAAGCATAGTTTAAAACAACATAAATACAATTTAATAAAGCATAGGATAAAACCACAGAAATACAATTTAATAAAGCATAGGATAAAACAACATAAATACAATTTAAAAAAGCATAGGACAAAACAACATAAATACAATTTAATAAAGCATAGGATAAAACAACATAAATACAATTTAATGAAACATAGGATAAACAACATAAATACAATTTAAGAAAGCATAGGACAAAACAACATAAATACAATTTAATAAAGCATATGTTAGAACAACATAAATACAATTTAATAAAGCATAAGATTAAACAACATGAATATAATTTAGTAAAGCATAAGATAAAACAACATGAATACAATTTAATAAAGCATAGGTTAAAACAACATAAATACAATTTAAGAAAGCATAGGATAAAACTACATAAATACATTTTAATAAAGCATAGGATAAAACAACATAAATAATTTTTAATAAAGCATAGGATAAAACCACATAAATACAATTTAATAAAGCATAGGATAAAACAACATAAATACAATTTAAAAAAGCATAGGATAAAACATCATAAATACTTTTTAATAAAGCATAGGATAAAACCACATAAATGCAATTTAATAAAGCACAGGATAAAACAACATAAATAAAATTTAATAAAGCATAGGATAAAACAACATAAATACAATTTAATGAAACATAGGATAAACAACATAAATACAATTTAATAAAGCATAGGACAAAACAACATAAATACAATTTAATAAAGCATATGTTAAAACAACATAAATACATTTTAATAAAGCATAGTTTAAAACAACATAAATACAATTTAATAAAGCATAGTTTAAAAAAACATAAATACAATTTAATAAAGCATAGTTTAAAACAACATAAATACAATTTAATAAAGCATAGTTTAAAACAACATAAATACAATTTAATAAAGCATAGTTTAAAACAAAATAAATACAATTTAATAAAGCATTAAATAAAACAACATGAATATAATTTAGTAAAGCATAAGATAAAACAACATGAATACAATTTAATAAAGCATAGGATAAAACAACATAAATACAATTTAATAAAGCATAGTTTAAAACAACATAAATACAATTTAATAAAGCATAGGATAAAACCACAAAATTACAATTTAATAAAGCATATAATAAAACAACATAAATACAATTTAATAAAGCATAGGACAAAACAACATAAATACAATTTAATAAAGCATAGGATAAAACAACATAAATACAATTTAATGAAACATAGGATAAACAACATAAATACAATTTAATAAAGCATAGGACAAAACAACATAAATACAATTTAATAAAGCATATGTTAAAACAACATAAATACAATTTAATAAAGCATAAGATAAAACAACATGAATATAATTTAGTAAAGCTTAAGATAAAACAACATGAATACAATTTAATAAAGCATAGGATAAAACAACATAAATGCAATTTAATAAAGCATAGGCTAAAACTACATAAATACAATTTAATAAAGCATAGGATAAAACAAATTAAATACAATTTAATAAAGCATAGGAAAAAACAAATTAAATACAATTTAATAAAGCATAGGATAAAACAACATAAATTCAATTTAATAAAGCATAGGATAAAACAACATAAATTCAATTTAATAAAGCATAGGATAAAACAACATAAATACAATTTAATAAAGCATAGGATAAAACAACATGAATACAATTTAATAAAGCATAAGATAAAACAACATGAATACAATTTAATAAAGCATAGGTTAAAACAACATAAATACAATTTAATAAAGCATAGGTTAAAACAACATAAATATAATTTAATAAAGCATAGGTTAAAACAACATAAATACAATTTAATAAAGCATAGGATAAAACAACATAAATACAATTTAATAAAGCATTAGATAAAACAACATGAATATAATTTAGTAAAGCATAAGATAAAACAACATGAATACAATTTAATAAAGCATAGGATAAAACAAAATAAATAATATGTAATAAAGCATAGGTTAAAACAACATAAATACAATTTAATAAAGCATAGTTTAAAACAACATAAATACAATTTAATATAGCATAGTTTAAAACAACATAAATACAATTTAATAAAGCATAGGATAAAACCACAGAAATACAATTTAATAATGCATAGGATAAAACAACATAAATACAATTTAATAAAGCATATGACAAAACAACATAAATACAATTTAATAAAGCATAGGTTAAAACAACATAATACAATTTAATAAAGCATAGGATAAAACAACATAAATACAATTGAATAAAGCATAAGATAAAACAACATAAATAAAATTTAATAAAGCATAGGTTAAAGCAACATAAATACAATTTAATAAAGCATAGGACAAAACAACATAAATACAATTTAATAAAGCATAGGATAAAACAACATAAATACAATTTAATGAAACATAGGATAAACAACATAAATACAATTTAATAAAGCATAGGACAAAACAACATAAATACAATTTAATAAAGCATATGTTAAAACAACATAAATACATTTTAATAAAGCATAGTTTAAAACAACATAAATACAATTTAATAAAGCATAGTTTAAAAAAACATAAATACAATTTAATAAAGCATAGTTTAAAACAACATAAATACAATTTAATAAAGCATAGTTTAAAACAACATAAATACAATTTAATAAAGCATAGTTTAAAACAAAATAAATACAATTTAATAAAGCATTAAATAAAACAACATGAATATAATTTAGTAAAGCATAAGATAAAACAACATGAATACAATTTAATAAAGCATAGGATAAAACAACATAAATACAATTTAATAAAGCATAGTTTAAAACAACATAAATACAATTTAATAAAGCATAGGATAAAACCACAAAATTACAATTTAATAAAGCATATAATAAAACAACATAAATACAATTTAATAAAGCATAGGACAAAACAACATAAATACAATTTAATAAAGCATAGGATAAAACAACATAAATACAATTTAATGAAACATAGGATAAACAACATAAATACAATTTAATAAAGCATAGGAAAAAACAACATAAATACAATTTAATAAAGCATATGTTAAAACAACATAAATACAATTTAATAAAGCATAAGATAAAACAACATGAATATAATTTAGTAAAGCTTAAGATAAAACAACATGAATACAATTTAATAAAGCATAGGATAAAACAACATAAATGCAATTTAATAAAGCATAGGCTAAAACTACATAAATACAATTTAATAAAGCATAGGATAAAACAAATTAAATACAATTTAATAAAGCATAGGATAAAACAAATTAAATACAATTTAATAAAGCATAGGATAAAACAACATAAATTCAATTTAATAAAGCATAGGATAAAACAACATAAATTCAATTTAATAAAGCATAGGTTAAAACAACATAAATACAATTTAATAAAGCATAGGATAAAACAACATAAATACAATTTAATAAAGCATAGGATAAAACAACATAAATAAAATTTAATAAAGCATAGGTTAAAACAACATAAATACAATTTAATAAAGCATAGGATAAAACAACATAAATACAATTTAATAAAGCATAGGATAAAACAACATAAATATTTTTTAATAAAGCATAGGATAAAACCACATAAATACAATTTAATAAAGCATAGGATAAAACAACATAAATAAAATTTAATAAAGCATAGGTTAAAACAACATAAATACAATTTAATAAAGCATAAGATAAAACAACATGAATAAAATTTAATAAAGCATAGGTTAAAACAACATAAATACAATTTAATAAAGCATAGGATAAAGCAACATAAATACAATTTAATAAAGCATAGGTTAAAACAACATAAATACAATTTAATAAAGCATAGGATAAAACAACATAAATACAATTTAATAAAGCATAGGATAAAACAACATAAATAAAATTTAATAAAGCATAGGTTAAAACAACATAAATACAATTTAATAAAGCGTAGGACAAAACAACATAAATACAATTTAATAAAGCATAGTTTAAAACAACATAAATACAATTTAATAAAGCATAGGATAAAACCACAGAAATACAATTTAATAAAGCATAGGATAAAACAACATAAATACAATTTAAAAAAGCATAGGACAAAACAACATAAATACAATTTAATAAAGCATAGGATAAAACAACATAAATACAATTTAATGAAACATAGGATAAACAACATAAATACAATTTAAGAAAGCATAGGACAAAACAACATAAATACAATTTAATAAAGCATATGTTAGAACAACATAAATACAATTTAATAAAGCATAAGATTAAACAACATGAATATAATTTAGTAAAGCATAAGATAAAACAACATGAATACAATTTAATAAAGCATAGGTTAAAACAACATAAATACAATTTAAGAAAGCATAGGATAAAACTACATAAATACATTTTAATAAAGCATAGGATAAAACAACATAAATAATTTTTAATAAAGCATAGGATAAAACCACATAAATACAATTTAATAAAGCATAGGATAAAACAACATAAATACAATTTAAAAAAGCATAGGATAAAACATCATAAATACTTTTTAATAAAGCATAGGATAAAACCACATAAATGCAATTTAATAAAGCACAGGATAAAACAACATAAATAAAATTTAATAAAGCATAGGATAAAACAACATAAATACAATTTAATGAAACATAGGATAAACAACATAAATACAATTTAATAAAGCATAGGACAAAACAACATAAATACAATTTAATAAAGCATATGTTAAAACAACATAAATACATTTTAATAAAGCATAGTTTAAAACAACATAAATACAATTTAATAAAGCATAGTTTAAAAAAACATAAATACAATTTAATAAAGCATAGTTTAAAACAACATAAATACAATTTAATAAAGCATAGTTTAAAACAACATAAATACAATTTAATAAAGCATAGTTTAAAACAAAATAAATACAATTTAATAAAGCATTAAATAAAACAACATGAATATAATTTAGTAAAGCATAAGATAAAACAACATGAATACAATTTAATAAAGCATAGGATAAAACAACATAAATACAATTTAATAAAGCATAGTTTAAAACAACATAAATACAATTTAATAAAGCATAGGATAAAACCACAAAATTACAATTTAATAAAGCATATAATAAAACAACATAAATACAATTTAATAAAGCATAGGACAAAACAACATAAATACAATTTAATAAAGCATAGGATAAAACAACATAAATACAATTTAATGAAACATAGGATAAACAACATAAATACAATTTAATAAAGCATAGGACAAAACAACATAAATACAATTTAATAAAGCATATGTTAAAACAACATAAATACAATTTAATAAAGCATAAGATAAAACAACATGAATATAATTTAGTAAAGCTTAAGATAAAACAACATGAATACAATTTAATAAAGCATAGGATAAAACAACATAAATGCAATTTAATAAAGCATAGGCTAAAACTACATAAATACAATTTAATAAAGCATAGGATAAAACAAATTAAATACAATTTAATAAAGCATAGGAAAAAACAAATTAAATACAATTTAATAAAGCATAGGATAAAACAACATAAATTCAATTTAATAAAGCATAGGATAAAACAACATAAATTCAATTTAATAAAGCATAGGATAAAACAACATAAATACAATTTAATAAAGCATAGGATAAAACAACATGAATACAATTTAATAAAGCATAAGATAAAACAACATGAATACAATTTAATAAAGCATAGGTTAAAACAACATAAATACAATTTAATAAAGCATAGGTTAAAACAACATAAATATAATTTAATAAAGCATAGGTTAAAACAACATAAATACAATTTAATAAAGCATAGGATAAAACAACATAAATACAATTTAATAAAGCATTAGATAAAACAACATGAATATAATTTAGTAAAGCATAAGATAAAACAACATGAATACAATTTAATAAAGCATAGGATAAAACAACATAAATAATATTTAATAAAGCATAGGTTAAAACAACATAAATACAATTTAATAAAGCATAGTTTAAAACAACATAAATACAATTTAATATAGCATAGTTTAAAACAACATAAATACAATTTAATAAAGCATAGGATAAAACCACAGAAATATAATTTAATAATGCATAGGATAAAACAACATAAATACAATTTAATAAAGCATATGACAAAACAACATAAATACAATTTAATA
The DNA here is from genome assembly GCF_046119375.1 of Phyllobates terribilis. Lineage (NCBI taxonomy): Eukaryota > Metazoa > Chordata > Amphibia > Anura > Dendrobatidae > Phyllobates > Phyllobates terribilis. Next base: position 2,868,391 of record NW_027362939.1, on the reverse strand, counting down.
AAGCATAGGTTAAAACAACATAATACAATTTAATAAAGCATAGGATAAAACAACATAAATACAATTGAATAAAGCATAAGATAAAACAACATAAATAAAATTTAATAAAGCATAGGTTAAAGCAACATAAATACAATTTAATAAAGCATAGGACAAAACAACATAAATACAATTTAATAAAGCATAGGATAAAACAACATAAATACAATTTAATGAAACATAGGATAAACAACATAAATACAATTTAATAAAGCATAGGACAAAACAACATAAATACAATTTAATAAAGCATATGTTAAAACAACATAAATACATTTTAATAAAGCATAGTTTAAAACAACATAAATACAATTTAATAAAGCATAGTTTAAAAAAACATAAATACAATTTAATAAAGCATAGTTTAAAACAACATAAATACAATTTAATAAAGCATAGTTTAAAACAACATAAATACAATTTAATAAAGCATAGTTTAAAACAAAATAAATACAATTTAATAAAGCATTAAATAAAACAACATGAATATAATTTAGTAAAGCATAAGATAAAACAACATGAATACAATTTAATAAAGCATAGGATAAAACAACATAAATACAATTTAATAAAGCATAGTTTAAAACAACATAAATACAATTTAATAAAGCATAGGATAAAACCACAAAATTACAATTTAATAAAGCATATAATAAAACAACATAAATACAATTTAATAAAGCATAGGACAAAACAACATAAATACAATTTAATAAAGCATAGGATAAAACAACATAAATACAATTTAATGAAACATAGGATAAACAACATAAATACAATTTAATAAAGCATAAGATAAAACAACATGAATATAATTTAGTAAAGCTTAAGATAAAACAACATGAATACAATTTAATAAAGCATAGGATAAAACAACATAAATGCAATTTAATAAAGCATAGTTTAAAAAAACATAAATACAATTTAATAAAGCATAGTTTAAAACAACATAAATACAATTTAATAAAGCATAGTTTAAAACAACATAAATACAATTTAATAAAGCATAGTTTAAAACAAAATAAATACAATTTAATAAAGCATTAAATAAAACAACATGAATATAATTTAGTAAAGCATAAGATAAAACAACATGAATACAATTTAATAAAGCATAGGATAAAACAACATAAATACAATTTAATAAAGCATAGTTTAAAACAACATAAATACAATTTAATAAAGCATAGGATAAAACCACAAAATTACAATTTAATAAAGCATATAATAAAACAACATAAATACAATTTAATAAAGCATAGGACAAAACAACATAAATACAATTTAATAAAGCATAGGATAAAACAACATAAATACAATTTAATGAAACATAGGATAAACAACATAAATACAATTTAATAAAGCATAGGACAAAACAACATAAATACAATTTAATAAAGCATATGTTAAAACAACATAAATACAATTTAATAAAGCATAAGATAAAACAACATGAATATAATTTAGTAAAGCTTAAGATAAAACAACATGAATACAATTTAATAAAGCATAGGATAAAACAACATAAATGCAATTTAATAAAGCATAGGCTAAAACTACATAAATACAATTTAATAAAGCATAGGATAAAACAAATTAAATACAATTTAATAAAGCATAGGAAAAAACAAATTAAATACAATTTAATAAAGCATAGGATAAAACAACATAAATTCAATTTAATAAAGCATAGGATAAAACAACATAAATTCAATTTAATAAAGCATAGGATAAAACAACATAAATACAATTTAATAAAGCATAGGATAAAACAACATGAATACAATTTAATAAAGCATAAGATAAAACAACATGAATACAATTTAATAAAGCATAGGTTAAAACAACATAAATACAATTTAATAAAGCATAGGTTAAAACAACATAAATATAATTTAATAAAGCATAGGTTAAAACAACATAAATACAATTTAATAAAGCATAGGATAAAACAACATAAATACAATTTAATAAAGCATTAGATAAAACAACATGAATATAATTTAGTAAAGCATAAGATAAAACAACATGAATACAATTTAATAAAGCATAGGATAAAACAACATAAATAATATTTAATAAAGCATAGGTTAAAACAACATAAATACAATTTAATAAAGCATAGTTTAAAACAACATAAATACAATTTAATATAGCATAGTTTAAAACAACATAAATACAATTTAATAAAGCATAGGATAAAACCACAGAAATACAATTTAATAATGCATAGGATAAAACAACATAAATACAATTTAATAAAGCATATGACAAAACAACATAAATACAATTTAATAAAGCATAGGTTAAAACAACATAATACAATTTAATAAAGCATAGGATAAAACAACATAAATACAATTGAATAAAGCATAAGATAAAACAACATAAATAAAATTTAATAAAGCATAGGTTAAAGCAACATAAATACAATTTAATAAAGCATAGGACAAAACAACATAAATACAATTTAATAAAGCATAGGATAAAACAACATAAATACAATTTAATGAAACATAGGATAAACAACATAAATACAATTTAATAAAGCATAGGACAAAACAACATAAATACAATTTAATAAAGCATATGTTAAAACAACATAAATACATTTTAATAAAGCATAGTTTAAAACAACATAAATATAATTTAATAAAGCATAGTTTAAAAAAACATAAATACAATTTAATAAAGCATAGTTTAAAACAACATAAATACAATTTAATAAAGCATAGTTTAAAACAACATAAATACAATTTAATAAAGCATAGTTTAAAACAAAATAAATACAATTTAATAAAGCATTAAATAAAACAACATGAATATAATTTAGTAAAGCATAAGATAAAACAACATGAATACAATTTAATAAAGCATAAGATAAAACAACATGAATATAATTTAGTAAAGCTTAAGATAAAACAACATGAATACAATTTAATAAAGCATAGGATAAAACAACATAAATGCAATTTAATAAAGCATAGGCTAAAACTACATAAATACAATTTAATAAAGCATAGGATAAAACAAATTAAATACAATTTAATAAAGCATAGGAAAAAACAAATTAAATACAATTTAATAAAGCATAGGATAAAACAACATAAATTCAATTTAATAAAGCATAGGATAAAACTACATAAATTCAATTTAATAAAGCATAGGATAAAACAACATAAATACAATTTAATAAAGCATAGGATAAAACAACATGAATACAATTTAATAAAGCATAAGATAAAACAACATGAATACAATTTAATAAAGCATAGGTTAAAACAACATAAATACAATTTAATAAAGCATAGGTTAAAACAACATAAATATAATTTAATAAAGCATAGGTTAAAACAACATAAATACAATTTAATAAAGCATAGGATAAAACAACATAAATACAATTTAATAAAGCATTAGATAAAACAACATGAATATAATTTAGTAAAGCATAAGATAAAACAACATGAATACAATTTAATAAAGCATAGGATAAAACAACATAAATAATATTTAATAAAGCATAGGTTAAAACAACATAAATACAATTTAATAAAGCATAGTTTACAACAACATAAATACAGTTTAATAAAGCATAGTTTAAAACAACATAAATACAATTTAATAAAGCATAGTTTAAAACAACATAAATACAATTTAATAAAGCATAGTTTAAAACAACATAAATACAATTTAATAAAGCATTAGATAAAACAACATGAATATAATTTAGTAAAGCATAAGATAAAACAACATGAATACAATTTAATAAAGCATAGGATAAAACAAAATAAATAATATGTAATAAAGCATAGGTTAAAACAACATAAATACAATTTAATAAAGCATAGTTTAAAACAACATAAATACAATTTAATATAGCATAGTTTAAAACAACATAAATACAATTTAATAAAGCATAGGATAAAACCACAGAAATACAATTTAATAATGCATAGGATAAAACAACATAAATACAATTTAATAAAGCATATGACAAAACAACATAAATACAATTTAATAAAGCATAGGTTAAAACAACATAATACAATTTAATAAAGCATAGGATAAAACAACATAAATACAATTGAATAAAGCATAAGATAAAACAACATAAATAAAATTTAATAAAGCATAGGTTAAAGCAACATAAATACAATTTAATAAAGCATAGGACAAAACAACATAAATACAATTTAATAAAGCATAGGATAAAACAACATAAATACAATTTAATGAAACATAGGATAAACAACATAAATACAATTTAATAAAGCATAGGACAAAACAACATAAATACAATTTAATAAAGCATATGTTAAAACAACATAAATACATTTTAATAAAGCATAGTTTAAAACAACATAAATACAATTTAATAAAGCATAGTTTAAAAAAACATAAATACAATTTAATAAAGCATAGTTTAAAACAACATAAATACAATTTAATAAAGCATAGTTTAAAACAACATAAATACAATTTAATAAAGCATAGTTTAAAACAAAATAAATACAATTTAATAAAGCATTAAATAAAACAACATGAATATAATTTAGTAAAGCATAAGATAAAACAACATGAATACAATTTAATAAAGCATAGGATAAAACAACATAAATACAATTTAATAAAGCATAGTTTAAAACAACATAAATACAATTTAATAAAGCATAGGATAAAACCACAAAATTACAATTTAATAAAGCATATAATAAAACAACATAAATACAATTTAATAAAGCATAGGACAAAACAACATAAATACAATTTAATAAAGCATAGGATAAAACAACATAAATACAATTTAATGAAACATAGGATAAACAACATAAATACAATTTAATAAAGCATAGGAAAAAACAACATAAATACAATTTAATAAAGCATATGTTAAAACAACATAAATACAATTTAATAAAGCATAAGATAAAACAACATGAATATAATTTAGTAAAGCTTAAGATAAAACAACATGAATACAATTTAATAAAGCATAGGATAAAACAACATAAATGCAATTTAATAAAGCATAGGCTAAAACTACATAAATACAATTTAATAAAGCATAGGATAAAACAAATTAAATACAATTTAATAAAGCATAGGATAAAACAAATTAAATACAATTTAATAAAGCATAGGATAAAACAACATAAATTCAATTTAATAAAGCATAGGATAAAACAACATAAATTCAATTTAATAAAGCATAGGTTAAAACAACATAAATACAATTTAATAAAGCATAGGATAAAACAACATAAATACAATTTAATAAAGCATAGGATAAAACAACATAAATAAAATTTAATAAAGCATAGGTTAAAACAACATAAATACAATTTAATAAAGCATAGGATAAAACAACATAAATACAATTTAATAAAGCATAGGATAAAACAACATAAATATTTTTTAATAAAGCATAGGATAAAACCACATAAATACAATTTAATAAAGCATAGGATAAAACAACATAAATAAAATTTAATAAAGCATAGGTTAAAACAACATAAATACAATTTAATAAAGCATAAGATAAAACAACATGAATAAAATTTAATAAAGCATAGGTTAAAACAACATAAATACAATTTAATAAAGCATAGGATAAAGCAACATAAATACAATTTAATAAAGCATAGGTTAAAACAACATAAATACAATTTAATAAAGCATAGGATAAAACAACATAAATACAATTTAATAAAGCATAGGATAAAACAACATAAATAAAATTTAATAAAGCATAGGTTAAAACAACATAAATACAATTTAATAAAGCGTAGGACAAAACAACATAAATACAATTTAATAAAGCATAGTTTAAAACAACATAAATACAATTTAATAAAGCATAGGATAAAACCACAGAAATACAATTTAATAAAGCATAGGATAAAACAACATAAATACAATTTAAAAAAGCATAGGACAAAACAACATAAATACAATTTAATAAAGCATAGGATAAAACAACATAAATACAATTTAATGAAACATAGGATAAACAACATAAATACAATTTAAGAAAGCATAGGACAAAACAACATAAATACAATTTAATAAAGCATATGTTAGAACAACATAAATACAATTTAATAAAGCATAAGATTAAACAACATGAATATAATTTAGTAAAGCATAAGATAAAACAACATGAATACAATTTAATAAAGCATAGGTTAAAACAACATAAATACAATTTAAGAAAGCATAGGATAAAACTACATAAATACATTTTAATAAAGCATAGGATAAAACAACATAAATAATTTTTAATAAAGCATAGGATAAAACCACATAAATACAATTTAATAAAGGATAGGATAAAACAACATAAATACAATTTAAAAAAGCATAGGATAAAACATCATAAATACTTTTTAATAAAGCATATGATAAAACCACATAAATGCAATTTAATAAAGCACAGGATAAAACAACATAAATAAAATTTAATAAAGCATAGGATAAAACAACATAAATACAATTTAATGAAACATAGGATAAACAACATAAATACAATTTAATAAAGCATAGGACAAAACAACATAAATACAATTTAATAAAGCATATGTTAAAACAACATAAATACATTTTAATAAAGCATAGTTTAAAACAACATAAATACAATTTAATAAAGCATAGTTTAAAAAAACATAAATACAATTTAATAAAGCATAGTTTAAAACAACATAAATACAATTTAATAATGCATAGTTTAAAACAACATAAATACAATTTAATAAAGCATAGTTTAAAACAAAATAAATACAATTTAATAAAGCATTAAATAAAACAACATGAATATAATTTAGTAAAGCATAAGATAAAACAACATGAATACAATTTAATAAAGCATAGGATAAAACAACATAAATACAATTTAATAAAGCATAGTTTAAAACAACATAAATACAATTTAATAAAGCATAGGATAAAACCACAAAATTACAATTTAATAAAGCATATAATAAAACAACATAAATACAATTTAATAAAGCATAGGACAAAACAACATAAATACAATTTAATAAAGCATAGGATAAAACAACATAAATACAATTTAATGAAACATAGGATAAACAACATAAATACAATTTAATAAAGCATAGGACAAAACAACATAAATACAATTTAATAAAGCATATGTTAAAACAACATAAATACAATTTAATAAAGCATAAGATAAAACAACATGAATATAATTTAGTAAAGCTTAAGATAAAACAACATGAATACAATTTAATAAAGCATAGGATAAAACAACATAAATGCAATTTAATAAAGCATAGGCTAAAACTACATAAATACAATTTAATAAAGCATAGGATAAAACAAATTAAATACAATTTAATAAAGCATAGGAAAAAACAAATTAAATACAATTTAATAAAGCATAGGATAAAACAACATAAATTCAATTTAATAAAGCATAGGATAAAACAACATAAATTCAATTTAATAAAGCATAGGATAAAACAACATAAATACAATTTAATAAAGCATAGGATAAAACAACATGAATACAATTTAATAAAGCATAAGATAAAACAACATGAATACAATTTAATAAAGCATAGGTTAAAACAACATAAATACAATTTAATAAAGCATAGGTTAAAACAACATAAATATAATTTAATAAAGCATAGGTTAAAACAACATAAATACAATTTAATAAAGCATAGGATAAAACAACATAAATACAATTTAATAAAGCATTAGATAAAACAACATGAATATAATTTAGTAAAGCATAAGATAAAACAACATGAATACAATTTAATAAAGCATAGGATAAAACAACATAAATAATATTTAATAAAGCATAGGTTAAAACAACATAAATACAATTTAATAAAGCATAGTTTAAAACAACATAAATACAATTTAATATAGCATAGTTTAAAACAACATAAATACAATTTAATAAAGCATAGGATAAAACCACAGAAATATAATTTAATAATGCATAGGATAAAACAACATAAATACAATTTAATAAAGCATATGACAAAACAACATAAATACAATTTAATAAAGCATAGGTTAAAACAACATAATACAATTTAATAAAGCATAGGATAAAACAACATAAATACAATTGAATAAAGCATAAGATAAAACAACATAAATAAAATTTAATAAAGCATAGGTTAAAGCAACATAAATACAATTTAATAAAGCATAGGACAAAACAACATAAATACAATTTAATAAAGCATAGGATAAAACAACATAAATACAATTTAATGAAACATAGGATAAACAACATAAATACAATTTAATAAAGCATAGGACAAAACAACATAAATACAATTTAATAAAGCATATGTTAAAACAACATAAATACATTTTAATAAAGCATAGTTTAAAACAACATAAATACAATTTAATAAAGCATAGTTTAAAAAAACATAAATACAATTTAATAAAGCATAGTTTAAAACAACATAAATACAATTTAATAAAGCATAGTTTAAAACAACATAAATACAATTTAATAAAGCATAGTTTAAAACAAAATAAATACAATTTAATAAAGCATTAAATAAAACAACATGAATATAATTTAGTAAAGCATAAGATAAAACAACATGAATACAATTTAATAAAGCATAGGTTAAAACAACATAAATACAATTTAATAAAGCATAGGATAAAACAACATAAATACAATTTAATAAAGCATAGGATAAAACAACATAAATATTTTTTAATAAAGCATAGGATAAAACCACATAAATACAATTTAATAAAGCATAGGATAAAACAACATAAATAAAATTTAATAAAGCATAGGTTAAAACAACATAAATACAATTTAATAAAGCATAAGATAAAACAACATGAATAAAATTTAATAAAGCATAGGTTAAAACAACATAAATACAATTTAATAAAGCATAGGATAAAACAAAATAAATACAATTTAATAAAGCATAGGTTAAAACAACATAAATACAATTTAATAAAGCATAGGATAAAACAACATAAATACAATTTAATAAAGCATAGGATAAAACAACATAAATAAAATTTAATAAAGCATAGGTTAAAACAACATAAATACAATTTAATAAAGCGTAGGACAAAACAACATAAATACAATTTAATAAAGCATAGTTTAAAACAACATAAATACAATTTAATAAAGCATAGGATAAAACCACAGAAATACAATTTAATAAAGCATAGGATAAAACAACATAAATACAATTTAAAAAAGCATAGGACAAAACAACATAAATACAATTTAATAAAGCATAGGATAAAACAACATAAATACAATTTAATGAAACATAGGATAAACAACATAAATACAATTTAAGAAAGCATAGGACAAAACAACATAAATACAATTTAATAAAGCATATGTTAGAACAACATAAATACAATTTAATAAAGCATAAGATTAAACAACATGAATATAATTTAGTAAAGCATAAGATAAAACAACATGAATACAATTTAATAAAGCATAGGTTAAAACAACATAAATACAATTTAAGAAAGCATAGGATAAAACTACATAAATACATTTTAATAAAGCATAGGATAAAACAACATAAATAATTTTTAATAAAGCATAGGATAAAACCACATAAATACAATTTAATAAAGCATAGGATAAAACAACATAAATACAATTTAAAAAAGCATAGGATAAAACATCATAAATACTTTTTAATAAAGCATAGGATAAAACCACATAAATGCAATTTAATAAAGCACAGGATAAAACAACATAAATACAATTTAATAAAGCATAGGATAAAACAACATAAATACAATTTAATGAAACATAGGATAAACAACATAAATACAATTTAATAAAGCATAGGACAAAACAACATAAATACAATTTAATAAAGCATATGTTAAAACAACATAAATACATTTTAATAAAGCATAGTTTAAAACAACATAAATACAATTTAATAAAGCATAGTTTAAAAAAACATAAATACAATTTAATAAAGCATAGTTTAAAACAACATAAATACAATTTAATAAAGCATAGTTTAAAACAACATAAATACAATTTAATAAAGCATAGTTTAAAACAAAATAAATACAATTTAATAAAGCATTAAATAAAACAACATGAATATAATTTAGTAAAGCATAAGATAAAACAACATGAATACAATTTAATAAAGCATAGGATAAAACAACATAAATACAATTTAATAAAGCATAGTTTAAAACAACATAAATACAATTTAATAAAGCATAGGATAAAACCACAAAATTACAATTTAATAAAGCATATAATAAAACAACATAAATACAATTTAATAAAGCATAGGACAAAACAACATAAATACAATTTAATAAAGCATAGGATAAAACAACATAAATACAATTTAATGAAACATAGGATAAACAACATAAATACAATTTAAAAAAAGCATAGGACAAAACAACATAAATACAATTTAATAAAGCATATGTTAAAACAACATAAATACAATTTAATAAAGCATAAGATAAAACAACATGAATATAATTTAGTAAAGCTTAAGATAAAACAACATGAATACAATTTAATAAAGCATAGGATAAAACAACATAAATGCAATTTAATAAAGCATAGGCTAAAACTACATAAATACAATTTAATAAAGCATAGGATAAAACAAATTAAATACAATTTAATAAAGCATAGGAAAAAACAAATTAAATACAATTTAATAAAGCATAGGATAAAACAACATAAATTCAATTTAATAAAGCATAGGATAAAACAACATAAATTCAATTTAATAAAGCATAGGATAAAACAACATAAATACAATTTAATAAAGCATAGGATAAAACAACATGAATACAATTTAATAAAGCATAAGATAAAACAACATGAATACAATTTAATAAAGCATAGGTTAAAACAACATAAATACAATTTACTAAAGCATAGGTTAAAACAACATAAATATAATTTAATAAAGCATAGGTTAAAACAACATAAATACAATTTAATAAAGCATAGGATAAAACAACATAAATACTATTTAATAAAGCATAGGTTAGAACAACACAAATACTTTTTAATAAAGCATACGTTAAAACAACATAAATACAATTTAATAAAGCATAGGATAAAACAACACAAATACTTTTTAATAAAGCATATGATAAAACCACATAAATACAATTTAATAAAGCATAGGATAAAAAAAACATAAATAAAATTTAATAAAGCATAGGTTAAAACAACATAAATACAATTTAATAAAGCATATGTTAAAACAACATAAATACAATTTAATAAAGCATAAGATAAAACAACATGAATATAATTTAGTAAAGCATAAGATAAAACAACATGAATACAATTTAATAAAGCATAGGTTAAAACAACATAAATACAATTTAAGAAAGCATAGGATAAAACTACATAAATACATTTTAATAAAGCATAGGATGAAACAACATAAATACAATTTAATAAAGCATAGGATAAAACAACATAAATAAAATTTAATAAAGCATAGGATAAAACAACATAAATACAATTTAATAAAGCATAGGATAAAACAACATAAATACAATTTAATAAGGCATAGGATAAAACAAATTAAATACAATTTAATAAAGCATAGGATAAAACAAATTAAATACAATTTAATAAAGCATAGGATAAAACAACATAAATTCAATTTAATAAAGCATAGGATAAAACAACATAAATTCAATTTAATAAAGCATAGGATAAAACAACATAAATACAATTTAATAAAGCATAGGATAAAACAACATGAATACAATTTAATAAAGCATAAGATAAAACAACATGAATACAATTTAATAAAGCATAGGTTAAAACAACATAAATACAATTTAATAAAGCATAGATTAAAACAACATAAATACAATTTAATAAAGCATAGGTTAAAACAACATAAATACAATTTAATAAAGCATAGGATAAAACAACATAAATACAATTTAATAAAGCATAGGTTAAAACAACATAAATAAAATTTAATAAAGCATAGGTTAAAACAACATAAATACAATTTAATAAAGCATAGGATAAAACAACATAAATATTTTTTAATAAAGCATAGGATAAAACCACATAAATACAATTTAATAAAGCATAGGATAAAACAACATAAATAAAATTTAATAAAGCATAGGTTAAAACAACATAAATACAATTTAATAAAGCATAAAATAAAACAACATGAATACAATTTAATAAAGCATAGGTTAAAACAACATAAATACAATTTAATAAAGCATATGTTAAAACAACACAAATACTTTTTAATAAAGCATAGGTTAAAACAACATAAATACAATTTAATAAAGCATAGGATAAAACAACACAAATACTTTTTAATAAAGCATATGATAAAACCACATAAATACAATTTAATAAAACATAGGATAAAAAAAACATAAATAAAATTTAATAAAGCATAGGTTAAAACAACATAAATACAATTTAATAAAGCGTAGGACAAAACAACATAAATACAATTTAATAAAGCATAGTTTAAAACAACATAAATACAATTTAATAAAGCATAGGATAAAACCACAGAAATACAATTTAATAAAGCATAGGATAAAACAACATAAATACAATTTAATAAAGCATAGGACAAAACAACATAAATACAATTTAATAAAGCATAGGATAAAACAACATAAATACAATTTAATGAAACATAGGATAAACAACATAAATACAATTTAATAAAGCATAGGACAAAACAACATAAATACAATTTAATAAAGCATATGTTAAAACAACATAAATACAATTTAATAAAGCATAAGATAAAACAACATGAATATAATTTAGTAAAGCATAAGATAAAACAACATGAATACAATTTAATAAAGCATAGGTTAAAACAACATAAATACAATTTAAGAAAGCATAGGATAAAACTACATAAATACATTTTAATAAAGCATAGGATAAAACAACATAAATACAATTTAATAAAGCATAGGATAAAACAACATAAATAAAATTTAATAAAGCATAGGTTAAAACAACATAAATACAATTTAACAAAGCATAGGATAAAACAACATAAATACAATTTAATAAAGCATAGGATAAAACAACATAAATACTTTTTAATAAAGCATAGGATAAAACCACATAAATACAATTTAATAAAGCATAGGATAAAATAACATAAATGAAATTTAATAAAGCATAGGTTAAAACAACATAAATAAAATTTAATAAAGCATAGGATAAAACAACATAAATACAATTTAATAAAGCATAGGATAAAACAACATAAATACTTTTTAATAAAGCATAGGATAAAACCACATAAATACAATTTAATAAAGCACAGGATAAAACAACATAAATACAATTTAATAAAGCATAGGATAAAACAACATAAATACAATTTAATAAAGCATAGGATAAAACAACATAAAACCAATTTAATAAAGCATAGGATAAAACAACATAAATACAATTTAATAAATCATAGGATAAAACAACATAAATACAATTTAATAAAGCACAGGATAAAACAACATAAATAAAATTTAATAAAGCATAGGATAAAACAACATACATAAAATTTAATAAAGCATAGGATAAAACAACGTAAATACAATTTAATAAAGCATAGGATAAAACAACATAAATAAAAGTTAATAAAGCATAGGATAAAACAACATAAATACAATTTAATAAAGCATAGGATAAAACAACATAAATTCAATTTAATAAAGCATAGGTTAAAACAACATAAATGCAATTTAATAAAGCATAGGATAAAACAAATTAAATACAATTTAATAAAGCATAGGATAAAACAACATAAATAAAATTTAATAAAGCATAGGATAAAACAACATAAATACAATTTAATAAAGCATAGGTTAAAACAACATAAATGCAATTTAATAAAGCATAGGTTAAAACAACATAAATAAAATTTAATAAAGCATAGGATAAAACAACATAAATAAAATTTAATAAAGCATAGGATAAAACAACGTAAATACAATTTAATAAAGCATAGGATAAAACAACATAAATAAAATTTAATAAAGCATAGGATAAAACAACATAAATACAATTTAATAAAGCATAAGATAAAACAACATGAATACAATTTAATAAAGCATAGGATAAAACAACATAAATACAATTTAATAAAGCATAGGTTAAAACAACATAAATGCAATTTAATAAAGCATAGGATAAAACAACATAAATACAATTTAATAAAGCATAGGATAAAACAACATAAATAAAATTTAATAAAGCATAGGTTAAAACAACATAAATACAATTTAATAAAGCATAGGATAAAACAACATAAATACAATTTAATAAAGCATAGGATAAAACAACATAAATAAAATTTAATAAAGCATAGGTTAAAACAACATAAATACAATTTAATAAAGCATAGTTTAAAACAACATAAATACAATTTAATAAAGCATAGTTTAAAACAACATAAATACAATTTAATAAAGCATAGGATAAAACCACAGAAATACAATTTAATAAAGCATAGGATAAAACAACATAAATACAATTTAATAAAGCATAGGACAAAACAACATAAATACAATTTAATAACGCATAGGATAAAACAACATAAATACAATTTAATGAAACATAGGATAAACAACATAAATACAATTTAATAAAGCATAGGACAAAACAACATAAATACAATTTAATAAAGCATATGTTAAAACAACATAAATACAATTTAATAAAGCATATGTTAAAACAACATAAATACAATTTAATAAAGCATAGTTTAAAACAACATAAATACAATTTAATAAAGCATAGTTTAAAACAACATAAATACAATTTAATAAAGCATAGTTTAAAACAACATAAATACAATTTAATAAAGCATAGTTTAAAACAACATAAATACAATTTAATAAAGCATAGTTTAAAACAACATAAATACAATTTAATAAAGCATTAGATAAAACAACATGAATATAATTTAGTAAAGCATAAGATAAAACAACATGAATACAATTTAATAAAGCATAGGATAAAACAACATAAATAAAATGTAATAAAGCATAGGTTAAAACAACATAAATACAATTTAATAAAGCATAGTTTAAAACAACATAAATACAATTTAATAAAGCATAGGATAAAACCACAGAAATACAATTTAATAAAGCATAGGTTAAAACAACATAAATACAATTTAATAAAGCATAGGATAAAACAACATGAATACAATTTAATAAAGCCTAGGATAAAACAACATAAATACAATTTAATGAAACATAGGATAAACAAAATAAATACAATTTAATAAAGCATAGTTTAAAACAACGTAAATACAATTTAATAAAGCATATGTTAAAACAACATGAATACAATTTAATAAAGCATAAGATAAAAAAACATGAATATAATTTAGTAAAGCATAAGATAAAACAACATGAATACAATTTAATAAAGCATAGGATAAAACAACGTAAATACTTTTTAATAAAGCATAGGATAAAACCACATAAATACAATTTAATAAAGCATAGTATAAAACAACATAAATAAAATTTAATAAAGCATAGGTTAAAACAACATAAATACAATTTAATAAAGCATAGGATAAAACAACATAAATACAATTTAATAAATCATAGGATAAAACAACATAAATACAATTTAATAAAGCACAGGATAAAACAACATAAATAAAATTTAATAAAGCATAGGATAAAACAACATAAATAAAATTTAATAAAGCATAGGATAAAACAACGTAAATACAATTTAATAAAGCATAGGATAAAACAACAAAAATTAAATTTAATAAAGCATAGGATAAAACAACATAAATACAATTTAATAAAGCATAGGATAAAACAACATAAATACATTTTAATAAAGCATAGGATAAAACAACACAAATACTTTTTAATAAAGCATAGGATAAAACCACATAAATACAATTTAATAAAGCATAGGATAAAAAAACATAAATAAAATTTAATAAAGCATAGGTTAAAACAACATAAATACAATTTAATAAAGCGTAGGACAAAACAACATAAATACAATTTAATAAAGCATAGTTTAAAACAACATAAATACAATTTAATAAAGCATAGGATAAAACCACAGAAATACAATTTAATAAAGCATAGGATAAAACAACATAAATACAATTTAATAAAGCATAGGACAAAACAACATAAATACAATATAATAAAGCATAGGATAAAACAACATAAATACAATTTAATGAAACATAGGATAAACAACATAAATACAATTTAATAAAGCATAGGACAAAACAACATAAATACAATTTAATAAAGCATATGTTAAAACAACATAAATACAATTTAATAAAGCATAACATAAAGCAACATGAATACAATTTAATAAAGCATAGGATAAAACAACATAAATACTTTTTAATAAAGCATAGGATAAAACCACATAAATACAATTTAATAAAGCATAGGATAAAACAACATAAATAAAATTTAATAAAGCATAGGTTAAAACAACATAAATAAAATTTAATAAAGCATAGGATAAAACAACATAAATACAATTTAATAAAGCATAGGATAAAACAACATAAATACTTTTTAATAAAGCATAGGATAAAACCACATAAATACAATTTAATAAAGCACAGGATAAAACAACATAAATACAATTTAATAAAGCATAGGATAAAACAACATAAATACAATTTAATAAAGCATAGGATAAAACAACATAAAACCAATTTAATAAAGCATAGGATAAAACAACATAAATACAATTTAATAAATCATAGGATAAAACAACATAAATACAATTTAATAAAGCACAGGATAAAACAGCATAAATAAAATTTAATAAAGCATAGGATAAAACAACATAAATAAAATTTAATAAAGCATAGGATAAAACAACGTAAATACAATTTAATAAAGCATAGGATAAAACAACATAAATAAAATTTAATAAAGCATAGGATAAAACAACATAAATACAATTTAATAAAGCATAGGATAAAACAACATAAATTCAATTTAATAAAGCATAGGTTAAAACAACATAAATGCAATTTAATAAAGCATAGGATAAAACAAATTAAATACAATTTAATAAAGCATAGGATAAAACAACATAAATAAAATTTAATAAAGCATAGGATAAAACAACATAAATACAATTTAATAAAGCATAGGTTAAAACAACATAAATGCAATTTAATAAAGCATAGGTTAAAACAACATAAATAAAATTTAATAAAGCATAGGATAAAACAACATAAATAAAATTTAATAAAGCATAGGATAAAACAACGTAAATACAATTTAATAAAGCATAGGATAAAACAACATAAATAAAATTTAATAAAGCATAGGATAAAACAACATAAATACAATTTAATAAAGCATAAGATAAAACAACATGAATACAATTTAATAAAGCATAGGATAAAACAACATAAATACAATTTAATAAAGCATAGGTTAAAACAACATAAATGCAATTTAATAAAGCATAGGATAAAACAACATAAATACAATTTAATAAAGCATAGGATAAAACAACATAAATAAAATTTAATAAAGCATAGGTTAAAACAACATAAATACAATTTAATAAAGCATAGGATAAAACAACATAAATACAATTTAATAAAGCATAGGATAAAACAACATAAATAAAATTTAATAAAGCATAGGTTAAAACAACATAAATACAATTTAATAAAGCATAGGACAAAACAACATAAATACAATTTAATAAAGCATAGGATAAAACCACAGAAATACAATTTAATAAAGCATAGGATAAAACAACATAAATACAATTTAATAAAGCATAGGACAAAACAACATAAATACAATTTAATAAAGCATAGGATAAAACAACATAAATACAATTTAATGAAACATAGGATAAACAACATAAATACAATTTAATAAAGCATAGGACAAAACAACATAAATACAATTTAATAAAGCATATGTTAAAACAACATAAATACAATTTAATAAA
Source organism: Phyllobates terribilis (assembly GCF_046119375.1). Classification (NCBI taxonomy): domain Eukaryota; kingdom Metazoa; phylum Chordata; class Amphibia; order Anura; family Dendrobatidae; genus Phyllobates; species Phyllobates terribilis. Next base: position 2,850,336 of record NW_027362939.1, on the reverse strand, counting down.
GCATAAGATAAAACAACATGAATATAATTTAGTAAAGCATAAGATAAAACAACATGAATACAATTTAATAAAGCATAGGTTAAAACAACATAAATACAATTTAAGAAAGCATAGGATAAAACTACATAAATACATTTTAATAAAGCATAGGATAAAACAACATAAATACAATTTAATAAAGCATAGGATAAAACAACATAAATAAAATTTAATAAAGCATAGGATAAAACAACATAAATACAATTTAATAAAGCATAGGATAAAACAACATAAATACAATTTAATAAGGCATAGGATAAAACAAATTAAATACAATTTAATAAAGCATAGGATAAAACAAATTAAATACAATTTAATAAAGCATAGGATAAAACAACATAAATTCAATTTAATAAAGCATAGGATAAAACAACATAAATTCAATTTAATAAAGCATAGGATAAAACAACATAAATACAATTTAATAAAGCATAGGATAAAACAACATGAATACAATTTAATAAAGCATAAGATAAAACAACATGAATACAATTTAATAAAGCATAGGTTAAAACAACATAAATACAATTTAATAAAGCATAGATTAAAACAACATAAATACAATTTAATAAAGCATAGGTTAAAACAACATAAATACAATTTAATAAAGCATAGGATAAAACAACATAAATACAATTTAATAAAGCATAGGTTAAAACAACATAAATAAAATTTAATAAAGCATAGGTTAAAACAACATAAATACAATTTAATAAAGCATAAAATAAAACAACATGAATACAATTTAATAAAGCATAGATTAAAACAACATAAATACAATTTAATAAAGCATAGGTTAAAACAACATAAATACAATTTAATAAAGCATAGGATAAAACAACATAAATACAATTTAATAAAGCATAGGATAAAACAACATAAATAAAATTTAATAAAGCATAGGTTAAAACAACATAAATACAATTTAATAAAGCATAAAATAAAACAACATGAATACAATTTAATAAAGCATAGGTTAAAACAACATAAATACAATTTAATAAAGCATATGTTAAAACAACACAAATACTTTTTAATAAAGCATAGGTTAAAACAACATAAATACAATTTAATAAAGCATAGGATAAAACAACACAAATACTTTTTAATAAAGCATATGATAAAACCACATAAATACAATTTAATAAAGCATAGGATAAAAAAAACATAAATAAAATTTAATAAAGCATAGGTTAAAACAACATAAATACAATTTAATAAAGCGTAGGACAAAACAACATAAATACAATTTAATAAAGCATAGTTTAAAACAACATAAATACAATTTAATAAAGCATAGGATAAAACCACAGAAATACAATTTAATAAAGCATAGGATAAAACAACATAAATACAATTTAATAAAGCATAGGACAAAACAACATAAATACAATTTAATAAAGCATAGGATAAAACAACATAAATACAATTTAATGAAACATAGGATAAACAACATAAATACAATTTAATAAAGCATAGGACAAAACAACATAAATACAATTTAATAAAGCATATGTTAAAACAACATAAATACAATTTAATAAAGCATAAGATAAAACAACATGAATATAATTTAGTAAAGCATAAGATAAAACAACATGAATACAATTTAATAAAGCATAGGTTAAAACAACATAAATACAATTTAAGAAAGCATAGGATAAAACTACATAAATACATTTTAATAAAGCATAGGATAAAACAACATAAATACAATTTAATAAAGCATAGGATAAAACAACATAAATAAAATTTAATAAAGCATAGGTTAAAACAACATAAATACAATTTAACAAAGCATAGGATAAAACAACATAAATACAATTTAATAAAGCATAGGATAAAACAACATAAATACTTTTTAATAAAGCATAGGATAAAACCACATAAATACAATTTAATAAAGCATAGGATAAAATAACATAAATGAAATTTAATAAAGCATAGGTTAAAACAACATAAATAAAATTTAATAAAGCATAGGATAAAACAACATAAATACAATTTAATAAATCATAGGATAAAACAACATAAATACTTTTTAATAAAGCATAGGATAAAACCACATAAATACAATTTAATAAAGCACAGGATAAAACAACATAAATACAATTTAATAAAGCATAGGATAAAACAACATAAATACAATTTAATAAAGCATAGGATAAAATAACATAAAACCAATTTAATAAAGCATAGGATAAAACAACATAAATACAATTTAATAAATCATAGGATAAAACAACATAAATACAATTTAATAAAGCACAGGATAAAACAACATAAATAAAATTTAATAAAGCATAGGATAAAACAACATACATAAAATTTAATAAAGCATAGGATAAAACAACGTAAATACAATTTAATAAAGCATAGGATAAAACAACATAAATAAAAGTTAATAAAGCATAGGATAAAACAACATAAATACAATTTAATAAAGCATAGGATAAAACAACATAAATTCAATTTAATAAAGCATAGGTTAAAACAACATAAATGCAATTTAATAAAGCATAGGATAAAACAAATTAAATACAATTTAATAAAGCATAGGATAAAACAACATAAATAAAATTTAATAAAGCATAGGATAAAACAACATAAATACAATATAATAAAGCATAGGTTAAAACAACATAAATGCAATTTAATAAAGCATAGGTTAAAACAACATAAATAAAATTTAATAAAGCATAGGATAAAACAACATAAATAAAATTTAATAAAGCATAGGATAAAACAACGTAAATACAATTTAATAAAGCATAGGATAAAACAACATAAATAAAATTTAATAAAGCATAGGATAAAACAACATAAATACAATTTAATAAAGCATAAGATAAAACAACATGAATACAATTTAATAAAGCATAGGATAAAACAACATAAATAAAATTTAATAAAGCATAGGTTAAAACAACATCAATACAATTTAATAAAGCATAGGATAAAACAACATAAATACAATTTAATAAAGCATAGGATAAAACAACATAAATAAAATTTAATAAAGCATAGGTTAAAACAACATAAATACAATTTAATAAAGCATAGTTTAAAACAACATAAATACAATTTAATAAAGCATAGTTTAAAACAACATAAATACAATTTAATAAAGCATAGGATAAAACCACAGAAATACAATTTAATAAAGCATAGGATAAAACAACATAAATACAATTTAATAAAGCATAGGACAAAACAACATAAATACAATTTAATAACGCATAGGATAAAACAACATAAATACAATTTAATGAAACATAGGATAAACAACATAAATACAATTTAATAAAGCATAGGACAAAACAACATAAATACAATTTAATAAAGCATAGGATAAAACAACATAAATACAATTTAATGAAACATAGGATAAACAACATAAATACAATTTAATAAAGCATAGGACAAAACAACATAAATACAATTTAATAAAGCATATGTTAAAACAACATAAATACAATTTAATAAAGCATAAGATAAAACAACATGAATATAATTTAGTAAAGCTTAAGATAAAACAACATGAATACAATTTAATAAAGCATAGGATAAAACAACATAAATGCAATTTAATAAAGCATAGGCTAAAACTACATAAATACAATTTAATAAAGCATAGGATAAAACAAATTAAATACAATTTAATAAAGCATAGGAAAAAACAAATTAAATACAATTTAATAAAGCATAGGATAAAACAACATAAATTCAATTTAATAAAGCATAGGATAAAACAACATAAATTCAATTTAATAAAGCATAGGATAAAACAACATAAATACAATTTAATAAAGCATAGGATAAAACAACATGAATACAATTTAATAAAGCATAAGATAAAACAACATGAATACAATTTAATAAAGCATAGGTTAAAACAACATAAATACAATTTAATAAAGCATAGGTTAAAACAACATAAATATAATTTAATAAAGCATAGGTTAAAACAACATAAATACAATTTAATAAAGCATAGGATAAAACAACATAAATACAATTTAATAAAGCATTAGATAAAACAACATGAATATAATTTAGTAAAGCATAAGATAAAACAACATGAATACAATTTAATAAAGCATAGGATAAAACAACATAAATAATATTTAATAAAGCATAGGTTAAAACAACATAAATACAATTTAATAAAGCATAGTTTAAAACAACATAAATACAATTTAATATAGCATAGTTTAAAACAACATAAATACAATTTAATAAAGCATAGGATAAAACCACAGAAATACAATTTAATAATGCATAGGATAAAACAACATAAATACAATTTAATAAAGCATATGACAAAACAACATAAATACAATTTAATAAAGCATAGGTTAAAACAACATAATACAATTTAATAAAGCATAGGATAAAACAACATAAATACAATTGAATAAAGCATAAGATAAAACAACATAAATAAAATTTAATAAAGCATAGGTTAAAGCAACATAAATACAATTTAATAAAGCATAGGACAAAACAACATAAATACAATTTAATAAAGCATAGGATAAAACAACATAAATACAATTTAATGAAACATAGGATAAACAACATAAATACAATTTAATAAAGCATAGGACAAAACAACATAAATACAATTTAATAAAGCATATGTTAAAACAACATAAATACATTTTAATAAAGCATAGTTTAAAACAACATAAATACAATTTAATAAAGCATAGTTTAAAAAAACATAAATACAATTTAATAAAGCATAGTTTAAAACAACATAAATACAATTTAATAAAGCATAGTTTAAAACAACATAAATACAATTTAATAAAGCATAGTTTAAAACAAAATAAATACAATTTAATAAAGCATTAAATAAAACAACATGAATATAATTTAGTAAAGCATAAGATAAAACAACATGAATACAATTTAATAAAGCATAAGATAAAACAACATGAATATAATTTAGTAAAGCTTAAGATAAAACAACATGAATACAATTTAATAAAGCATAGGATAAAACAACATAAATGCAATTTAATAAAGCATAGGCTAAAACTACATAAATACAATTTAATAAAGCATAGGATAAAACAAATTAAATACAATTTAATAAAGCATAGGAAAAAACAAATTAAATACAATTTAATAAAGCATAGGATAAAACAACATAAATTCAATTTAATAAAGCATAGGATAAAACTACATAAATTCAATTTAATAAAGCATAGGATAAAACAACATAAATACAATTTAATAAAGCATAGGATAAAACAACATGAATACAATTTAATAAAGCATAAGATAAAACAACATGAATACAATTTAATAAAGCATAGGTTAAAACAACATAAATACAATTTAATAAAGCATAGGTTAAAACAACATAAATATAATTTAATAAAGCATAGGTTAAAACAACATAAATACAATTTAATAAAGCATAGGATAAAACAACATGAATACAATTTAATAAAGCATAAGATAAAACAACATGAATATAATTTAGTAAAGCTTAAGATAAAACAACATGAATACAATTTAATAAAGCATAGGATAAAACAACATAAATGCAATTTAATAAAGCATAGGCTAAAACTACATAAATACAATTTAATAAAGCATAGGATAAAACAAATTAAATACAATTTAATAAAGCATAGGAAAAAACAAATTAAATACAATTTAATAAAGCATAGGATAAAACAACATAAATTCAATTTAATAAAGCATAGGATAAAACTACATAAATTCAATTTAATAAAGCATAGGATAAAACAACATAAATACAATTTAATAAAGCATAGGATAAAACAACATGAATACAATTTAATAAAGCATAAGATAAAACAACATGAATACAATTTAATAAAGCATAGGTTAAAACAACATAAATACAATTTAATAAAGCATAGGTTAAAACAACATAAATATAATTTAATAAAGCATAGGTTAAAACAACATAAATACAATTTAATAAAGCATAGGATAAAACAACATAAATACAATTTAATAAAGCATTAGATAAAACAACATGAATATAATTTAGTAAAGCATAAGATAAAACAACATGAATACAATTTAATAAAGCATAGGATAAAACAACATAAATAATATTTAATAAAGCATAGGTTAAAACAACATAAATACAATTTAATAAAGCATAGTTTAAAACAACATAAATACAATTTAATATAGCATAGTTTAAAACAACATAAATACAATTTAATAAAGCATAGGATAAAACCACAGAAATACAATTTAATAATGCATAGGATAAAACAACATAAATACAATTTAATAAAGCATATGACAAAACAACATAAATACAATTTAATAAAGCATAGGTTAAAACAACATAATACAATTTAATAAAGCATAGGATAAAACAACATAAATACAATTGAATAAAGCATAAGATAAAACAACATAAATAAAATTTAATAAAGCATAGGTTAAAGCAACATAAATACAATTTAATAAAGCATAGGACAAAACAACATAAATACAATTTAATAAAGCATAGGATAAAACAACATAAATACAATTTAATGAAACATAGGATAAACAACATAAATACAATTTAATAAAGCATAGGACAAAACAACATAAATACAATTTAATAAAGCATATGTTAAAACAACATAAATACATTTTAATAAAGCATAGTTTAAAACAACATAAATACAATTTAATAAAGCATAGTTTAAAAAAACATAAATACAATTTAATAAAGCATAGTTTAAAACAACATAAATACAATTTAATAAAGCATAGTTTAAAACAACATAAATACAATTTAATAAAGCATAGTTTAAAACAAAATAAATACAATTTAATAAAGCATTAAATAAAACAACATGAATATAATTTAGTAAAGCATAAGATAAAACAACATGAATACAATTTAATAAAGCATAGGTTAAAACAACATAAATACAATTTAATAAAGCATAGGATAAAACAACATAAATACAATTTAATAAAGCATAGGATAAAACAACATAAATATTTTTTAATAAAGCATAGGATAAAACCACATAAATACAATTTAATAAAGCATAGGATAAAACAACATAAATAAAATTTAATAAAGCATAGGTTAAAACAACATAAATACAATTTAATAAAGCATAAGATAAAACAACATGAATAAAATTTAATAAAGCATAGGTTAAAACAACATAAATACAATTTAATAAAGCATAGGATAAAACAAAATAAATACAATTTAATAAAGCATAGGTTAAAACAACATAAATACAATTTAATAAAGCATAGGATAAAACAACATAAATACAATTTAATAAAGCATAGGATAAAACAACATAAATAAAATTTAATAAAGCATAGGTTAAAACAACATAAATACAATTTAATAAAGCGTAGGACAAAACAACATAAATACAATTTAATAAAGCATAGTTTAAAACAACATAAATACAATTTAATAAAGCATAGGATAAAACCACAGAAATACAATTTAATAAAGCATAGGATAAAACAACATAAATACAATTTAAAAAAGCATAGGACAAAACAACATAAATACAATTTAATAAAGCATAGGATAAAACAACATAAATACAATTTAATGAAACATAGGATAAACAACATAAATACAATTTAAGAAAGCATAGGACAAAACAACATAAATACAATTTAATAAAGCATATGTTAGAACAACATAAATACAATTTAATAAAGCATAAGATTAAACAACATGAATATAATTTAGTAAAGCATAAGATAAAACAACATGAATACAATTTAATAAAGCATAGGTTAAAACAACATAAATACAATTTAAGAAAGCATAGGATAAAACTACATAAATACATTTTAATAAAGCATAGGATAAAACAACATAAATAATTTTTAATAAAGCATAGGATAAAACCACATAAATACAATTTAATAAAGCATAGGATAAAACAACATAAATACAATTTAAAAAAGCATAGGATAAAACATCACAAATACTTTTTAATAAAGCATAGGATAAAACCACATAAATGCAATTTAATAAAGCACAGGATAAAACAACATAAATACAATTTAATAAAGCATAGGATAAAACAACATAAATACAATTTAATGAAACATAGGATAAACAACATAAATACAATTTAATAAAGCATAGGACAAAACAACATAAATACAATTTAATAAAGCATATGTTAAAACAACATAAATACATTTTAATAAAGCATAGTTTAAAACAACATAAATACAATTTAATAAAGCATAGTTTAAAAAAACATAAATACAATTTAATAAAGCATAGTTTAAAACAACATAAATACAATTTAATAAAGCATAGTTTAAAACAACATAAATACAATTTAATAAAGCATAGTTTAAAACAAAATAAATACAATTTAATAAAGCATTAAATAAAACAACATGAATATAATTTAGTAAAGCATAAGATAAAACAACATGAATACAATTTAATAAAGCATAGGATAAAACAACATAAATACAATTTAATAAAGCATAGTTTAAAACAACATAAATACAATTTAATAAAGCATAGGATAAAACCACAAAATTACAATTTAATAAAGCATATAATAAAACAACATAAATACAATTTAATAAAGCATAGGACAAAACAACATAAATACAATTTAATAAAGCATAGGATAAAACAACATAAATACAATTTAATGAAACATAGGATAAACAACATAAATACAATTTAAAAAAAGCATAGGACAAAACAACATAAATACAATTTAATAAAGCATATGTTAAAACAACATAAATACAATTTAATAAAGCATAAGATAAAACAACATGAATATAATTTAGTAAAGCTTAAGATAAAACAACATGAATACAATTTAATAAAGCATAGGATAAAACAACATAAATGCAATTTAATAAAGCATAGGCTAAAACTACATAAATACAATTTAATAAAGCATAGGATAAAACAAATTAAATACAATTTAATAAAGCATAGGAAAAAACAAATTAAATACAATTTAATAAAGCATAGGATAAAACAACATAAATTCAATTTAATAAAGCATAGGATAAAACAACATAAATTCAATTTAATAAAGCATAGGATAAAACAACATAAATACAATTTAATAAAGCATAGGATAAAACAACATGAATACAATTTAATAAAGCATAAGATAAAACAACATGAATACAATTTAATAAAGCATAGGTTAAAACAACATAAATACAATTTACTAAAGCATAGGTTAAAACAACATAAATATAATTTAATAAAGCATAGGTTAAAACAACATAAATACAATTTAATAAAGCATAGGATAAAACAACATAAATACTATTTAATAAAGCATAGGTTAGAACAACACAAATACTTTTTAATAAAGCATACGTTAAAACAACATAAATACAATTTAATAAAGCATAGGATAAAACAACACAAATACTTTTTAATAAAGCATATGATAAAACCACATAAATACAATTTAATAAAGCATAGGATAAAAAAAACATAAATAAAATTTAATAAAGCATAGGTTAAAACAACATAAATACAATTTAATAAAGCATATGTTAAAACAACATAAATACAATTTAATAAAGCATAAGATAAAACAACATGAATATAATTTAGTAAAGCATAAGATAAAACAACATGAATACAATTTAATAAAGCATAGGTTAAAACAACATAAATACAATTTAAGAAAGCATAGGATAAAACTACATAAATACATTTTAATAAAGCATAGGATGAAACAACATAAATACAATTTAATAAAGCATAGGATAAAACAACATAAATAAAATTTAATAAAGCATAGGATAAAACAACATAAATACAATTTAATAAAGCATAGGATAAAACAACATAAATACAATTTAATAAGGCATAGGATAAAACAAATTAAATACAATTTAATAAAGCATAGGATAAAACAAATTAAATACAATTTAATAAAGCATAGGATAAAACAACATAAATTCAATTTAATAAAGCATAGGATAAAACAACATAAATTCAATTTAATAAAGCATAGGATAAAACAACATAAATACAATTTAATAAAGCATAGGATAAAACAACATGAATACAATTTAATAAAGCATAAGATAAAACAACATGAATACAATTTAATAAAGCATAGGTTAAAACAACATAAATACAATTTAATAAAGCATAGATTAAAACAACATAAATACAATTTAATAAAGCATAGGTTAAAACAACATAAATACAATTTAATAAAGCATAGGATAAAACAACATAAATACAATTTAATAAAGCATAGGTTAAAACAACATAAATAAAATTTAATAAAGCATAGGTTAAAACAACATAAATACAATTTAATAAAGCATAGGATAAAACAACATAAATATTTTTTAATAAAGCATAGGATAAAACCACATAAATACAATTTAATAAAGCATAGGATAAAACAACATAAATAAAATTTAATAAAGCATAGGTTAAAACAACATAAATACAATTTAATAAAGCATAAAATAAAACAACATGAATACAATTTAATAAAGCATAGGTTAAAACAACATAAATACAATTTAATAAAGCATATGTTAAAACAACACAAATACTTTTTAATAAAGCATAGGTTAAAACAACATAAATACAATTTAATAAAGCATAGGATAAAACAACACAAATACTTTTTAATAAAGCATATGATAAAACCACATAAATACAATTTAATAAAACATAGGATAAAAAAAACATAAATAAAATTTAATAAAGCATAGGTTAAAACAACATAAATACAATTTAATAAAGCGTAGGACAAAACAACATAAATACAATTTAATAAAGCATAGTTTAAAACAACATAAATACAATTTAATAAAGCATAGGATAAAACCACAGAAATACAATTTAATAAAGCATAGGATAAAACAACATAAATACAATTTAATAAAGCATAGGACAAAACAACATAAATACAATTTAATAAAGCATAGGATAAAACAACATAAATACAATTTAATGAAACATAGGATAAACAACATAAATACAATTTAATAAAGCATAGGACAAAACAACATAAATACAATTTAATAAAGCATATGTTAAAACAACATAAATACAATTTAATAAAGCATAAGATAAAACAACATGAATATAATTTAGTAAAGCATAAGATAAAACAACATGAATACAATTTAATAAAGCATAGGTTAAAACAACATAAATACAATTTAAGAAAGCATAGGATAAAACTACATAAATACATTTTAATAAAGCATAGGATAAAACAACATAAATACAATTTAATAAAGCATAGGATAAAACAACATAAATAAAATTTAATAAAGCATAGGTTAAAACAACATAAATACAATTTAACAAAGCATAGGATAAAACAACATAAATACAATTTAATAAAGCATAGGATAAAACAACATAAATACTTTTTAATAAAGCATAGGATAAAACCACATAAATACAATTTAATAAAGCATAGGATAAAATAACATAAATGAAATTTAATAAAGCATAGGTTAAAACAACATAAATAAAATTTAATAAAGCATAGGATAAAACAACATAAATACAATTTAATAAAGCATAGGATAAAACAACATAAATACTTTTTAATAAAGCATAGGATAAAACCACATAAATACAATTTAATAAAGCACAGGATAAAACAACATAAATACAATTTAATAAAGCATAGGATAAAACAACATAAATACAATTTAATAAAGCATAGGATAAAACAACATAAAACCAATTTAATAAAGCATAGGATAAAACAACATAAATACAATTTAATAAATCATAGGATAAAACAACATAAATACAATTTAATAAAGCACAGGATAAAACAACATAAATAAAATTTAATAAAGCATAGGATAAAACAACATACATAAAATTTAATAAAGCATAGGATAAAACAACGTAAATACAATTTAATAAAGCATAGGATAAAACAACATAAATAAAAGTTAATAAAGCATAGGATAAAACAACATAAATACAATTTAATAAAGCATAGGATAAAACAACATAAATTCAATTTAATAAAGCATAGGTTAAAACAACATAAATGCAATTTAATAAAGCATAGGATAAAACAAATTAAATACAATTTAATAAAGCATAGGATAAAACAACATAAATAAAATTTAATAAAGCATAGGATAAAACAACATAAATACAATTTAATAAAGCATAGGTTAAAACAACATAAATGCAAATTAATAAAGCATAGGTTAAAACAACATAAATAAAATTTAATAAAGCATAGGATAAAACAACATAAATAAAATTTAATAAAGCATAGGATAAAACAACGTAAATACAATTTAATAAAGCATAGGATAAAACAACATAAATAAAATTTAATAAAGCATAGGATAAAACAACATAAATACAATTTAATAAAGCATAAGATAAAACAACATGAATACAATTTAATAAAGCATAGGATAAAACAACATAAATACAATTTAATAAAGCATAGGTTAAAACAACATAAATGCAATTTAATAAAGCATAGGATAAAACAACATAAATACAATTTAATAAAGCATAGGATAAAACAACATAAATAAAATTTAATAAAGCATAGGTTAAAACAACATAAATACAATTTAATAAAGCATAGGATAAAACAACATAAATACAATTTAATAAAGCATAGGATAAAACAACATAAATACAATTTAATAAAGCATAGGTTAAAACAACATAAATACAATTTAATAAAGCATAGTTTAAAACAACATAAATACAATTTAATAAAGCATAGTTTAAAACAACATAAATACAATTTAATAAAGCATAGGATAAAACCACAGAAATACAATTTAATAAAGCATAGGATAAAACAACATAAATACAATTTAATAAAGCATAGGACAAAACAACATAAATACAATTTAATAACGCATAGGATAAAACAACATAAATACAATTTAATGAAACATAGGATAAACAACATAAATACAATTTAATAAAGCATAGGACAAAACAACATAAATACAATTTAATAAAGCATATGTTAAAACAACATAAATACAATTTAATAAAGCATATGTTAAAACAACATAAATACAATTTAATAAAGCATAGTTTAAAACAACATAAATACAATTTAATAAAGCATAGTTTAAAACAACATAAATACAATTTAATAAAGCATAGTTTAAAACAACATAAATACAATTTAATAAAGCATAGTTTAAAACAACATAAATACAATTTAATAAAGCATAGTTTAAAACAACATAAATACAATTTAATAAAGCATTAGATAAAACAACATGAATATAATTTAGTAAAGCATAAGATAAAACAACATGAATACAATTTAATAAAGCATAGGATAAAACAACATAAATAAAATGTAATAAAGCATAGGTTAAAACAACATAAATACAATTTAATAAAGCATAGTTTAAAACAACATAAATACAATTTAATAAAGCATAGGATAAAACCACAGAAATACAATTTAATAAAGCATAGGTTAAAACAACATAAATACAATTTAATAAAGCATAGGATAAAACAACATGAATACAATTTAATAAAGCCTAGGATAAAACAACATAAATACAATTTAATGAAACATAGGATAAACAAAATAAATACAATTTAATAAAGCATAGTTTAAAACAACGTAAATACAATTTAATAAAGCATATGTTAAAACAACATGAATACAATTTAATAAAGCATAAGATAAAAAAACATGAATATAATTTAGTAAAGCATAAGATAAAACAACATGAATACAATTTAATAAAGCATAGGATAAAACAACGTAAATACTTTTTAATAAAGCATAGGATAAAACCACATAAATACAATTTAATAAAGCATAGTATAAAACAACATAAATAAAATTTAATAAAGCATAGGTTAAAACAACATAAATACAATTTAATAAAGCATAGGATAAAACAACATAAATACAATTTAATAAATCATAGGATAAAACAACATAAATACAATTTAATAAAGCACAGGATAAAACAACATAAATAAAATTTAATAAAGCATAGGATAAAACAACATAAATAAAATTTAATAAAGCATAGGATAAAACAACGTAAATACAATTTAATAAAGCATAGGATAAAACAACAAAAATTAAATTTAATAAAGCATAGGATAAAACAACATAAATACAATTTAATAAAGCATAGGATAAAACAACATAAATACATTTTAATAAAGCATAGGATAAAACAACACAAATACTTTTTAATAAAGCATAGGATAAAACCACATAAATACAATTTAATAAAGCATAGGATAAAAAAACATAAATAAAATTTAATAAAGCATAGGTTAAAACAACATAAATACAATTTAATAAAGCGTAGGACAAAACAACATAAATACAATTTAATAAAGCATAGTTTAAAACAACATAAATACAATTTAATAAAGCATAGGATAAAACCACAGAAATACAATTTAATAAAGCATAGGATAAAACAACATAAATACAATTTAATAAAGCATAGGACAAAACAACATAAATACAATATAATAAAGCATAGGATAAAACAACATAAATACAATTTAATGAAACATAGGATAAACAACATAAATACAATTTAATAAAGCATAGGACAAAACAACATAAATACAATTTAATAAAGCATATGTTAAAACAACATAAATACAATTTAATAAAGCATAACATAAAACAACATGAATACAATTTAATAAAGCATAGGATAAAACAACATAAATACTTTTTAATAAAGCATAGGATAAAACCACATAAATACAATTTAATAAAGCATAGGATAAAACAACATAAATAAAATTTAATAAAGCATAGGTTAAAACAACATAAATAAAATTTAATAAAGCATAGGATAAAACAACATAAATACAATTTAATAAAGCATAGGATAAAACAACATAAATACTTTTTAATAAAGCATAGGATAAAACCACATAAATACAATTTAATAAAGCACAGGATAAAACAACATAAATACAATTTAATAAAGCATAGGATAAAACAACATAAATACAATTTAATAAAGCATAGGATAAAACAACATAAAACCAATTTAATAAAGCATAGGATAAAACAACATAAATACAATTTAATAAATCATAGGATAAAACAACATAAATACAATTTAATAAAGCACAGGATAAAACAGCATAAATAAAATTTAATAAAGCATAGGATAAAACAACATAAATAAAATTTAATAAAGCATAGGATAAAACAACGTAAATACAATTTAATAAAGCATAGGATAAAACAACATAAATAAAATTTAATAAAGCATAGGATAAAACAACATAAATACAATTTAATAAAGCATAGGATAAAACAACATAAATTCAATTTAATAAAGCATAGGTTAAAACAACATAAATGCAATTTAATAAAGCATAGGATAAAACAAATTAAATACAATTTAATAAAGCATAGGATAAAACAACATAAATAAAATTTAATAAAGCATAGGATAAAACAACATAAATACAATTTAATAAAGCATAGGTTAAAACAACATAAATGCAATTTAATAAAGCATAGGTTAAAACAACATAAATAAAATTTAATAAAGCATAGGATAAAACAACATAAATAAAATTTAATAAAGCATAGGATAAAACAACGTAAATACAATTTAATAAAGCATAGGATAAAACAACATAAATAAAATTTAATAAAGCATAGGATAAAACAACATAAATACAATTTAATAAAGCATAAGATAAAACAACATGAATACAATTTAATAAAGCATAGGATAAAACAACATAAATACAATTTAATAAAGCATAGGTTAAAACAACATAAATGCAATTTAATAAAGCATAGGATAAAACAACATAAATACAATTTAATAAAGCATAGGATAAAACAACATAAATAAAATTTAATAAAGCATAGGTTAAAACAACATAAATACAATTTAATAAAGCATAGGATAAAACAACATAAATACAATTTAATAAAGCATAGGATAAAACAACATAAATAAAATTTAATAAAGCATAGGTTAAAACAACATAAATACAATTTAATAAAGCATAGGACAAAACAACATAAATACAATTTAATAAAGCATAGGATAAAACCACAGAAATACAATTTAATAAAGCATAGGATAAAACAACATAAATACAATTTAATAAAGCATAGGACAAAACAACATAAATACAATTTAATAAAGCATAGGATAAAACAACATAAATACAATTTAATGAAACATAGGATAAACAACATAAATACAATTTAATAAAGCATAGGACAAAACAACATAAATACAATTTAATAAAGCATATGTTAAAACAACATAAATACAATTTAATAAAGCATAAGATAAAACAACATGAATATAATTTAGTAAAGCATAAGATAAAACAACATGAATACAATTTAATAAAGCATAGGTTAAAACAACATAAATACAATTTAAGAAAGCATAGGATAAAACTACATAAATACATTTTAATAAAGCATAGGATAAAACAACATAAATACAATTTAATAAAGCATAGGATAAAACAACATAAATAAAATTTAATAAAGCATAGGATAAAACAACATAAATACAATTTAATAAAGCATAGGATAAAACAACATAAATACAATTTAATAAGGCATAGGATAAAACAAATTAAATACAATTTAATAAAGCATAGGATAAAACAAATTAAATACAATTTAATAAAGCATAGGATAAAACAACATAAATTCAATTTAATAAAGCATAGGATAAAACAACATAAATTCAATTTAATAAAGCATAGGATAAAACAACATAAATACAATTTAATAAAGCATAGGATAAAACAACATGAATACAATTTAATAAAGCATAAGATAAAACAACATGAATACAATTTAATAAAGCATAGGTTAAAACAACATAAATACAATTTAATAAAGCATAGATTAAAACAACATAAATACAATTTAATAAAGCATAGGTTAAAACAACATAAATACAATTTAATAAAGCATAGGATAAAACAACATAAATACAATTTAATAAAGCATAGGTTAAAACAACATAAATAAAATTTAATAAAGCATAGGTTAAAACAACATAAATACAATTTAATAAAGCATAAAATAAAACAACATGAATACAATTTAATAAAGCATAGATTAAAACAACATAAATACAATTTAATAAAGCATAGGTTAAAACAACATAAATACAATTTAATAAAGCATAGGATAAAACAACATAAATACAATTTAATAAAGCATAGGATAAAACAACATAAATAAAATTTAATAAAGCATAGGTTAAAACAACATAAATACAATTTAATAAAGCATAAAATAAAACAACATGAATACAATTTAATAAAGCATAGGTTAAAACAACATAAATACAATTTAATAAAGCATATGTTAAAACAACACAAATACTTTTTAATAAAGCATAGGTTAAAACAACATAAATACAATTTAATAAAGCATAGGATAAAACAACACAAATACTTTTTAATAAAGCATATGATAAAACCACATAAATACAATTTAATAAAGCATAGGATAAAAAAAACATAAATAAAATTTAATAAAGCATAGGTTAAAACAACATAAATACAATTTAATAAAGCGTAGGACAAAACAACATAAATACAATTTAATAAAGCATAGTTTAAAACAACATAAATACAATTTAATAAAGCATAGGATAAAACCACAGAAATACAATTTAATAAAGCATAGGATAAAACAACATAAATACAATTTAATAAAGCATAGGACAAAACAACATAAATACAATTTAATAAAGCATAGGATAAAACAACATAAATACAATTTAATGAAACATAGGATAAACAACATAAATACAATTTAATAAAGCATAGGACAAAACAACATAAATACAATTTAATAAAGCATATGTTAAAACAACATAAATACAATTTAATAAAGCATAAGATAAAACAACATGAATATAATTTAGTAAAGCATAAGATAAAACAACATGAATACAATTTAATAAAGCATAGGTTAAAACAACATAAATACAATTTAAGAAAGCATAGGATAAAACTACATAAATACATTTTAATAAAGCATAGGATAAAACAACATAAATACAATTTAATAAAGCATAGGATAAAACAACATAAATAAAATTTAATAAAGCATAGGTTAAAACAACATAAATACAATTTAACAAAGCATAGGATAAAACAACATAAATACAATTTAATAAAGCATAGGATAAAACAACATAAATACTTTTTAATAAAGCATAGGATAAAACCACATAAATACAATTTAATAAAGCATAGGATAAAATAACATAAATGAAATTTAATAAAGCATAGGTTAAAACAACATAAATAAAATTTAATAAAGCATAGGATAAAACAACATAAATACAATTTAATAAATCATAGGATAAAACAACATAAATACTTTTTAATAAAGCATAGGATAAAACCACATAAATACAATTTAATAAAGCACAGGATAAAACAACATAAATACAATTTAATAAAGCATAGGATAAAACAACATAAATACAATTTAATAAAGCATAGGATAAAATAACATAAAACCAATTTAATAAAGCATAGGATAAAACAACATAAATACAATTTAATAAATCATAGGATAAAACAACATAAATACAATTTAATAAAGCACAGGATAAAACAACATAAATAAAATTTAATAAAGCATAGGATAAAACAACATACATAAAATTTAATAAAGCATAGGATAAAACAACGTAAATACAATTTAATAAAGCATAGGATAAAACAACATAAATAAAAGTTAATAAAGCATAGGATAAAACAACATAAATACAATTTAATAAAGCATAGGATAAAACAACATAAATTCAATTTAATAAAGCATAGGTTAAAACAACATAAATGCAATTTAATAAAGCATAGGATAAAACAAATTAAATACAATTTAATAAAGCATAGGATAAAACAACATAAATAAAATTTAATAAAGCATAGGATAAAACAACATAAATACAATTTAATAAAGCATAGGTTAAAACAACATAAATGCAATTTAATAAAGCATAGGTTAAAACAACATAAATAAAATTTAATAAAGCATAGGATAAAACAACATAAATAAAATTTAATAAAGCATAGGATAAAACAACGTAAATACAATTTAATAAAGCATAGGATAAAACAACATAAATAAAATTTAATAAAGCATAGGATAAAACAACATAAATACAATTTAATAAAGCATAAGATAAAACAACATGAATACAATTTAATAAAGCATAGGATAAAACAACATAAATAAAATTTAATAAAGCATAGGTTAAAACAACATCAATACAATTTAATAAAGCATAGGATAAAACAACATAAATACAATTTAATAAAGCATAGGATAAAACAACATAAATAAAATTTAATAAAGCATAGGTTAAAACAACATAAATACAATTTAATAAAGCATAGTTTAAAACAACATAAATACAATTTAATAAAGCATAGTTTAAAACAACATAAATACAATTTAATAAAGCATAGGATAAAACCACAGAAATACAATTTAATAAAGCATAGGATAAAACAACATAAATACAATTTAATAAAGCATAGGACAAAACAACATAAATACAATTTAATAACGCATAGGATAAAACAACATAAATACAATTTAATGAAACATAGGATAAACAACATAAATACAATTTAATAAAGCATAGGACAAAACAACATAAATACAATTTAATAAAGCATATGTTAAAACAACATAAATACAATTTAATAAAGCATAGTTTAAAACAACATAAATACAATTTAATAAAGCATAGTTTAAAACAACATAAATACAATTTAATAAAGCATAGTTTAAAACAACATAAATACAATTTAATAAAGCATAGTTTAAAACAACATAAATACAATTTAATAAAGCATAGTTTAAAACAACATAAATACAATTTAATAAAGCATTAGATAAAACAACATGAATATAATTTAGTAAAGCATAAGATAAAACAACATGAATACAATTTAATAAAGCATAGGATAAAACAACATAAATAAAATTTAATAAAGCATAGGTTAAAACAACATAAATACAATTTAATAAAGCATAGTTTAAAACAACATAAATACAATTTAATAAAGCATAGGATAAAACCACAGAAATACAATTTAATAAAGCATAGGTTAAAACAACATAAATACAATTTAATAAAGCATAGGATAAAACAACATAAATACAATTTAATGAAACATAGGATAAACAACATAAATACAATTTAATAAAGCATAGGACAAAACAACATAAATACAATTTAATAAAGCCTAGGATAAAACAACATAAATACAATTTAATGAAACATAGGATAAACAAAATAAATACAATTTAATAAAGCATAGTTTAAAACAACGTAAATACAATTTAATAAAGCATATGTTAAAACAACATGAATACAATTTAATAAAGCATAAGATAAAAAAACATGAATATAATTTAGTAAAGCATAAGATAAAACAACATGAATACAATTTAATAAAGCATAGGATAAAACAACGTAAATACTTTTTAATAAAGCATAGGATAAAACCACATAAATACAATTTAATAAAGCATAGTATAAAACAACATAAATAAAATTTAATAAAGCATAGGTTAAAACAACATAAATACAATTTAATAAAGCATAGGATAAAACAACATAAATACAATTTAATAAATCATAGGATAAAACAACATAAATACAATTTAATAAAGCACAGGATAAAACAACATAAATAAAATTTAATAAAGCATAGGATAAAACAACATAAATAAAATTTAATAAAGCATAGGATAAAACAACGTAAATACAATTTAATAAAGCATAGGATAAAACAACAAAAATTAAATTTAATAAAGCATAGGATAAAACAACATAAATACAATTTAATAAAGCATAGGATAAAACAACATAAATACAATTTAATAAAGCATAGGATAAAACAACACAAATACTTTTTAATAAAGCATAGGATAAAACCACATAAATACAATTTAATAAAGCATAGGATAAAAAAAACATAAATAAAATTTAATAAAGCATAGGTTAAAACAACATAAATACAATTTAATAAAGCGTAGGACAAAACAACATAAATACAATTTAATAAAGCATAGTTTAAAACAACATAAATACAATTTAATAAAGCATAGGATAAAACCACAGAAATACAATTTAATAAAGCATAGGATAAAACAACATAAATACAATTTAATAAAGCATAGGACAAAACAACATAAATACAATATAATAAAGCATAGGATAAAACAACATAAATACAATTTAATGAAACATAGGATAAACAACATAAATACAATTTAATAAAGCATAGGACAAAACAACATAAATACAATTTAATAAAGCATATGTTAAAACAACATAAATACAATTTAATAAAGCATAACATAAAACAACATGAATACAATTTAATAAAGCATAGGATAAAACAACATAAATACTTTTTAATAAAGCATAGGATAAAACCACATAAATACAATTTAATAAAGCATAGGATAAAACAACATAAATAAAATTTAATAAAGCATAGGTTAAAACAACATAAATAAAATTTAATAAAGCATAGGATAAAACAACATAAATACAATTTAATAAAGCATAGGATAAAACAACATAAATACTTTTTAATAAAGCATAGGATAAAACCACATAAATACAATTTAATAAAGCACAGGATAAAACAACATAAATACAATTTAATAAAGCATAGGATAAAACAACATAAATACAATTTAATAAAGCATAGGATAAAACAACATAAAACCAATTTAATAAAGCATAGGATAAAACAACATAAATACAATTTAATAAATCATAGGATAAAACACCATAAATACAATTTAATAAAGCACAGGATAAAACAGCATAAATAAAATTTAATAAAGCATAGGATAAAACAACATAAATAAAATTTAATAAAGCATAGGATAAAACAACGTAAATACAATTTAATAAAGCATAGGATAAAACAACATAAATAAAATTTAATAAAGCATAGGATAAAACAACATAAATACAATTTAATAAAGCATAAGATAAAACAACATGAATACAATTTAATAAAGCATAGGATAAAACAACATAAATACAATTTAATAAAGCATAGGTTAAAACAACATAAATGCAATTTAATAAAGCATAGGTTAAAACAACATAAATACAATTTAATAAAGCATAGGACAAAACAACATAAATACAATTTAATAAAGCATAGGATAAAACAACATAAATACAATTTATAAAGCATAGGATAAAACAACATAAATACAATTTAATAAAGCATAGGATAAAACAACATAAATACAATTTAATAAAGCATAGGATAAAACAACATAAATACAATTTAATCAAGCATAGGCTAAAACAACATAAATACACTTTAATAAAGCATAGGATAAAACAAATTAAATACAATTTAATAAAGCATAGGATAAAACAACATAAATACAATTTAATAAAGCATAAGATAAAACAACATGAATACAATTTAATAAAGCATAGGATAAAACAACATAAATACTTTTTAATAAAGCATAGGATAAAACCACATAAATACAATTTAATAAATCATAGGATAAAACAACATAAATACAATTTAATAAAGCACAGGATAAAACAACATAAATAAAATTTAATAAAGCATAGGATAAAACAACATAAATAAAATTTAATAAAGCATAGGATAAAACAACGTAAATACAATTTAATAAAGCATAGGATAAAACAACATAAATAAAATTTAATAAAGCATAGGATAAAACAACATAAATACAATTTAATAAAGCATAAGATAAAACAACATGAATACAATTTAATAAAGCATAGGATAAAACAACATAAATACAATTTAATAAAGCATAGGTTAAAACAACATAAATGCAATTTAATAAAGCATAGGTTAAAACAACATAAATACAATTTAATAAAGCATAGGATAAAACAACATAAATAAAATTTAATAAAGCATAGGATAAAACAACATAAATACAATTTAATAAAGCATAAGATAAAACAACATAAATACAATTTAATGAAGCACAGGATAAAACAACATAAATAAAATTTAATAATGCATAGGATAAAACAACATAAATAAAATTTAATAAAGCATTTGATAAAACAACGTAAATACAATTTAATAAAGCATAGGATAAAACAACATAAATAAAATTTAATAAAGCATAGGATAAAACAACATAAATACAATTTAATAAAGCATAAGATAAAACAACATTAATACAATTTAATAAAGCATAGGATAAAACAACATAAATACAATTTAATAAAGCATAGGACAAAACAACATAAATACAATTTAATAAAGCATAGGATAAAACAACATAAATACAATTTATAAAGCATAGGATAAAACAACATAAATACAATTTAATAAAGCATAGGATAAAACAACATAAATACAATTTAATAAAGCATAGGATAAAACAACATAAATACAATTTAATCAAGCATAGGCTAAAACAACATAAATACACTTTAATAAAGCATAGGATAAAACAAATTAAATACAATTTAATAAAGCATAGGATAAAACAACATAAATACAATTTAATAAAGCATAAGATAAAACAACATGATTACAATTTAATAAAGCATAGGATAAAACAACATAAATACTTTTTAATAAAGCATAGGATAAAACCACATAAATACAATTTAATAAAGCATAGGATAAAACAACATAAATAAAATTTAATAAAGCATAGGTTAAAACAACATAAATACAATTTAATAAAGCATAGGATAAAACAACATAAATAAAATTTAATAAAGCATAGGTTAAAACAACATAAATACAATTTAATAAAGCATAGTTTAAAACAACATAAATACAATTTAATAAAGCATAGGACAAAACAACATAAATACAATTTAATAAAGCATAGGATAAAACAACATAAATACAATTTAATGAAACATAGGATAAACAACATAAATACAATTTAATAAAGCATAGGACAAAACAACATAAATACAATTTAATAAAGCATATGTTAAAACAACATAAATACAATTTAATAAAGCATAAGATAAAACAACATGAATATAATTTAGTAAAGCATAAGATAAAACAACATGAATACAATTTAATAAAGCATAGGTTAAAACAACATAAATACAATTTAAGAAAGCATAGGATAAAACTACATAAATACATTTTAATAAATCATAGGATAAAACAACATAAATACAATTTAATAAAGCACAGGATAAAACAGCATAAATAAAATTTAATAAAGCATAGGATAAAACAACATAAATAAAATTTAATAAAGCATAGGATAAAACAACGTAAATACAATTTAATAAAGCATAGGATAAAACAACATAAATAAAATTTAATAAAGCATAGGATAAAACAACATAAATACAATTTAATAAAGCATAAGATAAAACAACATGAATACAATTTAATAAAGCATAGGATAAAACAACATAAATACAATTTAATAAAGCATAGGTTAAAACAACATAAATGCAATTTAATAAAGCATAGGTTAAAACAACATAAATACAATTTAATAAAGCATAGGACAAAACAACATAAATACAATTTAATAAAGCATAGGATAAAACAACATAAATACAATTTATAAAGCATAGGATAAAACAACATAAATACAATTTAATAAAGCATAGGATAAAACAACATAAATACAATTTAATAAAGCATAGGATAAAACAACATAAATACAATTTAATCAAGCATAGGCTAAAACAACATAAATACACTTTAATAAAGCATAGGATAAAACAAATTAAATACAATTTAATAAAGCATAGGATAAAACAACATAAATACAATTTAATAAAGCATAAGATAAAACAACATGAATACAATTTAATAAAGCATAGGATAAAACAACATAAATACTTTTTAATAAAGCATAGGATAAAACAACATAAATACTTTTTAATAAAGCATAGGATAAAACCACATAAATACAATTTAATAAAGCACAGGATAAAACAACATAAATACAATTTAATAAAGCATAGGATAAAACAACATAAATACAATTTAATAAAGCATAGGATAAAACAACATAAAACCAATTTAATAAAGCATAGGATAAAACAACATAAATACAATTTAATAAATCATAGGATAAAACAACATAAATACAATTTAATAAAGCACAGGATAAAACAACATAAATAAAATTTAATAAAGCATAGGATAAAACAACATAAATAAAATTTAATAAAGCATAGGATAAAACAACGTAAATACAATTTAATAAAGCATAGGATAAAACAACATAAATAAAATTTAATAAAGCATAGGATAAAACAACATAAATACAATTTAATAAAGCATAAGATAAAACAACATGAATACAATTTAATAAAGCATAGGATAAAACAACATAAATACAATTTAATAAAGCATAGGTTAAAACAACATAAATGCAATTTAATAAAGCATAGGTTAAAACAACATAAATACAATTTAATAAAGCATAGGATAAAACAACATAAATAAAATTTAATAAAGCATAGGATAAAACAACATAAATACAATTTAATAAAGCATAAGATAAAACAACATAAATACAATTTAATGAAGCACAGGATAAAACAACATAAATAAAATTTAATAATGCATAGGATAAAACAACATAAATAAAATTTAATAAAGCATTTGATAAAACAACGTAAATACAATTTAATAAAGCATAGGATAAAACAACATAAATAAAATTTAATAAAGCATAGGATAAAACAACATAAATACAATTTAATAAAGCATAAGATAAAACAACATTAATACAATTTAATAAAGCATAGGATAAAACAACATAAATACAATTTAATAAAGCATAGGACAAAACAACATAAATACAATTTAATAAAGCATAGGATAAAACAACATAAATACAATTTATAAAGCATAGGATAAAACAACATAAATACAATTTAATAAAGCATAGGATAAAACAACATAAATACAATTTAATAAAGCATAGGATAAAACAACATAAATACAATTTAATCAAGCATAGGCTAAAACAACATAAATACTTTTTAATAAAGCATAGGATAAAACCACATAAATACAATTTAATAAAGCATAGGATAAAACAACATAAATAAAATTTAATAAAGCATAGGTTAAAACAACATAAATACAATTTAATAAAGCATAGGATAAAACAACATAAATACAATTTAATAAATCATAGGATAAAACAACATAAATACAATTTAATAAAGCACAGGATAAAACAACATAAATAAAATTTAATAAAGCATAGGATAAAACAACATAAATACAATTTAATAAAGCATAGGATAAAACAACATAAATAAAATTTAATAAAGCAAAGGTTAAAACAACATAAATAAAATTTAATAAAGCATAGTTTAAAACAACATAAATACAATTTAATAAAGCATAGGACAAAACAACATAAATACAATTTAATAAAGCATAGGATAAAACAACATAAATACAATTTAATGAAACATAGGATAAACAACATAAATACAATTTAATA
The DNA here is from genome assembly GCF_046119375.1 of Phyllobates terribilis. NCBI lineage: Eukaryota > Metazoa > Chordata > Amphibia > Anura > Dendrobatidae > Phyllobates > Phyllobates terribilis. The sequence continues at coordinate 2,823,790 of NW_027362939.1, read as the reverse complement.
AAGCATAGGACAAAACAACATAAATACAATTTAATAAAGCATATGTTAAAACAACATAAATACAATTTAATAAAGCATAAGATAAAACAACATGAATATAATTTAGTAAAGCATAAGATAAAACAACATGAATACAATTTAATAAAGCATAGGTTAAAACAACATAAATACAATTTAAGAAAGCATAGGATAAAACTACATAAATACATTTTAATAAAGCATAGGATAAAACAACATAAATACAATTTAATAAAGCATAGGATAAAACAACATAAATAAAATTTAATAAAGCATAGGTTAAAACAACATAAATACAATTTAATAAAGCATAGGATAAAACAACATAAATACAATTTAATAAAGCATAGGATAAAACAACATAAATACTTTTTAATAAAGCATAGGATAAAACCACATAAATACAATTTAATAAAGCATAGGATAAAACAACATAAATAAAATTTAATAAAGCATAGGTTAAAACAACATAAATAAAATTTAATAAAGCATAGGATAAAACAACATAAATACAATTTAATAAAGCATAGGATAAAACAACATAAATACTTTTTAATAAAGCATAGGATAAAACCACATAAATACAATTTAATAAAGCACAGGATAAAACAACATAAATACCATTTAATAAAGCATAGGATAAAACAACATAAATACAATTTAATAAAGCATAGGATAAAACAACATAAAACCAATTTAATAAAGCATAGGATAAAACAACATAAATATAATTTAATAAATCATAGGATAAAACAACATAAATACAATTTAATAAAGCACAGGATAAAACAACATAAATAAAATTTAATAAAGCATAGGATAAAACAACATACATAAAATTTAATAAAGCATAGGATAAAACAACGTAAATACAATTTAATAAAGCATAGGATAAAACAACATAAATAAAAGTTAATAAAGCATAGGATAAAACAACATAAATACAATTTAATAAAGCATAGGATAAAACAACATAAATTCAATTTAATAAAGCATAGGTTAAAACAACATAAATGCAATTTAATAAAGCATAGGATAAAACAAATTAAATACAATTTAATAAAGCATAGGATAAAACAACATAAATAAAATTTAATAAAGCATAGGATAAAACAACATAAATACAATTTAATAAAGCATAAGATAAAACAACATAAATACAATTTAATGAAGCACAGGATAAAACAACATAAATAAAATTTAATAAAGCATAGGATAAAACAACATAAATAAAATTTAATAAAGCATAGGATAAAACAACGTAAATACAATTTAATAAAGCATAGGATAAAACAACATAAATAAAATTTAATAAAGCATAGGATAAAACAACATAAATACAATTTAATAAAGCATAAGATAAAACAACATGAATACAATTTAATAAAGCATAGGATAAAACAACATAAATACAATTTAATAAAGCATAGGTTAAAACAACATAAATGCAATTTAATAAAGCATAGGTTAAAACAACATAAATACAATTTAATAAAGCATAGGACAAAACAACATAAATACAATTTAATAAAGCATAGGATAAAACAACATAAATACAATTTATAAAGCATAGGATAAAACAACATAAATACAATTTAATAAAGCATAGGATAAAACAACATAAATACAATTTAATAAAGCATAGGATAAAACAACATAAATACAATTTAATCAAGCATAGGCTAAAACAACATAAATACACTTTAATAAAGCATAGGATAAAACAAATTAAATACAATTTAATAAAGCATAGGATAAAACAACATAAATACAATTTAATAAAGCATAAGATAAAACAACATGAATACAATTTAATAAAGCATAGGATAAAACAACGTAAATACTTTTTAATAAAGCATAGGATAAAACCACATAAATACAATTTAATAAAGCATAGGATAAAACAACATAAATAAAATTTAATAAAGCATAGGTTAAAACAACATAAATACAATTTAATAAAGCATAGGATAAAACAACATAAATACAATTTAATAAATCATAGGATAAAACAACATAAATACAATTTAATAAAGCACAGGATAAAACAACATAAATACAATTTAATAAAGCATAGGATAAAACAACATAAATACAATTTAATAAAGCATAGGATAAAACAACATAAATACAATTTAATGAAACATAGGATAAACAACATAAATACAATTTAATAAAGCATAGGACAAAACAACATAAATACAATTTAATAAAGCATATGTTAAAACAACATAAATACAATTTAATAAAGCATAAGATAAAACAACATGAATATAATTTAGTAAAGCATAAGATAAAACAACATGAATACAATTTAATAAAGCATAGGTTAAAACAACATAAATACAATTTAAGAAAGCATAGGATAAAACTACATAAATACATTTTAATAAAGCATAGGATAAAACAACATAAATACAATTTAATAAAGCATAGGATAAAACAACATAAATAAAATTTAATAAAGCATAGGTTAAAACAACATAAATACAATTTAATAAAGCATAGGATAAAACAACATAAATACAATTTAATAAAGCATAGGATAAAACAACATAAATACTTTTTAATAAAGCATAGGATAAAACCACATAAATACAATTTAATAAAGCATAGGATAAAACAACATAAATAAAATTTAATAAAGCATAGGTTAAAACAACATAAATAAAATTTAATAAAGCATAGGATAAAACAACATAAATACAATTTAATAAAGCATAGGATAAAACAACATAAATACTTTTTAATAAAGCATAGGATAAAACCACATAAATACAATTTAATAAAGCACAGGATAAAACAACATAAATACAATTTAATAAAGCATAGGATAAAACAACATAAATACAATTTAATAAAGCATAGGATAAAACAACATAAATAAAATTTAATAAAGCATAGGTTAAAACAACATAAATACAATTTAATAAAGCATAGGATAAAACAACATAAATACAATTTAATAAAGCATAGGATAAAACAACATAAATACTTTTTAATAAAGCATAGGATAAAACCACATAAATACAATTTAATAAAGCATAGGATAAAACAACATAAATAAAATTTAATAAAGCATAGGTTAAAACAACATAAATAAAATTTAATAAAGCATAGGATAAAACAACATAAATACAATTTAATAAAGCATAGGATAAAACAACATAAATACTTTTTAATAAAGCATAGGATAAAACCACATAAATACAATTTAATAAAGCACAGGATAAAACAACATAAATACAATTTAATAAAGCATAGGATAAAACAACATAAATACAATTTAATAAAGCATAGGATAAAACAACATAAAACCAATTTAATAAAGCATAGGATAAAACAACATAAATACAATTTAATAAATCATAGGATAAAACAACATAAATACAATTTAATAAAGCACAGGATAAAACAACATAAATAAAATTTAATAAAGCATAGGATAAAACAACATACATAAAATTTAATAAAGCATAGGATAAAACAACGTAAATACAATTTAATAAAGCATAGGATAAAACAACATAAATAAAAGTTAATAAAGCATAGGATAAAACAACATAAATACAATTTAATAAAGCATAGGATAAAACAACATAAATTCAATTTAATAAAGCATAGGTTAAAACAACATAAATGCAATTTAATAAAGCATAGGATAAAACAACATAAATGCAATTTAATAAAGCATAGGTTAAAACAACATAAATGCAATTTAATAAAGCATAGGTTAAAACAACATAAATACAATTTAATAAAGCATAGGACAAAACAACATAAATACAATTTAATAAAGCATAGGATAAAACAACATAAATACAATTTATAAAGCATTGGATAAAACAACATAAATACAATTTAATAAAGCATAGGATAAAACAACATAAATACAATTTAATAAAGCATAGGATAAAACAACATAAATACAATTTAATCAAGCATAGGCTAAAACAACATAAATACACTTTAATAAAGCATAGGATAAAACAAATTAAATACAATTTAATAAAGCATAGGTTAAAACAACATAAATGCAATTTAATAAAGCATAGGTTAAAACAACATAAATACAATTTAATAAAGCATAGGATAAAACAACATAAATACAATTTAATAAAGCATAGGATAAAACAACATAAATACTTTTTAATAAAGCATAGGATAAAACCACATAAATACAATTTAATAAAGCATAGGATAAAACAACATAAATAAAATTTAATAAAGCATAGGTTAAAACAACATAAATAAAATTTAATAAAGCATAGGATAAAACAACATAAATACAATTTAATAAAGCATAGGATAAAACAACATAAATACTTTTTAATAAAGCATAGGATAAAACCACATAAATACAATTTAATAAAGCACAGGATAAAACAACATAAATACAATTTAATAAAGCATAGGATAAAACAACATAAATACAATTTAATAAAGCATAGGATAAAACAACATAAAACCAATTTAATAAAGCATAGGATAAAACAACATAAATACAATTTAATAAATCATAGGATAAAACAACATAAATACAATTTAATAAAGCACAGGATAAAACAACATAAATAAAATTTAATAAAGCATAGGATAAAACAACATACATAAAATTTAATAAAGCATAGGATAAAACAACGTAAATACAATTTAATAAAGCATAGGATAAAACAACATAAATAAAAGTTAATAAAGCATAGGATAAAACAACATAAATACAATTTAATAAAGCATAGGATAAAACAACATAAATTCAATTTAATAAAGCATAGGTTAAAACAACATAAATGCAATTTAATAAAGCATAGGATAAAACAACATAAATGCAATTTAATAAAGCATAGGTTAAAACAACATAAATGCAATTTAATAAAGCATAGGTTAAAACAACATAAATACAATTTAATAAAGCATAGGACAAAACAACATAAATACAATTTAATAAAGCATAGGATAAAACAACATAAATACAATTTATAAAGCATTGGATAAAACAACATAAATACAATTTAATAAAGCATAGGATAAAACAACATAAATACAATTTAATCAAGCATAGGCTAAAACAACATAAATACACTTTAATAAAGCATAGGATAAAACAAATTAAATACAATTTAATAAAGCATAGGATAAAACAACATAAATACAATTTAATAAAGCATAAGATAAAACAACATGAATACAATTTAATAAAGCATAGGATAAAACCACATAAATACAATTTAATAAAGCATAGGATAAAACAACATAAATAAAATTTAATAAAGCATAGGTTAAAACAACATAAATACAATTTAATAAAGCATAGGATAAAACAACATAAATACAATTTAATAAATCAAAGGATAAAACAACATAAATACAATTTAATAAAGCACAGGATAAAACAACATAAATAAAATTTAATAAAGCATAGGATAAAACAACATAAATACAATTTAATAAAGCATAGGATAAAACAACATAAATAAAATTTAATAAAGCATAGGTTAAAACAACATAAATACAATTTAATAAAGCATAGTTTAAAATAACATAAATACAATTTAATAAAGCATAGTTTAAAACAACATAAATACAATTTAATAAAGCATAGGATAAAACCACATAAATACAATTTAATAAAGCATAGGATAAAACAACATAAATACAATTTAATAAAGCATAGGATAAAACCACAGAAATACAATTTAATAAAGCATAGGATAAAACAACATAAATACAATTTAATAAAGCATAGGACAAAACAACATAAATACAATTTAATAACGCATAGGATAAAACAACATAAATACACTTTAATGAAACATAGGATAAACAACATAAATACAATTTAATAAAGCATAGGACAAAACAACATAAATACAATTTAATAAAGCATATGTTAAAACAACATAAATACAATTTAATAAAGCATAGTTTAAAACAACATAAATACAATTTAATAAAGCATAGCTTAAAACAACATAAATACAATTTAATAAAGCATTAGATAAAACAACATGAATATAATTTAGTAAAGCATAATATAAAACAACATGAATACAATTTAATAAAGCATAGGATAAAACAACATAAATAAAATTTAATAAAGCATAGGTTAAAACAACATAAATACAATTTAATAAAGCATAGTTTAAAACAACATAAATACAATTTAATAAAGCATAGGATAAAACCACAGAAATACAATTTAATAAAGCATAGGTTAAAACAACATAAATACAATTTAATAAAGCATAGGACAAAACAACATAAATACAATTTAATAAAGCATAGGATAAAACAACATAAATACAATTTAATGAAACATAGGATAAACAACATAAATACAATTTAATAAAGCATAGGACAAAACAACATAAATACAATTTAATAAAGCCTAGGATAAAACAACATAAATACAATTTAATGAAACATAGGATAAACAAAATAAATACAATTTAATAAAGCATAGTTTAAAACAACATAAATACAATTTAATAAAGCATATGTTAAAACAACATGAATACAATTTAATAAAGCATAGGATAAAACAACATAAATACTTTTTAATAAAGCATAGGATAAAACCACATAAATACAATTTAATAAAGCACAGGATAAAACAACATAAATACAATTTAATAAAGCATAGGATAAAACAACATAAATACAATTTAATAAAGCATAGGATAAAACAACATAAAACCAATTTAATAAAGCATAGGATAAAACAACATAAATACAATTTAATAAATCATAGGATAAAACAACATAAATACAATTTAATAAAGCACAGGATAAAACAACATAAATAAAATTTAATAAAGCATAGGATAAAACAACATACATAAAATTTAATAAAGCATAGGATAAAACAACGTAAATACAATTTAATAAAGCATAGGATAAAACAACATAAATAAAAGTTAATAAAGCATAGGATAAAACAACATAAATACAATTTAATAAAGCATAGGATAAAACAACATAAATTCAATTTAATAAAGCATAGGTTAAAACAACATAAATGCAATTTAATAAAGCATAGGATAAAACAACGTAAATACAATTTAATAAAGCATAGGATAAAACAACATAAATAAAATTTAATAAAGCATAGGATAAAACAACATAAATACAATTTAATAAAGCATAAGATAAAACAACATAAATACAATTTAATAAAGCACAGGATAAAACAACATAAATAAAATTTAATAAAGCATAGGATAAAACAACATAAATAAAATTTAATAAAGCATAGGATAAAACAACGTAAATACAATTTAATAAAGCATAGGATAAAACAACATAAATAAAATTTAATAAAGCATAGGATAAAACAACATAAATGCAATTTAATAAAGCATAAGATAAAACAACATGAATACAATTTAATAAAGCATAGGATAAAACAACATAAATACAATTTAATAAAGCATAGGTTAAAACAACATAAATGCAATTTAATAAAGCATAGGTTAAAACAACATAAATACAATTTAATAAAGCATAGGACAAAACAACATAAATACAATTTAATAAAGCATAGGATAAAACAACATAAATACAATTTATAAAGCATAGGATAAAACAACATAAATACAATTTAATAAAGCATAGGATAAAACAACATAAATACAATTTAATAAAGCATAGGATAAAACAACATAAATACAATTTAATCAAGCATAGGCTAAAACAACATAAATACACTTTAATAAAGCATAGGATAAAACAAATTAAATACAATTTAATAAAGCATAGGATAAAACAACATAAATACAATTTAATAAAGTATAAGATAAAACAACATGAATACAATTTAATAAAGCATAGGATAAAACAACGTAAATACTTTTTAATAAAGCATAGGATAAAACCACATAAATACAATTTAATAAAGCATAGGATAAAACAACATAAATAAAATTTAATAAAGCATAGGTTAAAACAACATAAATACAATTTAATAAAGCATAGGATAAAACAACATAAATACAATTTAATAAATCATAGGATAAAACAACATAAATACAATTTAATAAAGCACAGGATAAAACAACATAAATAAAATTTAATGAAGCATAGGATAAAACAACATAAATAAAATTTAATAAAGCATAGGATAAAACAACGTAAATACAATTTAATAAAGCATAGGATAAAACAACAAAAATTAAATTTAATAAAGCATAGGATAAAACAACATAAATACAATTTAATAAAGCATAGGATAAAACAACATAAATAGAATTTAATAAAGCATAGGATAAAACAACATAAATACAATTTAATAAAGCATAGGATAAAACAACATAAATACAATTTAATAAAGCATAGGAAAAAAACAACATAAATAAAATTTAATAAAGCATAGGTTAAAACAACATAAATACAATTTAATAAAGCATAGTTTAAAACAACATAAATACAATTTAATAAAGCATAGTTTAAAACAACATAAATACAATTTAATAAAGCATAGGATAAAACCACATAAATACAATTTAATAACGCATAGGATAAAACAACATAAATACAATTTAATGAAACATAGGATAAACAACATAAATACAATTTAATAAAGCATAGGACAAAACAACATAAATACAATTTAATAAAGCATATGTTAAAACAACATAAATGCAATTTAATAAAGCATAGTTTAAAACAACATAAATACAATTTAATAAAGCAAAGTTTAAAACAACATAAATACAATTTAATAAAGCATAGTTTAAAACAACATAAATAAAATTTAATAAAGCATAGTTTAAAACAACATAAATACAATTTAATAAAGCATAGTTTAAAACAACATAAATACAATTTAATAAAGCATTAGATAAAACAACATGAATATAATTTAGTAAAGCATAAGATAAAACAACATGAATACAATTTAATAAAGCATAGGATAAAACAACATAAATAAAATTTAATAAAGCATAGGTTAAAACAACATAAATACAATTTAATAAAGCATAGTTTACAACAACATAAATACAATTTAATAAAGCATAGGATAAAACAACATAAATACAATTTAATAAAGCATAGGATAAAACAACATAAATACTTTTTAATAAAGCATAGGATAAAACCACATAAATACAATTTAATAAAGCATAGGATAAAACAACATAAATAAAATTTAATAAAGCATAGGTTAAAACAACATAAATAAAATTTAATAAAGCATAGGATAAAACAACATAAATACAATTTAATAAAGCATAGGATAAAACAACATAAATACTTTTTAATAAAGCATAGGATAAAACCACATAAATACAATTTAATAAAGCACAGGATAAAACAACATAAATACAATTTAATAAAGCATAGGATAAAACAACATAAATACAATTTAATAAAGCATAGGATAAAACAACATAAAACCAATTTAATAAAGCATAGGATAAAACAACATAAATACAATTTAATAAATCATAGGATAAAACAACATAAATACAATTTAATAAAGCACAGGATAAAACAACATAAATAAAATTTAATAAAGCATAGGATAAAACAACATACATAAAATTTAATAAAGCATAGGATAAAACAACGTAAATACAATTTAATAAAGCATAGGATAAAACAACATAAATAAAATTTAATAAAGCATAGGATAAAACAACATAAATACAATTTAATAAAGCATAAGATAAAACAACATGAATACAATTTAATAAAGCATAGGATAATACAACATAAATACAATTTAATAAAGCATAGGTTAAAACAACATAAATGCAATTTAATAAAGCATAGGTTAAAACAACATAAATACAATTTAATAAAGCATAGGATAAAACTACATAAATACATTTTAATAAAGCATAGGATAAAACAACATAAATACAATTTAATAAAGCATAGGATAAAACAACATAAATACAATTTAATAAAGCATAGGATAAAACAACATAAATACTTTTTAATAAAGCATAGGATAAAACCACATAAATACAATTTAATAAAGCATAGGATAAAACAACATAAATAAAATTTAATAAAGCATAGGTTAAAACAACATAAATAAAATTTAATAAAGCATAGGATAAAACAACATAAATACAATTTAATAAAGCATAGGATAAAACAACATAAATACTTTTTAATAAAGCATAGGATAAAACCACATAAATACAATTTAATAAAGCACAGGATAAAACAACATAAATACAATTTAATAAAGCATAGGATAAAACAACATAAATACAATTTAATAAAGCATAGGATAAAACAACATAAATAAAATTTAATAAAGCATAGGTTAAAACAACATAAATACAATTTAATAAAGCATAGGATAAAACAACATAAATACAATTTAATAAAGCATAGGATAAAACAACATAAATACTTTTTAATAAAGCATAGGATAAAACCACATAAATACAATTTAATAAAGCATAGGATAAAACAACATAAATAAAATTTAATAAAGCATAGGTTAAAACAACATAAATAAAATTTAATAAAGCATAGGATAAAACAACATAAATACAATTTAATAAAGCATAGGATAAAACAACATAAATACTTTTTAATAAAGCATAGGATAAAACCACATAAATACAATTTAATAAAGCACAGGATAAAACAACATAAATACAATTTAATAAAGCATAGGATAAAACAACATAAATACAATTTAATAAAGCATAGGATAAAACAACATAAAACCAATTTAATAAAGCATAGGATAAAACAACATAAATACAATTTAATAAATCATAGGATAAAACAACATAAATACAATTTAATAAAGCACAGGATAAAACAACATAAATAAAATTTAATAAAGCATAGGATAAAACAACATACATAAAATTTAATAAAGCATAGGATAAAACAACGTAAATACAATTTAATAAAGCATAGGATAAAACAACATAAATAAAAGTTAATAAAGCATAGGATAAAACAACATAAATACAATTTAATAAAGCATAGGATAAAACAACATAAATTCAATTTAATAAAGCATAGGTTAAAACAACATAAATGCAATTTAATAAAGCATAGGATAAAACAACATAAATGCAATTTAATAAAGCATAGGTTAAAACAACATAAATGCAATTTAATAAAGCATAGGTTAAAACAACATAAATACAATTTAATAAAGCATAGGACAAAACAACATAAATACAATTTAATAAAGCATAGGATAAAACAACATAAATACAATTTATAAAGCATTGGATAAAACAACATAAATACAATTTAATAAAGCATAGGATAAAACAACATAAATACAATTTAATAAAGCATAGGATAAAACAACGTAAATACTTTTTAATAAAGCATAGGATAAAACCACATAAATACAATTTAATAAAGCATAGGATAAAACAACATAAATAAAATTTAATAAAGCATAGGTTAAAACAACATAAATACAATTTAATAAAGCATAGGATAAAACAACATAAATACAATTTAATAAATCAAAGGATAAAACAACATAAATACAATTTAATAAAGCACAGGATAAAACAACATAAATAAAATTTAATAAAGCATAGGATAAAACAACATAAATACAATTTAATAAAGCATAGGATAAAACAACATAAATAAAATTTAATAAAGCATAGGTTAAAACAACATAAATACAATTTAATAAAGCATAGTTTAAAACAACATAAATACAATTTAATAAAGCATAGTTTAAAACAACATAAATACAATTTAATAAAGCATAGGATAAAACCACATAAATACAATTTAATAAAGCATAGGATAAAACAACATAAATACAATTTAATAAAGCATAGGATAAAACCACAGAAATACAATTTAATAAAGCATAGGATAAAACAACATAAATACAATTTAATAAAGCATAGGACAAAACAACATAAATACAATTTAATAACGCATAGGATAAAACAACATAAATACAATTTAATGAAACATAGGATAAACAACATAAATACAATTTAATAAAGCATAGGACAAAACAACATAAATACAATTTAATAAAGCATATGTTAAAACAACATAAATACAATTTAATAAAGCATAGTTTAAAACAACATAAATACAATTTAATAAAGCATAGCTTAAAACAACATAAATACAATTTAATAAAGCATTAGATAAAACAACATGAATATAATTTAGTAAAGCATAATATAAAACAACATGAATACAATTTAATAAAGCATAGGATAAAACAACATAAATAAAATTTAATAAAGCATAGGTTAAAACAACATAAATACAATTTAATAAAGCATAGTTTAAAACAACATAAATACAATTTAATAAAGCATAGGATAAAACCACAGAAATACAATTTAATAAAGCATAGGTTAAAACAACATAAATACAATTTAATAAAGCATAGGACAAAACAACATAAATACAATTTAATAAAGCATAGGATAAAACAACATAAATACAATTTAATGAAACATAGGATAAACAACATAAATACAATTTAATAAAGCATAGGACAAAACAACATAAATACAATTTAATAAAGCCTAGGATAAAACAACATAAATACAATTTAATGAAACATAGGATAAACAAAATAAATACAATTTAATAAAGCATAGTTTAAAACAACATAAATACAATTTAATAAAGCATATGTTAAAACAACATGAATACAATTTAATAAAGCATAGGATAAAACAACATAAATACTTTTTAATAAAGCATAGGATAAAACCACATAAATACAATTTAATAAAGCACAGGATAAAACAACATAAATACAATTTAATAAAGCATAGGATAAAACAACATAAATACAATTTAATAAAGCATAGGATAAAACAACATAAAACCAATTTAATAAAGCATAGGATAAAACAACATAAATACAATTTAATAAATCATAGGATAAAACAACATAAATACAATTTAATAAAGCACAGGATAAAACAACATAAATAAAATTTAATAAAGCATAGGATAAAACAACATACATAAAATTTAATAAAGCATAGGATAAAACAACGTAAATACAATTTAATAAAGCATAGGATAAAACAACATAAATAAAAGTTAATAAAGCATAGGATAAAACAACATAAATACAATTTAATAAAGCATAGGATAAAACAACATAAATTCAATTTAATAAAGCATAGGTTAAAACAACATAAATGCAATTTAATAAAGCATAGGATAAAACAACGTAAATACAATTTAATAAAGCATAGGATAAAACAACATAAATAAAATTTAATAAAGCATAGGATAAAACAACATAAATACAATTTAATAAAGCATAAGATAAAACAACATAAATACAATTTAATAAAGCACAGGATAAAACAACATAAATAAAATTTTATAAAGCATAGGATAAAACAACATAAATAAAATTTAATAAAGCATAGGATAAAACAACGTAAATACAATTTAATAAAGCATAGGATAAAACAACATAAATAAAATTTAATAAAGCATAGGATAAAACAACATAAATGCAATTTAATAAAGCATAAAATAAAACAACATGAATACAATTTAATAAAGCATAGGATAAAACAACATAAATACAATATAATAAAGCATAGGTTAAAACAACATAAATGCAATTTAATAAAGCATAGGTTAAAACAACATAAATACAATTTAATAAAGCATAGGACAAAACAACATAAATACAATTTAATAAAGCATAGGATAAAACAACATAAATACAATTTATAAAGCATAGGATAAAACAACATAAATACAATTTAATAAAGCATAGGATAAAACAACATAAATACAATTTAATAAAGCATAGGATAAAACAACATAAATACAATTTAATCAAGCATAGGCTAAAACAACATAAATACACTTTAATAAAGCATAGGATAAAACAAATTAAATACAATTTAATAAAGCATAGGATAAAACAACATAAATACAATTTAATAAAGTATAAGATAAAACAACATGAATACAATTTAATAAAGCATAGGATAAAACAACGTAAATACTTTTTAATAAAGCATAGGATAAAACCACATAAATACAATTTAATAAAGCATAGGATAAAACAACATAAATAAAATTTAATAAAGCATAGGTTAAAACAACATAAATACAATTTAATAAAGCATAGGATAAAACAACATAAATACAATTTAATAAATCATAGGATAAAACAACATAAATACAATTTAATAAAGCACAGGATAAAACAACATAAATAAAATTTAATGAAGCATAGGATAAAACAACATAAATAAAATTTAATAAAGCATAGGATAAATCAACGTAAATACAATTTAATAAAGCATAGGATAAAACAACAAAAATTAAATTTAATAAAGCATAGGATAAAACAACATAAATACAATTTAATAAAGCATAGGATAAAACAACATAAATAGAATTTAATAAAGCATAGGATAAAACAACATAAATACAATTTAATAAAGCATAGGATAAAACAACAGAAATACAATTTAATAAAGCATAGGATAAAACAACATAAATAAAATTTAATAAAGCATAGGTTAAAACAACATAAATACAATTTAATAAAGCATAGTTTAAAACAACATAAATACAATTTAATAAAGCATAGTTTAAAACAACATAAATACAATTTAATAAAGCATAGGATAAAACCACATAAATACAATTTAATAACGCATAGGATAAAACAACATAAATACAATTTAATGAAACATAGGATAAACAACATAAATACAATTTAATAAAGCATAGGACAAAACAACATAAATACAATTTTATAAAGCATATGTTAAAACAACATAAATGCAATTTAATAAAGCATAGTTTAAAACAACATAAATACAATTTAATAAAGCATAGTTTAAAACAACATAAATACAATTTAATAAAGCATAGTTTAAAACAACATAAATACAATTTAATAAAGCATAGTTTAAAACAACATAAATACAATTTAATAAAGCATAGTTTAAAACAACATAAATACAATTTAATAAAGCATTAGATAAAACAACATGAATATAATTTAGTAAAGCATAAGATAAAACAACATGAATACAATTTAATAAAGCATAGGATAAAACAACATAAATAAAATTTAATAAAGCATAGGTTAAAACAACATAAATACAATTTAATAAAGCATAGTTTACAACAACATAAATACAATTTAATAAAGCATAGGATAAAACAACATAAATACAATTTAATAAAGCATAGGATAAAACAACATAAATACTTTTTAATAAAGCATAGGATAAAACCACATAAATACAATTTAATAAAGCATAGGATAAAACAACATAAATAAAATTTAATAAAGCATAGGATAAAACAACATAAATAAAATTTAATAAAGCATAGGATAAAACAACATAAATACAATTTAATAAAGCATAGGATAAAACAACATAAATACTTTTTAATAAAGCATAGGATAAAACCACATAAATACAATTTAATAAAGCACAGGATAAAACAACATAAATACAATTTAATAAAGCATAGGATAAAACAACATAAATACAATTTAATAAAGCATAGGATAAAACAACATAAAACCAATTTAATAAAGCATACGATAAAACAACATAAATACAATTTAATAAATCATAGGATAAAACAACATAAATACAATTTAATAAAGCACAGGATAAAACAACATAAATAAAATTTAATAAAGCATAGGATAAAACAACATACATAAAATTTAATAAAGCATAGGATAAAACAACGTAAATACAATTTAATAAAGCATAGGATAAAACAACATAAATAAAAGTTAATAAAGCATAGGATAAAACAACATAAATACAATTTAATAAAGCATAGGATAAAACAACATAAATTCAATTTAATAAAGCATAGGTTAAAACAACATAAATGCAATTTAATAAAGCATAGGATAAAACAAATTAAATACAATTTAATAAAGCATAGGATAAAACAACATAAATAAAATTTAATAAAGCATAGGATAAAACAACGTAAATACAATTTAATAAAGCATAGGATAAAACAACATAAATAAAATTTAATAAAGCATAGGATAAAACAACATAAATACAATTTAATAAAGCATAAGATAAAACAACATGAATACAATTTAATAAAGCATAGGATAAAACAACATAAATACAATTTAATAAAGCATAGGTTAAAACAACATAAATGCAATTTAATAAAGCATAGGTTAAAACAACATAAATACAATTTAATAAAGCATAGGACAAAACAACATAAATACAATTTAATAAAGCATAGGATAAAACAACATAAATACAATTTATAAAGCATAGGATAAAACAACATAAATACAATTTAATAAAGCATAGGATGAAACAACATAAATAAAATTTAATAAAGCATAGGTTAAAACAACATAAATACAATTTAATAAAGCATAGGATAAAACAACATAAATACAATTTAATAAAGCATAGGATAAAACAACATAAATACTTTTTAATAAAGCATAGGATAAAACCACATAAATACAATTTAATAAAGCATAGGATAAAACAACATAAATAAAATTTAATAAAGCATAGGTTAAAACAACATAAATAAAATTTAATAAAGCATAGGATAAAACAACATAAATACAATTTAATAAAGCATAGGATAAAACAACATAAATACTTTTTAATAAAGCATAGGATAAAACCACATAAATACAATTTAATAAAGCACAGGATAAAACAACATAAATACAATTTAATAAAGCATAGGATAAAACAACATAAATACAATTTAATAAAGCATAGGATAAAACAACATAAAACCAATTTAATAAAGCATAGGATAAAACAACATAAATACAATTTAATAAAGCATAGGATAAAACAACATAAATACAATTTAATAAAGCATAGGATAAAACAACATAAATACAATTTAATCAAGCATAGGCTAAAACAACATAAATACACTTTAATAAAGCATAGGATAAAACAAATTAAATACAATTTAATAAAGCATAGGATAAAACAACATAAATACAATTTAATAAAGCATAAGATAAAACAACATGAATACAATTTAATAAAGCATAGGATAAAACAACGTAAATACTTTTTAATAAAGCATAGGATAAAACCACATAAATACAATTTAATAAAGCATAGGATAAAACAACATAAATAAAATTTAATAAAGCATAGTTTAAAACAACATAAATACAATTTAATAAAGCATAGTTTAAAACAACATAAATAAAATTTAATAAAGCATAGGTTAAAACAACATAAATACAATTTAATAAAGCATAGGATAAAACAACATAAATACAATTTAATAAATCATAGGATAAAACAACATAAATACAATTTAATAAAGCACAGGATAAAACAACATAAATACAATTTAATAAAGCATAGGATAAAACAACATAAATACAATTTAATAAAGCATAGGATAAAACAACATAAATACAATTTAATGAAACATAGGATAAACAACATAAATACAATTTAATAAAGCATAGGACAAAACAACATAAATACAATTTAATAAAGCATATGTTAAAACAACATAAATACAATTTAATAAAGCATAAGATAAAACAACATGAATATAATTTAGTAAAGCATAAGATAAAACAACATGAATACAATTTAATAAAGCATAGGTTAAAACAACATAAATACAATTTAAGAAAGCATAGGATAAAACTACATAAATACATTTTAATAAAGCATAGGATAAAACAACATAAATACAATTTAATAAAGCATAGGATAAAACAACATAAATAAAATTTAATAAAGCATAGGTTAAAACAACATAAATACAATTTAATAAAGCATAGGATAAAACAACATAAATACAATTTAATAAAGCATAGGATAAAACAACATAAATACTTTTTAATAAAGCATAGGATAAAACCACATAAATACAATTTAATAAAGCATAGGATAAAACAACATAAATAAAATTTAATAAAGCATAGGTTAAAACAACATAAATAAAATTTAATAAAGCATAGGATAAAACAACATAAATACAATTTAATAAAGCATAGGATAAAACAACATAAATACTTTTTAATAAAGCATAGGATAAAACCACATAAATACAATTTAATAAAGCACAGGATAAAACAACATAAATACAATTTAATAAAGCATAGGATAAAACAACATAAATACAATTTAATAAAGCATAGGATAAAACAACATAAATAAAATTTAATAAAGCATAGGTTAAAACAACATAAATACAATTTAATAAAGCATAGGATAAAACAACATAAATACAATTTAATAAAGCATAGGATAAAACAACATAAATACTTTTTAATAAAGCATAGGATAAAACCACATAAATACAATTTAATAAAGCATAGGATAAAACAACATAAATAAAATTTAATAAAGCATAGGTTAAAACAACATAAATAAAATTTAATAAAGCATAGGATAAAACAACATAAATACAATTTAATAAAGCATAGGATAAAACAACATAAATACTTTTTAATAAAGCATAGGATAAAACCACATAAATACAATTTAATAAAGCACAGGATAAAACAACATAAATACAATTTAATAAAGCATAGGATAAAACAACATAAATACAATTTAATAAAGCATAGGATAAAACAACATAAAACCAATTTAATAAAGCATAGGATAAAACAACATAAATACAATTTAATAAATCATAGGATAAAACAACATAAATACAATTTAATAAAGCACAGGATAAAACAACATAAATAAAATTTAATAAAGCATAGGATAAAACAACATACATAAAATTTAATAAAGCATAGGATAAAACAACGTAAATACAATTTAATAAAGCATAGGATAAAACAACATAAATAAAAGTTAATAAAGCATAGGATAAAACAACATAAATACAATTTAATAAAGCATAGGATAAAACAACATAAATTCAATTTAATAAAGCATAGGTTAAAACAACATAAATGCAATTTAATAAAGCATAGGATAAAACAACATAAATGCAATTTAATAAAGCATAGGTTAAAACAACATAAATGCAATTTAATAAAGCATAGGTTAAAACAACATAAATACAATTTAATAAAGCATAGGACAAAACAACATAAATACAATTTAATAAAGCATAGGATAAAACAACATAAATACAATTTATAAAGCATTGGATAAAACAACATAAATACAATTTAATAAAGCATAGGATAAAACAACATAAATACAATTTAATAAAGCATAGGATAAAACAACATAAATACAATTTAATCAAGCATAGGCTAAAACAACATAAATACACTTTAATAAAGCATAGGATAAAACAAATTAAATACAATTTAATAAAGCATAGGTTAAAACAACATAAATGCAATTTAATAAAGCATAGGTTAAAACAACATAAATACAATTTAATAAAGCATAGGATAAAACAACATAAATACAATTTAATAAAGCATAGGATAAAACAACATAAATACTTTTTAATAAAGCATAGGATAAAACCACATAAATACAATTTAATAAAGCATAGGATAAAACAACATAAATAAAATTTAATAAAGCATAGGTTAAAACAACATAAATAAAATTTAATAAAGCATAGGATAAAACAACATAAATACAATTTAATAAAGCATAGGATAAAACAACATAAATACTTTTTAATAAAGCATAGGATAAAACCACATAAATACAATTTAATAAAGCACAGGATAAAACAACATAAATACAATTTAATAAAGCATAGGATAAAACAACATAAATACAATTTAATAAAGCATAGGATAAAACAACATAAAACCAATTTAATAAAGCATAGGATAAAACAACATAAATACAATTTAATAAATCATAGGATAAAACAACATAAATACAATTTAATAAAGCACAGGATAAAACAACATAAATAAAATTTAATAAAGCATAGGATAAAACAACATACATAAAATTTAATAAAGCATAGGATAAAACAACGTAAATACAATTTAATAAAGCATAGGATAAAACAACATAAATAAAAGTTAATAAAGCATAGGATAAAACAACATAAATACAATTTAATAAAGCATAGGATAAAACAACATAAATTCAATTTAATAAAGCATAGGTTAAAACAACATAAATGCAATTTAATAAAGCATAGGATAAAACAACATAAATGCAATTTAATAAAGCATAGGTTAAAACAACATAAATGCAATTTAATAAAGCATAGGTTAAAACAACATAAATACAATTTAATAAAGCATAGGACAAAACAACATAAATACAATTTAATAAAGCATAGGATAAAACAACATAAATACAATTTATAAAGCATTGGATAAAACAACATAAATACAATTTAATAAAGCATAGGATAAAACAACATAAATACAATTTAATCAAGCATAGGCTAAAACAACATAAATACACTTTAATAAAGCATAGGATAAAACAAATTAAATACAATTTAATAAAGCATAGGATAAAACAACATAAATACAATTTAATAAAGCATAAGATAAAACAACATGAATACAATTTAATAAAGCATAGGATAAAACCACATAAATACAATTTAATAAAGCATAGGATAAAACAACATAAATAAAATTTAATAAAGCATAGGTTAAAACAACATAAATACAATTTAATAAAGCATAGGATAAAACAACATAAATACAATTTAATAAATCAAAGGATAAAACAACATAAATACAATTTAATAAAGCACAGGATAAAACAACATAAATAAAATTTAATAAAGCATAGGATAAAACAACATAAATACAATTTAATAAAGCATAGGATAAAACAACATAAATAAAATTTAATAAAGCATAGGTTAAAACAACATAAATACAATTTAATAAAGCATAGTTTAAAATAACATAAATACAATTTAATAAAGCATAGTTTAAAACAACATAAATACAATTTAATAAAGCATAGGATAAAACCACATAAATACAATTTAATAAAGCATAGGATAAAACAACATAAATACAATTTAATAAAGCATAGGATAAAACCACAGAAATACAATTTAATAAAGCATAGGATAAAACAACATAAATACAATTTAATAAAGCATAGGACAAAACAACATAAATACAATTTAATAACGCATAGGATAAAACAACATAAATACACTTTAATGAAACATAGGATAAACAACATAAATACAATTTAATAAAGCATAGGACAAAACAACATAAATACAATTTAATAAAGCATATGTTAAAACAACATAAATACAATTTAATAAAGCATAGTTTAAAACAACATAAATACAATTTAATAAAGCATAGCTTAAAACAACATAAATACAATTTAATAAAGCATTAGATAAAACAACATGAATATAATTTAGTAAAGCATAATATAAAACAACATGAATACAATTTAATAAAGCATAGGATAAAACAACATAAATAAAATTTAATAAAGCATAGGTTAAAACAACATAAATACAATTTAATAAAGCATAGTTTAAAACAACATAAATACAATTTAATAAAGCATAGGATAAAACCACAGAAATACAATTTAATAAAGCATAGGTTAAAACAACATAAATACAATTTAATAAAGCATAGGACAAAACAACATAAATACAATTTAATAAAGCATAGGATAAAACAACATAAATACAATTTAATGAAACATAGGATAAACAACATAAATACAATTTAATAAAGCATAGGACAAAACAACATAAATACAATTTAATAAAGCCTAGGATAAAACAACATAAATACAATTTAATGAAACATAGGATAAACAAAATAAATACAATTTAATAAAGCATAGTTTAAAACAACATAAATACAATTTAATAAAGCATATGTTAAAACAACATGAATACAATTTAATAAAGCATAGGATAAAACAACATAAATACTTTTTAATAAAGCATAGGATAAAACCACATAAATACAATTTAATAAAGCACAGGATAAAACAACATAAATACAATTTAATAAAGCATAGGATAAAACAACATAAATACAATTTAATAAAGCATAGGATAAAACAACATAAAACCAATTTAATAAAGCATAGGATAAAACAACATAAATACAATTTAATAAATCATAGGATAAAACAACATAAATACAATTTAATAAAGCACAGGATAAAACAACATAAATAAAATTTAATAAAGCATAGGATAAAACAACATACATAAAATTTAATAAAGCATAGGATAAAACAACGTAAATACAATTTAATAAAGCATAGGATAAAACAACATAAATAAAAGTTAATAAAGCATAGGATAAAACAACATAAATACAATTTAATAAAGCATAGGATAAAACAACATAAATTCAATTTAATAAAGCATAGGTTAAAACAACATAAATGCAATTTAATAAAGCATAGGATAAAACAACGTAAATACAATTTAATAAAGCATAGGATAAAACAACATAAATAAAATTTAATAAAGCATAGGATAAAACAACATAAATACAATTTAATAAAGCATAAGATAAAACAACATAAATACAATTTAATAAAGCACAGGATAAAACAACATAAATAAAATTTAATAAAGCATAGGATAAAACAACATAAATAAAATTTAATAAAGCATAGGATAAAACAACGTAAATACAATTTAATAAAGCATAGGATAAAACAACATAAATAAAATTTAATAAAGCATAGGATAAAACAACATAAATGCAATTTAATAAAGCATAAGATAAAACAACATGAATACAATTTAATAAAGCATAGGATAAAACAACATAAATACAATTTAATAAAGCATAGGTTAAAACAACATAAATGCAATTTAATAAAGCATAGGTTAAAACAACATAAATACAATTTAATAAAGCATAGGACAAAACAACATAAATACAATTTAATAAAGCATAGGATAAAACAACATAAATACAATTTATAAAGCATAGGATAAAACAACATAAATACAATTTAATAAAGCATAGGATAAAACAACATAAATACAATTTAATAAAGCATAGGATAAAACAACATAAATACAATTTAATCAAGCATAGGCTAAAACAACATAAATACACTTTAATAAAGCATAGGATAAAACAAATTAAATACAATTTAATAAAGCATAGGATAAAACAACATAAATACAATTTAATAAAGTATAAGATAAAACAACATGAATACAATTTAATAAAGCATAGGATAAAACAACGTAAATACTTTTTAATAAAGCATAGGATAAAACCACATAAATACAATTTAATAAAGCATAGGATAAAACAACATAAATAAAATTTAATAAAGCATAGGTTAAAACAACATAAATACAATTTAATAAAGCATAGGATAAAACAACATAAATACAATTTAATAAATCATAGGATAAAACAACATAAATACAATTTAATAAAGCACAGGATAAAACAACATAAATAAAATTTAATGAAGCATAGGATAAAACAACATAAATAAAATTTAATAAAGCATAGGATAAAACAACGTAAATACAATTTAATAAAGCATAGGATAAAACAACAAAAATTAAATTTAATAAAGCATAGGATAAAACAACATAAATACAATTTAATAAAGCATAGGATAAAACAACATAAATAGAATTTAATAAAGCATAGGATAAAACAACATAAATACAATTTAATAAAGCATAGGATAAAACAACATAAATACAATTTAATAAAGCATAGGAAAAAAACAACATAAATAAAATTTAATAAAGCATAGGTTAAAACAACATAAATACAATTTAATAAAGCATAGTTTAAAACAACATAAATACAATTTAATAAAGCATAGTTTAAAACAACATAAATACAATTTAATAAAGCATAGGATAAAACCACATAAATACAATTTAATAACGCATAGGATAAAACAACATAAATACAATTTAATGAAACATAGGATAAACAACATAAATACAATTTAATAAAGCATAGGACAAAACAACATAAATACAATTTAATAAAGCATATGTTAAAACAACATAAATGCAATTTAATAAAGCATAGTTTAAAACAACATAAATACAATTTAATAAAGCAAAGTTTAAAACAACATAAATACAATTTAATAAAGCATAGTTTAAAACAACATAAATAAAATTTAATAAAGCATAGTTTAAAACAACATAAATACAATTTAATAAAGCATAGTTTAAAACAACATAAATACAATTTAATAAAGCATTAGATAAAACAACATGAATATAATTTAGTAAAGCATAAGATAAAACAACATGAATACAATTTAATAAAGCATAGGATAAAACAACATAAATAAAATTTAATAAAGCATAGGTTAAAACAACATAAATACAATTTAATAAAGCATAGTTTACAACAACATAAATACAATTTAATAAAGCATAGGATAAAACAACATAAATACAATTTAATAAAGCATAGGATAAAACAACATAAATACTTTTTAATAAAGCATAGGATAAAACCACATAAATACAATTTAATAAAGCATAGGATAAAACAACATAAATAAAATTTAATAAAGCATAGGTTAAAACAACATAAATAAAATTTAATAAAGCATAGGATAAAACAACATAAATACAATTTAATAAAGCATAGGATAAAACAACATAAATACTTTTTAATAAAGCATAGGATAAAACCACATAAATACAATTTAATAAAGCACAGGATAAAACAACATAAATACAATTTAATAAAGCATAGGATAAAACAACATAAATACAATTTAATAAAGCATAGGATAAAACAACATAAAACCAATTTAATAAAGCATAGGATAAAACAACATAAATACAATTTAATAAATCATAGGATAAAACAACATAAATACAATTTAATAAAGCACAGGATAAAACAACATAAATAAAATTTAATAAAGCATAGGATAAAACAACATACATAAAATTTAATAAAGCATAGGATAAAACAACGTAAATACAATTTAATAAAGCATAGGATAAAACAACATAAATAAAATTTAATAAAGCATAGGATAAAACAACATAAATACAATTTAATAAAGCATAAGATAAAACAACATGAATACAATTTAATAAAGCATAGGATAATACAACATAAATACAATTTAATAAAGCATAGGTTAAAACAACATAAATGCAATTTAATAAAGCATAGGTTAAAACAACATAAATACAATTTAATAAAGCATAGGATAAAACTACATAAATACATTTTAATAAAGCATAGGATAAAACAACATAAATACAATTTAATAAAGCATAGGATAAAACAACATAAATAAAATTTAATAAAGCATAGGTTAAAACAACATAAATACAATTTAATAAAGCATAGGATAAAACAACATAAATACAATTTAATAAAGCATAGGATAAAACAACATAAATACTTTTTAATAAAGCATAGGATAAAACCACATAAATACAATTTAATAAAGCATAGGATAAAACAACATAAATAAAATTTAATAAAGCATAGGTTAAAACAACATAAATAAAATTTAATAAAGCATAGGATAAAACAACATAAATACAATTTAATAAAGCATAGGATAAAACAACATAAATACTTTTTAATAAAGCATAGGATAAAACCACATAAATACAATTTAATAAAGCACAGGATAAAACAACATAAATACAATTTAATAAAGCATAGGATAAAACAACATAAATACAATTTAATAAAGCATAGGATAAAACAACATAAATAAAATTTAATAAAGCATAGGTTAAAACAACATAAATACAATTTAATAAAGCATAGGATAAAACAACATAAATACAATTTAATAAAGCATAGGATAAAACAACATAAATACTTTTTAATAAAGCATAGGATAAAACCACATAAATACAATTTAATAAAGCATAGGATAAAACAACATAAATAAAATTTAATAAAGCATAGGTTAAAACAACATAAATAAAATTTAATAAAGCATAGGATAAAACAACATAAATACAATTTAATAAAGCATAGGATAAAACAACATAAATACTTTTTAATAAAGCATAGGATAAAACCACATAAATACAATTTAATAAAGCACAGGATAAAACAACATAAATACAATTTAATAAAGCATAGGATAAAACAACATAAATACAATTTAATAAAGCATAGGATAAAACAACATAAAACCAATTTAATAAAGCATAGGATAAAACAACATAAATACAATTTAATAAATCATAGGATAAAACAACATAAATACAATTTAATAAAGCACAGGATAAAACAACATAAATAAAATTTAATAAAGCATAGGATAAAACAACATACATAAAATTTAATAAAGCATAGGATAAAACAACGTAAATACAATTTAATAAAGCATAGGATAAAACAACATAAATAAAAGTTAATAAAGCATAGGATAAAACAACATAAATACAATTTAATAAAGCATAGGATAAAACAACATAAATTCAATTTAATAAAGCATAGGTTAAAACAACATAAATGCAATTTAATAAAGCATAGGATAAAACAACATAAATGCAATTTAATAAAGCATAGGTTAAAACAACATAAATGCAATTTAATAAAGCATAGGTTAAAACAACATAAATACAATTTAATAAAGCATAGGACAAAACAACATAAATACAATTTAATAAAGCATAGGATAAAACAACATAAATACAATTTATAAAGCATTGGATAAAACAACATAAATACAATTTAATAAAGCATAGGATAAAACAACATAAATACAATTTAATAAAGCATAGGATAAAACAACGTAAATACTTTTTAATAAAGCATAGGATAAAACCACATAAATACAATTTAATAAAGCATAGGATAAAACAACATAAATAAAATTTAATAAAGCATAGGTTAAAACAACATAAATACAATTTAATAAAGCATAGGATAAAACAACATAAATACAATTTAATAAATCAAAGGATAAAACAACATAAATACAATTTAATAAAGCACAGGATAAAACAACATAAATAAAATTTAATAAAGCATAGGATAAAACAACATAAATACAATTTAATAAAGCATAGGATAAAACAACATAAATAAAATTTAATAAAGCATAGGTTAAAACAACATAAATACAATTTAATAAAGCATAGTTTAAAACAACATAAATACAATTTAATAAAGCATAGTTTAAAACAACATAAATACAATTTAATAAAGCATAGGATAAAACCACATAAATACAATTTAATAAAGCATAGGATAAAACAACATAAATACAATTTAATAAAGCATAGGATAAAACCACAGAAATACAATTTAATAAAGCATAGGATAAAACAACATAAATACAATTTAATAAAGCATAGGACAAAACAACATAAATACAATTTAATAACGCATAGGATAAAACAACATAAATACAATTTAATGAAACATAGGATAAACAACATAAATACAATTTAATAAAGCATAGGACAAAACAACATAAATACAATTTAATAAAGCATATGTTAAAACAACATAAATACAATTTAATAAAGCATAGTTTAAAACAACATAAATACAATTTAATAAAGCATAGCTTAAAACAACATAAATACAATTTAATAAAGCATTAGATAAAACAACATGAATATAATTTAGTAAAGCATAATATAAAACAACATGAATACAATTTAATAAAGCATAGGATAAAACAACATAAATAAAATTTAATAAAGCATAGGTTAAAACAACATAAATACAATTTAATAAAGCATAGTTTAAAACAACATAAATACAATTTAATAAAGCATAGGATAAAACCACAGAAATACAATTTAATAAAGCATAGGTTAAAACAACATAAATACAATTTAATAAAGCATAGGACAAAACAACATAAATACAATTTAATAAAGCATAGGATAAAACAACATAAATACAATTTAATGAAACATAGGATAAACAACATAAATACAATTTAATAAAGCATAGGACAAAACAACATAAATACAATTTAATAAAGCCTAGGATAAAACAACATAAATACAATTTAATGAAACATAGGATAAACAAAATAAATACAATTTAATAAAGCATAGTTTAAAACAACATAAATACAATTTAATAAAGCATATGTTAAAACAACATGAATACAATTTAATAAAGCATAGGATAAAACAACATAAATACTTTTTAATAAAGCATAGGATAAAACCACATAAATACAATTTAATAAAGCACAGGATAAAACAACATAAATACAATTTAATAAAGCATAGGATAAAACAACATAAATACAATTTAATAAAGCATAGGATAAAACAACATAAAACCAATTTAATAAAGCATAGGATAAAACAACATAAATACAATTTAATAAATCATAGGATAAAACAACATAAATACAATTTAATAAAGCACAGGATAAAACAACATAAATAAAATTTAATAAAGCATAGGATAAAACAACATACATAAAATTTAATAAAGCATAGGATAAAACAACGTAAATACAATTTAATAAAGCATAGGATAAAACAACATAAATAAAAGTTAATAAAGCATAGGATAAAACAACATAAATACAATTTAATAAAGCATAGGATAAAACAACATAAATTCAATTTAATAAAGCATAGGTTAAAACAACATAAATGCAATTTAATAAAGCATAGGATAAAACAACGTAAATACAATTTAATAAAGCATAGGATAAAACAACATAAATAAAATTTAATAAAGCATAGGATAAAACAACATAAATACAATTTAATAAAGCATAAGATAAAACAACATAAATACAATTTAATAAAGCACAGGATAAAACAACATAAATAAAATTTTATAAAGCATAGGATAAAACAACATAAATAAAATTTAATAAAGCATAGGATAAAACAACGTAAATACAATTTAATAAAGCATAGGATAAAACAACATAAATAAAATTTAATAAAGCATAGGATAAAACAACATAAATGCAATTTAATAAAGCATAAAATAAAACAACATGAATACAATTTAATAAAGCATAGGATAAAACAACATAAATACAATATAATAAAGCATAGGTTAAAACAACATAAATGCAATTTAATAAAGCATAGGTTAAAACAACATAAATACAATTTAATAAAGCATAGGACAAAACAACATAAATACAATTTAATAAAGCATAGGATAAAACAACATAAATACAATTTATAAAGCATAGGATAAAACAACATAAATACAATTTAATAAAGCATAGGATAAAACAACATAAATACAATTTAATAAAGCATAGGATAAAACAACATAAATACAATTTAATCAAGCATAGGCTAAAACAACATAAATACACTTTAATAAAGCATAGGATAAAACAAATTAAATACAATTTAATAAAGCATAGGATAAAACAACATAAATACAATTTAATAAAGTATAAGATAAAACAACATGAATACAATTTAATAAAGCATAGGATAAAACAACGTAAATACTTTTTAATAAAGCATAGGATAAAACCACATAAATACAATTTAATAAAGCATAGGATAAAACAACATAAATAAAATTTAATAAAGCATAGGTTAAAACAACATAAATACAATTTAATAAAGCATAGGATAAAACAACATAAATACAATTTAATAAATCATAGGATAAAACAACATAAATACAATTTAATAAAGCACAGGATAAAACAACATAAATAAAATTTAATGAAGCATAGGATAAAACAACATAAATAAAATTTAATAAAGCATAGGATAAATCAACGTAAATACAATTTAATAAAGCATAGGATAAAACAACAAAAATTAAATTTAATAAAGCATAGGATAAAACAACATAAATACAATTTAATAAAGCATAGGATAAAACAACATAAATAGAATTTAATAAAGCATAGGATAAAACAACATAAATACAATTTAATAAAGCATAGGATAAAACAACAGAAATACAATTTAATAAAGCATAGGATAAAACAACATAAATAAAATTTAATAAAGCATAGGTTAAAACAACATAAATACAATTTAATAAAGCATAGTTTAAAACAACATAAATACAATTTAATAAAGCATAGTTTAAAACAACATAAATACAATTTAATAAAGCATAGGATAAAACCACATAAATACAATTTAATAACGCATAGGATAAAACAACATAAATACAATTTAATGAAACATAGGATAAACAACATAAATACAATTTAATAAAGCATAGGACAAAACAACATAAATACAATTTTATAAAGCATATGTTAAAACAACATAAATGCAATTTAATAAAGCATAGTTTAAAACAACATAAATACAATTTAATAAAGCATAGTTTAAAACAACATAAATACAATTTAATAAAGCATAGTTTAAAACAACATAAATACAATTTAATAAAGCATAGTTTAAAACAACATAAATACAATTTAATAAAGCATAGTTTAAAACAACATAAATACAATTTAATAAAGCATTAGATAAAACAACATGAATATAATTTAGTAAAGCATAAGATAAAACAACATGAATACAATTTAATAAAGCATAGGATAAAACAACATAAATAAAATTTAATAAAGCATAGGTTAAAACAACATAAATACAATTTAATAAAGCATAGTTTACAACAACATAAATACAATTTAATAAAGCATAGGATAAAACAACATAAATACAATTTAATAAAGCATAGGATAAAACAACATAAATACTTTTTAATAAAGCATAGGATAAAACCACATAAATACAATTTAATAAAGCATAGGATAAAACAACATAAATAAAATTTAATAAAGCATAGGATAAAACAACATAAATAAAATTTAATAAAGCATAGGATAAAACAACATAAATACAATTTAATAAAGCATAGGATAAAACAACATAAATACTTTTTAATAAAGCATAGGATAAAACCACATAAATACAATTTAATAAAGCACAGGATAAAACAACATAAATACAATTTAATAAAGCATAGGATAAAACAACATAAATACAATTTAATAAAGCATAGGATAAAACAACATAAAACCAATTTAATAAAGCATACGATAAAACAACATAAATACAATTTAATAAATCATAGGATAAAACAACATAAATACAATTTAATAAAGCACAGGATAAAACAACATAAATAAAATTTAATAAAGCATAGGATAAAACAACATACATAAAATTTAATAAAGCATAGGATAAAACAACGTAAATACAATTTAATAAAGCATAGGATAAAACAACATAAATAAAAGTTAATAAAGCATAGGATAAAACAACATAAATACAATTTAATAAAGCATAGGATAAAACAACATAAATTCAATTTAATAAAGCATAGGTTAAAACAACATAAATGCAATTTAATAAAGCATAGGATAAAACAAATTAAATACAATTTAATAAAGCATAGGATAAAACAACATAAATAAAATTTAATAAAGCATAGGATAAAACAACGTAAATACAATTTAATAAAGCATAGGATAAAACAACATAAATAAAATTTAATAAAGCATAGGATAAAACAACATAAATACAATTTAATAAAGCATAAGATAAAACAACATGAATACAATTTAATAAAGCATAGGATAAAACAACATAAATACAATTTAATAAAGCATAGGTTAAAACAACATAAATGCAATTTAATAAAGCATAGGTTAAAACAACATAAATACAATTTAATAAAGCATAGGACAAAACAACATAAATACAATTTAATAAAGCATAGGATAAAACAACATAAATACAATTTATAAAGCATAGGATAAAACAACATAAATACAATTTAATAAAGCATAGGATGAAACAACATAAATAAAATTTAATAAAGCATAGGTTAAAACAACATAAATACAATTTAATAAAGCATAGGATAAAACAACATAAATACAATTTAATAAAGCATAGGATAAAACAACATAAATACTTTTTAATAAAGCATAGGATAAAACCACATAAATACAATTTAATAAAGCATAGGATAAAACAACATAAATAAAATTTAATAAAGCATAGGTTAAAACAACATAAATAAAATTTAATAAAGCATAGGATAAAACAACATAAATACAATTTAATAAAGCATAGGATAAAACAACATAAATACTTTTTAATAAAGCATAGGATAAAACCACATAAATACAATTTAATAAAGCACAGGATAAAACAACATAAATACAATTTAATAAAGCATAGGATAAAACAACATAAATACAATTTAATAAAGCATAGGATAAAACAACATAAAACCAATTTAATAAAGCATAGGATAAAACAACATAAATACAATTTAATAAAGCATAGGATAAAACAACATAAATACAATTTAATAAAGCATAGGATAAAACAACATAAATACAATTTAATCAAGCATAGGCTAAAACAACATAAATACACTTTAATAAAGCATAGGATAAAACAAATTAAATACAATTTAATAAAGCATAGGATAAAACAACATAAATACAATTTAATAAAGCATAAGATAAAACAACATGAATACAATTTAATAAAGCATAGGATAAAACAACGTAAATACTTTTTAATAAAGCATAGGATAAAACCACATAAATACAATTTAATAAAGCATAGGATAAAACAACATAAATAAAATTTAATAAAGCATAGTTTAAAACAACATAAATACAATTTAATAAAGCATAGTTTAAAACAACATAAATACAATTTAATAAAGCATAGGATAAAACCACATAAATACAATTTAATAAAGCATAGGATAAAACAACATAAATACAATTTAATAAAGCATAGGATAAAACCACAGAAATACAATTTAATAAAGCATAGGATAAAACAACATAAATACAATTTAATAAAGCATAGGACAAAACAACATAAATACAATTTAATAACGCATAGGATAAAACAACATAAATACAATTTAATGAAACATAGGATAAACAACATAAATACAATTTAATAAAGCGTAGGACAAAACAACATAAATACAATTTAATAAAGCATATGTTAAAACAACATAAATACAATTTAATAAAGCATAGTTTAAAACAACATAAATACAATTTAATAAAGCATAGTTTAAAACAACATAAATACAATTTAATAAAGCATTAGATAAAACAACATGAATATAATTTAGTAAAGCATAAGATAAAACAACATGAATACAATTTAATAAAGCATAGGATAAAACAACATAAATAAAATTTAATAAAGCATAGGTTAAAACAACATAAATACAATTTAATAAAGCATAGTTTAAAACAACATAAATACAATTTAATAAAGCATAGGATAAAACCACAGAAATACAATTTAATAAAGCATAGGTTAAAACAACATAAATACAATTTAATAAAGCATAGGACAAAACAACATAAATACAATTTAATAAAGCATAGGATAAAACAACATAAATACAATTTAATGAAACATAGGATAAACAACATAAATACAATTTAATAAAGCATAGGACAAAACAACATAAATACAATTTAATAAAGCCTAGGATAAAACAACATAAATACAATTTAATGAAACATAGGATAAACAAAATAAATACAATTTAATAAAGCATAGTTTAAAACAACATAAATACAATTTAATAAAGCATATGTTAAAACAACATGAATACAATTTAATAAAGCATAGGATAAAACAACATAAATACTTTTTAATAAAGCATAGGATAAAACCACATAAATACAATTTAATAAAGCACAGGATAAAACAACATAAATGCAATTTAATAAAGCATAGGATAAAACAACGTAAATACAATTTAATAAAGCATAGGATAAAACAACATAAATAAAAGTTAATAAAGCATAGGATAAAACAACATAAATACAATTTAATAAAGCATAGGATAAAACAACATAAATTCAATTTAATAAAGCATAGGTTAAAACAACATAAATGCAATTTAATAAAGCATAGGATAAAACAACGTAAATACAATTTAATAAAGCATAGGATAAAACAACATAAATAAAATTTAATAAAGCATAGGATAAAACAACATAAATACAATTTAATAAAGCATAAGATAAAACAACATAAATACAATTTAATAAAGCATAGGATAAAACAACATAAATACAATTTAATAAAGCATAGGATAAAACAACATAAATACAATTTAATCAAGCATAGGCTAAAACAACATAAATACACTTTAATAAAGCATAGGATAAAACAAATTAAATACAATTTAATAAAGCATAGGATAAAGCAACATAAATACAATTTAATAAAGTATAAGATAAAACAACATGAATACAATTTAATAAAGCATAGGATAAAACAACGTAAATACTTTTTAATAAAGCATAGGATAAAACCACATAAATACAATTTAATAAAGCATAGGATAAAACAACATAAATAAAATTTAATAAAGCATAGGTTAAAACAACATAAATACAATTTAATAAAGCATAGGATAAAACAACATAAATACAATTTAATAAATCATAGGATAAAACAACATAAATACAATTTAATAAAGCACAGGATAAAACAACATAAATAAAATTTAATAAAGCATAGGATAAAACAACATAAATAAAATTTAATAAAGCATAGGATAAAACAACGTAAATACAATTTAATAAAGCATAGGATAAAACAACAAAAATTAAATTTAATAAAGCATAGGATAAAACAACATAAATACAATTTAATAAAGCATAGGATAAAACAACATAAATACAATTTAATAAAGCATAGGATAAAACAACATAAATACAATTTAATAAAGCATAGGATAAAACAACATAAATACAATTTAATAAAGCATAGGATAAAACAACATAAATAAAATTTAATAAAGCATAGGTTAAAACAACATAAATACAATTTAATAAAGCATAGTTTAAAACAACATAAATACAATTTAATAAAGCATAGTTTAAAACAACATAAATACAATTTAATAAAGCATAGGATAAAACCACAGAAATACAATTTAATAAAGCATAGGATAAAACAACATAAATACAATTTAATAAAGCATAGGACAAAACAACATAAATACAATTTAATAAAGCATATGTTAAAACAACATAAATACAATTTAATAAAGCATAGTTTAAAACAACATAAATACAATTTAATAAAGCATAGTTTAAAACAACATAAATACAATTTAATAAAGCATAGTTTAAAACAACATAAATACAATTTAATAAAGCATAGTTTAAAACAACATAAATACAATTTAATAAAGCATAGTTTAAAACAACATAAATACAATTTAATAAAGCATTAGATAAAACAACATGAATATAATTTAGTAAAGCATAAGATAAAACAACATGAATACAATTTAATAAAGCATAGGATAAAACAACATAAATAAAATTTAATAAAGCATAGGTTAAAACAACATAAATACAATTTAATAAAGCATAGTTTAAAACAACATAAATACAATTTAATAAAGCATAGGATAAAACCACAGAAATACAATTTAATAAAGCATAGGTTAAAACAACATAAATACAATTTAATAAAGCATAGGATAAAACCACAGAAATACAATTTAATAAAGCATAGGATAAAACAACATAAATACAATTTAATAAAGCATAGGACGAAACAGCATAAATACAATTTAATAAAGCATAGGATAAAACAACATAAATACAATTTAATGAAACATAGGATAAACAACATAAATACAATTTAATAAAGCATAGGACAAAACAACATAAATACAATTTAATAAAGCATATGTTAAAACAACATAAATACAATTTAATAAAGCATAAGATAAAACAACATGAATATAATTTAGTAAAGCATAAGATAAAACAACATGAATACAATTTAATAAACCATAGGTTAAAACAACATAAATACAATTTAAGAAAGCATAGGATAAAACTACATAAATACATTTTAATAAAGCATAGGATAAAACAACATAAATACAATTTAATAAAGCATAGGATAAAACAACATAAATAAAATTTAATAAAGCATAGGTTAAAACAACATAAATACAATTTAATAAAGCATAGGATAAAACAACATAAATACAATTTAATAAAGCATAGGATAAAACAACATAAATACTTTTTAATAAAGCATAGGATAAAACCACATAAATACAATTTAATAAAGCACAGGATAAAACAACATAAATACAATTTAATAAAGCATAGGATAAAACAACATAAATACAATTTAATAAAGCATAGGATAAAACAACATAAAACCAATTTAATAAAGCATAGGATAAAACAACATAAATACAATTTAATAAATCATAGGATAAAACAACATAAATACAATTTAATAAAGCACAGGATAAAACAACATAAATTAAATTTAATAAAGCATAGGATAAAACAACATACATAAAATTTAATAAAGCATAGGATAAAACAACGTAAATACAATTTAATAAAGCATAGCATAAAACAACATAAATAAAAGTTAATAAAGCATAGGATAAAACAACATAAATACAATTTAATAAATCATAGGATAAAACAACATAAATTCAATTTAATAAAGCATAGGTTAAAACAACATAAATGCAATTTAATAAAGCATAGGATAAAACAACATAAATACAATTTAATAAAGCATAGGTTAAAACAACATAAATGCAACTTAATAAAGCATAGGTTAAAACAACATAAATACAATTTAATAAAGCATAGGACAAAACAACATAAATACAATTTAATAAAGCATAGGATAAAACAACATAAATACAATTTATAAAGCATTGGATAAAACAACATAAATACAATTTAATAAAGCATAGGATAAAACAACATAAATACAATTTAATAAAGCATAGGATAAAACAACATAAATACAATTTAATCAAGCATAGGCTAAAACAACATAAATACACTTTAATAAAGCATAGGATAAAACAAATTAAATACAATTTAATAAAGCATAGGATAAAACAACATAAATACAATTTAATAAAGCATAAGATAAAACAACATGAATACAATTTAATAAAGCATAGGATAAAACAACGTAAATACTTTTTAATAAAGCATAGGATAAAACCACATAAATACAATTTAATAAAGCATAGGATAAAACAACATAAATAAAATTTAATAAAGCATAGGTTAAAACAACATAAATACAATTTAATAAAGCATAGGATAAAACAACATAAATACAATTTAATAAATCAAAGGATAAAACAACATAAATACAATTTAATAAAGCACAGGATAAAACAACATAAATAAAATTTAATAAAGCATAGGATAAAACAACATAAATACAATTTAATAAAGCATAGGATAAAACAACATAAATAAAATTTAATAAAGCATAGTTTAAAACAACATAAATACAATTTAATAAAGCATAGTTTAAAACAACATAAATACAATTTAATAAAGCATAGTTTAAAACAACATAAATACAATTTAATAAAGCATAGGATAAAACCACATAAATACAATTTAATAAAGCATAGGATAAAACAACATAAATACAATTTAATAAAGCATAGGATAAAACCACAGAAATACAATTTAATAAAGCATAGGATAAAACAACATAAATACAATTTAATAAAGCATAGGACAAAACAACATAAATACAATTTAATAACGCATAGGATAAAACAACATAAATACAATTTAATGAAACATAGGATAAACAACATAAATACAATTTAATAAAGCATAGGACAAAACAACATAAATACAATTTAATAAAGCATATGTTAAAACAACATAAATACAATTTAATAAAGCATAGTCTAAAACAACATAAATACAATTTAATAAAGCATAGTTTAAAACAACATAAATACAATTTAATAAAGCATTAGATAAAACAACATGAATATAATTTAGTAAAGCATAAGATAAAACAACATGAATACAATTTAATAAAGCATAGGATAAAACAACATAAATAAAATTTAATAAAGCATAGGTTAAAACAACATAAATACAATTTAATAAAGCATAGTTTAAAACAACATAAATACAATTTAATAAAGCATAGGATAAAACCACAGAAATACAATTTAATAAAGCATAGGTTAAAACAACATAAATACAATTTAATAAAGCATAGGACAAAACAACATAAATACAATTTAATAAAGCATAGGATAAAACAACATAAATACAATTTAATGAAACATAGGATAAACAACATAAATACAATTTAATAAAGCATAGGACAAAACAACATAAATACAATTTAATAAAGCCTAGGATAAAACAACATAAATACAATTTAATGAAACATAGGATAAACAAAATAAATACAATTTAATAAAGCATAGTTTAAAACAACATAAATACAATTTAATAAAGCATATGTTAAAACAACATGAATACAATTTAATAAAGCATAGGATAAAACAACATAAATACTTTTTAATAAAGCATAGGATAAAACAACATAAATACAATTTAATAAAGCATAAGATAAAACAACATAAATACAATTTAATAAAGCATAGGATAAAACAACATAAATACAATTTAATAAAGCATAGGATAAAACAACATAAATACAATTTAATCAAGCATAGGCTAAAACAACATAAATACACTTTAATAAAGCATAGGATAAAACAAATTAAATACAATTTAATAAAGCATAGGATAAAGCAACATAAATACAATTTAATAAAGTATAAGATAAAACAACATGAATACAATTTAATAAAGCATAGGATAAAACAACGTAAATACTTTTTAATAAAGCATAGGATAAAACCACATAAATACAATTTAATAAAGCATAGGATAAAACAACATAAATAAAATTTAATAAAGCATAGGTTAAAACAACATAAATACAATTTAATAAAGCATAGGATAAAACAACATAAATACAATTTAATAAATCATAGGATAAAACAACATAAATACAATTTAATAAAGCACAGGATAAAACAACATAAATAAAATTTAATAAAGCATAGGATAAAACAACATAAATAAAATTTAATAAAGCATAGGATAAAACAACGTAAATACAATTTAATAAAGCATAGGATAAAACAACAAAAATTAAATTTAATAAAGCATAGGATAAAACAACATAAATACAATTTAATAAAGCATAGGATAAAACAACATAAATACAATTTAATAAAGCATAGGATAAAACAACATAAATACAATTTAATAAAGCATAGGATAAAACAACATAAATACAATTTAATAAAGCATAGTTTAAAACAACATAAATACAATTTAATAAAGCATTAGATAAAACAACATGAATATAATTTAGTAAAGCATAAGATAAAACAACATGAATACAATTTAATAAAGCATAGGATAAAACAACATAAATAAAATTTAATAAAGCATAGGTTAAAACAACATAAATACAATTTAATAAAGCATAGTTTAAAACAACATAAATACAATTTAATAAAGCATAGGATAAAACCACAGAAATACAATTTAATAAAGCATAGGTTAAAACAACATAAATACAATTTAATAAAGCATAGGACAAAACAACATAAATACAATTTAATAAAGCATAGGATAAAACAACATAAATACAATTTAATGAAACATAGGATAAACAACATAAATACAATTTAATAAAGCATAGGACAAAACAACATAAATACAATTTAATAAAGCCTAGGATAAAACAACATAAATACAATTTAATGAAACATAGGATAAACAAAATAAATACAATTTAATAAAGCATAGTTTAAAACAACATAAATACAATTTAATAAAGCATATGTTAAAACAACATGAATACAATTTAATAAAGCATAGGATAAAACAACATAAATACTTTTTAATAAAGCATAGGATAAAACAACATAAATACAATTTAATAAAGCATAAGATAAAACAACATAAATACAATTTAATAAAGCATAGGATAAAACAACATAAATACAATTTAATAAAGCATAGGATAAAACAACATAAATACAATTTAATCAAGCATAGGCTAAAACAACATAAATACACTTTAATAAAGCATAGGATAAAACAAATTAAATACAATTTAATAAAGCATAGGATAAAGCAACATAAATACAATTTAATAAAGTATAAGATAAAACAACATGAATACAATTTAATAAAGCATAGGATAAAACAACGTAAATACTTTTTAATAAAGCATAGGATAAAACCACATAAATACAATTTAATAAAGCATAGGATAAAACAACATAAATAAAATTTAATAAAGCATAGGTTAAAACAACATAAATACAATTTAATAAAGCATAGGATAAAACAACATAAATACAATTTAATAAATCATAGGATAAAACAACATAAATACAATTTAATAAAGCACAGGATAAAACAACATAAATAAAATTTAATAAAGCATAGGATAAAACAACATAAATAAAATTTAATAAAGCATAGGATAAAACAACGTAAATACAATTTAATAAAGCATAGGATAAAACAACAAAAATTAAATTTAATAAAGCATAGGATAAAACAACATAAATACAATTTAATAAAGCATAGGATAAAACAACATAAATACAATTTAATAAAGCATAGGATAAAACAACATAAATACAATTTAATAAAGCATAGGATAAAACAACATAAATACAATTTAATAAAGCATAGTTTAAAACAACATAAATACAATTTAATAAAGCATTAGATAAAACAACATGAATATAATTTAGTAAAGCATAAGATAAAACAACATGAATACAATTTAATAAAGCATAGGATAAAACAACATAAATAAAATTTAATAAAGCATAGGTTAAAACAACATAAATACAATTTAATAAAGCATAGTTTAAAACAACATAAATACAATTTAATAAAGCATAGGATAAAACCACAGAAATACAATTTAATAAAGCATAGGTTAAAACAACATAAATACAATTTAATAAAG
This sequence comes from Phyllobates terribilis, assembly GCF_046119375.1. Lineage (NCBI taxonomy): Eukaryota > Metazoa > Chordata > Amphibia > Anura > Dendrobatidae > Phyllobates > Phyllobates terribilis. The sequence goes on along the minus strand of NW_027362939.1, from coordinate 2,783,110 downwards.
CATAGGACAAAACAACATAAATACAATTTAATAAAGCATAGGATAAAACAACATAAATACAATTTAATGAAACATAGGATAAACAACATAAATACAATTTAATAAAGCATAGGACAAAACAACATAAATACAATTTAATAAAGCCTAGGATAAAACAACATAAATACAATTTAATGAAACATAGGATAAACAAAATAAATACAATTTAATAAAGCATAGTTTAAAACAACATAAATACAATTTAATAAAGCATATGTTAAAACAACATGAATACAATTTAATAAAGCATAGGATAAAACAACATAAATACTTTTTAATAAAGCATAGGATAAAACAACATAAATACAATTTAATAAAGCATAAGATAAAACAACATAAATACAATTTAATAAAGCATAGGATAAAACAACATAAATACAATTTAATAAAGCATAGGATAAAACAACATAAATACAATTTAATCAAGCATAGGCTAAAACAACATAAATACACTTTAATAAAGCATAGGATAAAACAAATTAAATACAATTTAATAAAGCATAGGATAAAGCAACATAAATACAATTTAATAAAGTATAAGATAAAACAACATGAATACAATTTAATAAAGCATAGGATAAAACAACGTAAATACTTTTTAATAAAGCATAGGATAAAACCACATAAATACAATTTAATAAAGCATAGGATAAAACAACATAAATAAAATTTAATAAAGCATAGGTTAAAACAACATAAATACAATTTAATAAAGCATAGGATAAAACAACATAAATACAATTTAATAAATCATAGGATAAAACAACATAAATACAATTTAATAAAGCACAGGATAAAACAACATAAATAAAATTTAATAAAGCATAGGTTAAAACAACATAAATACAATTTAATAAAGCATAGTTTAAAACAACATAAATACAATTTAATAAAGCATAGGATAAAACCACAGAAATACAATTTAATAAAGCATAGGTTAAAACAACATAAATACAATTTAATAAAGCATAGGACAAAACAACATAAATACAATTTAATAAAGCATAGGATAAAACAACATAAATACAATTTAATGAAACATAGGATAAACAACATAAATACAATTTAATAAAGCATAGGACAAAACAACATAAATACAATTTAATAAAGCCTAGGATAAAACAACATAAATACAATTTAATATAACATAGGATAAACAAAATAAATACAATTTAATAAAGCATAGTTTAAAACAACATAAATACAATTTAATAAAGCATATGTTAAAACAACATGAATACAATTTAATAAAGCATAGGATAAAACAACATAAATACTTTTTAATAAAGCATAGGATAAAACAACATAAATACAATTTAATAAAGCATAAGATAAAACAACATAAATACAATTTAATAAAGCATAGGATAAAACAACATAAATACAATTTAATAAAGCATAGGATAAAACAACATAAATACAATTTAATCAAGCATAGGCTAAAACAACATAAATACACTTTAATAAAGCATAGGATAAAACAAATTAAATACAATTTAATAAAGCATAGGATAAAGCAACATAAATACAATTTAATAAAGTATAAGATAAAACAACATGAATACAATTTAATAAAGCATAGGATAAAACAACGTAAATACTTTTTAATAAAGCATAGGATAAAACCACATAAATACAATTTAATAAAGCATAGGATAAAACAACATAAATAAAATTTAATAAAGCATAGGTTAAAACAACATAAATACAATTTAATAAAGCATAGGATAAAACAACATAAATACAATTTAATAAATCATAGGATAAAACAACATAAATACAATTTAATAAAGCACAGGATAAAACAACATAAATAAAATTTAATAAAGCATAGGATAAAACAACATAAATAAAATTTAATAAAGCATAGGATAAAACAACGTAAATACAATTTAATAAAGCATAGGATAAAACAACAAAAATTAAATTTAATAAAGCATAGGATAAAACAACATAAATACAATTTAATAAAGCATAGGATAAAACAACATAAATACAATTTAATAAAGCATAGGATAAAACAACATAAATACAATTTAATAAAGCATAGGATAAAACAACATAAATACAATTTAATAAAGCATAGGATAAAACAACATAAATAAAATTTAATAAAGCATAGGTTAAAACAACATAAATACAATTTAATAAAGCATAGTTTAAAACAACATAAATACAATTTAATAAAGCATAGTTTAAAACAACATAAATACAATTTAATAAAGCATAGGATAAAACCACAGAAATACAATTTAATAAAGCATAGGATAAAACAACATAAATACAATTTAATAAAGCATAGGACAAAACAACATAAATACAATTTAATAACGCATAGGATAAAACAACATAAATACAATTTAATGAAACATAGGATAAACAACATAAATACAATTTAATAAAGCGTAGGACAAAACAACATAAATACAATTTAATAAAGCATATGTTAAAACAACATAAATACAATTTAATAAAGCATAGTTTAAAACAACATAAATACAATTTAATAAAGCATAGTTTAAAACAACATAAATACAATTTAATAAAGCATAGTTTAAAACAACATAAATACAATTTAATAAAGCATAGTTTAAAACAACATAAATACAATTTAATAAAGCATAGTTTAAAACAACATAAATACAATTTAATAAAGCATTAGATAAAACAACATGAATATAATTTAGTAAAGCATAAGATAAAACAACATGAATACAATTTAATAAAGCATAGGATAAAACAACATAAATAAAATTTAATAAAGCATAGGTTAAAACAACATAAATACAATTTAATAAAGCATAGTTTAAAACAACATAAATACAATTTAATAAAGCATAGGATAAAACCACAGAAATACAATTTAATAAAGCATAGGTTAAAACAACATAAATACAATTTAATAAAGCATAGGATAAAACCACAGAAATACAATTTAATAAAGCATAGGATAAAACAACATAAATACAATTTAATAAAGCATAGGACGAAACAACATAAATACAATTTAATAAAGCATAGGATAAAACAACATAAATACAATTTAATGAAACATAGGATAAACAACATAAATACAATTTAATAAAGCATAGGACAAAACAACATAAATACAATTTAATAAAGCATATGTTAAAACAACATAAATACAATTTAATAAAGCATAAGATAAAACAACATGAATATAATTTAGTAAAGCATAAGATAAAACAACATGAATACAATTTAATAAACCATAGGTTAAAACAACATAAATACAATTTAAGAAAGCATAGGATAAAACTACATAAATACATTTTAATAAAGCATAGGATAAAACAACATAAATACAATTTAATAAAGCATAGGATAAAACAACATAAATAAAATTTAATAAAGCATAGGTTAAAACAACATAAATACAATTTAATAAAGCATAGGATAAAACAACATAAATACAATTTAATAAAGCATAGGATAAAACAACATAAATACTTTTTAATAAAGCATAGGATAAAACCACATAAATACAATTTAATAAAGCATAGGATAAAACAACATAAATAAAATTTAATAAAGCATAGGTTAAAACAACATAAATAAAATTTAATAAAGCATAGGATAAAACAACATAAATACAATTTAATAAAGCATAGGATAAAACCACAGAAATACAATTTAATAAAGCATAGGTTAAAACAACATAAATACAATTTAATAAAGCATAGGACAAAACAACATAAATACAATTTAATAAAGCATAGGATAAAACAACATAAATACAATTTAATGAAACATAGGATAAACAAGATAAATACAATTTAATAAAGCATAGGACAAAACAACATAAATACAATTTAATAAAGCCTAGGATAAAACAACATAAATACAATTTAATGAAACATAGGATAAACAAAATAAATACAATTTAATAAAGCATAGTTTAAAACAACATAAATACAATTTAATAAAGCATATGTTAAAACAACATGAATACAATTTAATAAAGCATAGGATAAAACAACATAAAACCAATTTAATAAAGCATAGGATAAAACAACATAAATACAATTTAATAAATCATAGGATAAAACAACATAAATACAATTTAATAAAGCACAGGATAAAACAACATAAATAAAATTTAATAAAGCATAGGATAAAACAACGTAAATACAATTTAATAAAGCATAGGATAAAACAACATAAATAAAAGTTAATAAAGCATAGGATAAAACAACATAAATACAATTTAATAAAGCATAGGATAAAACAACATAAATTCAATTTAATAAAGCATAGGTTAAAACAACATAAATGCAATTTAATAAAGCATAGGATAAAACAACGTAAATACAATTTAATAAAGCATTGGATAAAACAACATAAATAAAATTTAATAAAGCATAGGATAAAACAACATAAATACAATTTAATAAAGCATAAGATAAAACAACATAAATACAATTTAATAAAGCATAGGATAAAACAACATAAATACAATTTAATAAAGCATAGGATAAAACAACGTAAATACTTTTTAATAAAGCATAGGATAAAACCACATAAATACAATTTAATAAAGCATAGGATAAAACAACATAAATAAAATTTAATAAAGCATAAGTTAAAACAACATAAATACAATTTAATAAAGCATAGGATAAAACAACATAAATACAATTTAATAAATCATAGGATAAAACAACATAAATACAATTTAATAAAGCACAGGATAAAACAACATAAATAAAATTTAATAAAGCATAGGATAAAACAACATAAATAAAATTTAATAAAGCATAGGATAAAACAACGTAAATACAATTTAATAAAGCATAGGATAAAACAACAAAAATTAAATTTAATAAAGCATAGGATAAAACAACATAAATACAATTTAATAAAGCATAGGATAAAACAACATAAATACAATTTAATAAAGCATAGGATAAAACAACATAAATACAATTTAATAAAGCATAGGATAAAACAACATAAATACAATTTAATAAAGCATAGGATAAAACAACATAAATAAAATTTAATAAAGCATAGGTTAAAACAACATAAATACAATTTAATAAAGCATAGTTTAAAACAACATAAATACAATTTAATAAAGCATAGTTTAAAACAACATAAATACAATTTAATAAAGCATAGGATAAAACCACAGAAATACAATTTAATAAAGCATAGGATAAAACAACATAAATACAATTTAATAAAGCATAGGACAAAACAACATAAATACAATTTAATAACGCATAGGATAAAACAACATAAATACAATTTAATGAAACATAGGATAAACAACATAAATACAATTTAATAAAGCATAGGACAAAACAACATAAATACAATTTAATAAAGCATATGTTAAAACAACATAAATACAATTTAATAAAGCATAGTTTAAAACAACATAAATACAATTTAATAAAGCATAGTTTAAAACAACATAAATACAATTTAATAAAGCATAGTTTAAAACAACATAAATACAATTTAATAAAGCATAGTTTAAAACAACATAAATACAATTTAATAAAGCATAGTTTAAAACAACATAAATACAATTTAATAAAGCATAGGATAAAACCACAGAAATACAATTTAATAAAGCATAGGATAAAACAACATAAATACAATTTAATAAAGCATAGGACAAAACAACATAAATACAATTTAATAAAGCATAGGATAAAACAACATAAATACAATTTAATGAAACATACGATAAACAACATAAATACAATTTAATAAAGCATAGGAAAAAACAACATAAATACAATTTAATAAAGCATAGGATAAAACAACATAAATACAATTTAATGAAACATAGGATATACAACATAAATACAATTTAATAAAGCATAGGGCAAAACAACATAAATACAATTTAATAAAGCATATGTTAAAACAACATAAATACAATTTAATAAAGCATAAGATAAAACAACATGAATATAATTTAGTAAAGCATAAGATAAAACAACATGAATACAATTTAATAAAGCATAGGTTAAAACAACATAAATACAATTCAAGAAAGCATAGGATAAAACTACATAAATACATTTTAATAAAGCATAGGATAAAACAACATAAATACAATTTAATAAAGCATAGGACAAAACAACAAAAATACAATTTAATAAACCATAGGATAAAACCACAGAAATACAATTTAATAAAGCATAGGATAAAACAACATAAATACAATTTAATAAAGCATAGGACAAAACAACATAAATACAATTTAATAACGCATAGGATAAAACAACATAAATACAATTTAATAAAGCATAGTTTAAAACAACATAAATACAATTTAATAAAGCATAGTTTAAAACAACATAAATACAATTTAATAAAGCATTAGATAAAACAACATGAATATAATTTAGTAAAGCATAGGATAAAACAACATAAATACAATTTAATGAAACATAGGATAAACAACATAAATACAATTTAATAAAGCATAGGACAAAGCAACATAAATACAATTTAATAAAGCATAGGATAAAACAACATAAATACAATTTAATGAAACATAGGTTAAACAAAATAAATACAATTTAATAAAGCATAGGACAAAACAACATAAATACAATTTAATAAAGCATATGTTAAAACAACATGAATACAATTTAATAAAGCATAGGATAAAACAACATAAATACAATTTAATAAAGCATAGGATAAAACACCATAAATACAATTTAATAAAGCATAGGTTAAAACAACATAAATGCAATTTAATAAAGCATAGGATAAAACAACATAAATACAATTTAATAAAGCATAGGATAAAACTACATAAATACAATTTAATAAAGCATTGGATAAAACACCATAAATACAATTTAATAAAGCATAGGTTAAAACAACATAAATGCAATTTAATAAAGCATAGGATAAAACAACATAAATACAATTTAATAAAGCATAGGATAAAACAACATAAATAAAATTTAATAAAGCATAGGATAAAACAACATAAATACAATTTAATAAAGCATAGGATAAAACAACATAAATACAATTTAATGAAACATAGGATATACAACATAAATACAATTTAATAAAGCATAGGGCAAAACAACATAAATACAATTTAATAAAGCATAAGATAAAACAACATGAATATAATTTAGTAAAGCATAAGATAAAACAACATGAATACAATTTAATAAAGCATAGGATAAAACAACATAAATACAATTTAATAACGCATAGGATAAAACAACATAAATACAATTTAATGAAACATAGGATAAACAACATAAATACAATTTAATAAAGCATAGGACAAAACAACATAAATACAATTTAATAAAGCATATGTTAAAACAACATAAATACAATTTAATAAAGCATAGTTTAATACAACATAAATACAATTTAATAAAGCATAGTTTAAAACAACATAAATACAATTTAATAAAGCATAGTTTAAAACAACATAAATACAATTTAATAAAGCATAGTTTAAAACAACATAAATACAATTTAATAAAGCATAGTTTAAAACAACATAAATACAATTTAATAAAGCATTAGATAAAACAACATGAATATAATTTAGTAAAGCATAGGATAAAACAACATAAATACAATTTAATGAAACATAGGATAAGCAACATAAATACAATTTAATAAAGCATAGGACAAAGAAACATAAATACAATTTAATAAAGCATAGGATAAAACAACATAAATACAATTTAATGAAACATAGGTTAAACAAAATAAATACAATTTAATAAAGCATAGGACAAAACAACATAAATACAATTTAATAAAGCATATGTTAAAACAACATGAATACAATTTAATAAAGCATAAGATAAAACAACATGAATATAATTTAGTAAAGCATAAGATAAAACAACATGAATACAATTTAATAAAGCATATGTTAAAACAACATAAATACAATTTAATAAAGCATAGGATAAAACCACAGAAATACAATTTAATAAAGCATAGGATAAAACAACATAAATACAATTTATTAAAGCATAGGACAAAACAACATAAATACAATTTAATAAAGCATAGGATAAAACAACATAAATACAATTTAATGAAACATAGGATAAACAACATAAATACAATTTAATAAAGCATAGGACAAAGCAACATAAATACAATTTAATAAAGCATAGGATAAAACTACATAAATACAATTTAATGAAACATAGGTTAAACAAAATAAATACAATTTAATAAAGCATAGGACAAAACAACATAAATACAATTTAATAAAGCATATGTTAAAACAACATGAATACAATTTAATAAAGCATAAGCTAAAACAACATGAATATAATTTAGTAAAGCATAAGATAAAACAACATGAATACAATTTAATAAAGCATAGGTTAAAACAACATAAATACAATTTAAGAAAGCATAGGATAAAACTACATAAATACATTTTAATAAAGCATAGGATAAAACAACATAAATACAATTTAATAAAGCATAGGTTAAAACAACATAAATACAATTTAATAAAGCATAGGACAAAACAACATAAATACAATTTAATAAAGCATAGGATAAAACAACATAAATACAATTTATAAAGCATAGGATAAAACAACATAAATACAATTTAATAAAGCATAGGATAAAACAACATAAATAAAATTTAATAAAGCATAGTTTAAAACAACATAAATACAATTTAATAAAGCATAGTTTAAAACAACATAAATGCAATTTAATAAAGCATAGTTTAAAACAACATAAATACAATTTAATAAAGCATAGGATAAAACCACAGAAATACAATTTAATAAAGCATAGGATAAAACAACATAAATACAATTTAATAAAGCATAGGACAAAACAACATAAATACAATTTAATAAAGCATAGGATAAAACAACATAAATACAATTTAATGAAACATACGATAAACAACATAAATACAATTTAATAAAGCATAGGATAAAACAACATAAATACAATTTAATGAAACATAGGATATACAACATAAATAAAATTTAATAAAGCATAGGTTAAAACAACATAAATACAATTTAATAAAGCATAGTTTAAAACAACATAAATACAATTTAATAAAGCATAGGATAAAACAACATAAATACAATTTAATGAAACATAGGATAAACAACATAAATACAATTTAATAAAGCATAGGACAAAACAACATAAATACAATTTAATAAAGCATATGTTAAAACAACATAAATACAATTTAATAAAGCATAAGATAAAACAACATGAATATAATTTAGTAAAGCATAAGATAAAACAACATGAATACAATTTAATAAACCATAGGTTAAAACAACATAAATACAATTTAAGAAAGCATAGGATAAAACTACATAAATACATTTTAATAAAGCATAGGATAAAACAACATAAATACAATTTAATAAAGCATAGGATAAAACAACATAAATAAAATTTAATAAAGCATAGGTTAAAACAACATAAATACAATTTAATAAAGCATAGGATAAAACAACATAAATACAATTTAATAAAGCATAGGATAAAACAACATAAATACTTTTTAATAAAGCATAGGATAAAACCACATAAATACAATTTAATAAAGCATAGGATAAAACAACATAAATAAAATTTAATAAAGCATAGGTTAAAACAACATAAATAAAATTTAATAAAGCATAGGATAAAACAACATAAATACAATTTAATAAAGCATAGGATAAAACCACAGAAATACAATTTAATAAAGCATAGGTTAAAACAACATAAATACAATTTAATAAAGCATAGGACAAAACAACATAAATACAATTTAATAAAGCATAGGATAAAACAACATAAATACAATTTAATGAAACATAGGATAAACAAGATAAATACAATTTAATAAAGCATAGGACAAAACAACATAAATACAATTTAATAAAGACTAGGATAAAACAACATAAATACAATTTAATGAAACATAGGATAAACAAAATAAATACAATTTAATAAAGCATAGTTTAAAACAACATAAATACAATTTAATAAAGCATATGTTAAAACAACATGAATACAATTTAATAAAGCATAGGATAAAACAACATAAAACCAATTTAATAAAGCATAGGATAAAACAACATAAATACAATTTAATAAATCATAGGATAAAACAACATAAATACAATTTAATAAAGCACAGGATAAAACAACATAAATAAAATTTAATAAAGCATAGGATAAAACAACGTAAATACAATTTAATAAAGCATAGGATAAAACAACATAAATAAAAGTTAATAAAGCATAGGATAAAACAACATAAATACAATTTAATAAAGCATAGGATAAAACAACATAAATTCAATTTAATAAAGCATAGGTTAAAACAACATAAATGCAATTTAATAAAGCATAGGATAAAACAACGTAAATACAATTTAATAAAGCATTGGATAAAACAACATAAATAAAATTTAATAAAGCATAGGATAAAACAACATAAATACAATTTAATAAAGCATAAGATAAAACAACATAAATACAATTTAATAAAGCATAGGATAAAACAACATAAATACAATTTAATAAAGCATAGGATAAAACAACGTAAATACTTTTTAATAAAGCATAGGATAAAACCACATAAATACAATTTAATAAAGCATAGGATAAAACAACATAAATAAAATTTAATAAAGCATAAGTTAAAACAACATAAATACAATTTAATAAAGCATAGGATAAAACAACATAAATACAATTTAATAAATCATAGGATAAAACAACATAAATACAATTTAATAAAGCACAGGATAAAACAACATAAATAAAATTTAATAAAGCATAGGATAAAACAACATAAATAAAATTTAATAAAGCATAGGATAAAACAACGTAAATACAATTTAATAAAGCATAGGATAAAACAACAAAAATTAAATTTAATAAAGCATAGGATAAAACAACATAAATACAATTTAATAAAGCATAGGATAAAACAACATAAATACAATTTAATAAAGCATAGGATAAAACAACATAAATACAATTTAATAAAGCATAGGATAAAACAACATAAATACAATTTAATAAAGCATAGGATAAAACAACATAAATAAAATTTAATAAAGCATAGGTTAAAACAACATAAATACAATTTAATAAAGCATAGTTTAAAACAACATAAATACAATTTAATAAAGCATAGTTTAAAACAACATAAATACAATTTAATAAAGCATAGGATAAAACCACAGAAATACAATTTAATAAAGCATAGGATAAAACAACATAAATACAATTTAATAAAGCATAGGACAAAACAACATAAATACAATTTAATAACGCATAGGATAAAACAACATAAATACAATTTAATGAAACATAGGATAAACAACATAAATACAATTTAATAAAGCATAGGACAAAACAACATAAATACAATTTAATAAAGCATATGTTAAAACAACATAAATACAATTTAATAAAGCATAGTTTAAAACAACATAAATACAATTTAATAAAGCATAGTTTAAAACAACATAAATACAATTTAATAAAGCATAGTTTAAAACAACATAAATACAATTTAATAAAGCATAGTTTAAAACAACATAAATACAATTTAATAAAGCATAGTTTAAAACAACATAAATACAATTTAATAAAGCATAGTTTAAAACAACATAAATACAATTTAATAAAGCATTAGATAAAACAACATGAATATAATTTAGTAAAGCATAAGATAAAACAACATGAATACAATTTAATAAAGCATAGGATAAAACAACATAAATAAAATTTAATAAAGCATAGGTTAAAACAACATAAATACAATTTAATAAAGCATAGTTTAAAACAACATAAATACAATTTAATAAAGCATAGGATAAAACCACAGAAATACAATTTAATAAAGCATAGGTTAAAACAACATAAATACAATTTAATAAAGCATAGGATAAAACCACAGAAATACAATTTAATAAAGCATAGGATAAAACAACATAAATACAATTTAATAAAGCATAGGACGAAACAACATAAATACAATTTAATAAAGCATAGGATAAAACAACATAAATACAATTTAATGAAACATAGGATAAAACAACATAAATACTTTTTAATAAAGCATAGGATAAAACCACATAAATACAATTTAATAAAGCATAGGATAAAACAACATAAATAAAATTTAATAAAGCATAGGTTAAAACAACATAAATAAAATTTAATAAAGCATAGGATAAAACAACATAAATACAATTTAATAAAGCATAGGATAAAACAACATAAATACTTTTTAATAAAGCATAGGATAAAACCACATAAATACAATTTAATAAAGCACAGGATAAAACAACATAAATACAATTTAATAAAGCATAGGATAAAACAACATAAATACAATTTAATAAAGCATAGGATAAAACAACATAAAACCAATTTAATAAAGCATAGGATAAAACAACATAAATACAATTTAATAAATCATAGGATAAAACAACATAAATACAATTTAATAAAGCACAGGATAAAACAACATAAATAAAATTTAATAAAGCATAGGATAAAACAACATACATAAAATTTAATAAAGCATAGGATAAAACAACGTAAATACAATTTAATAAAGCATAGGATAAAAAAACATAAATAAAAGTTAATAAAGCATAGGATAAAACAACATAAATACAATTTAATAAAGCATAGGATAAAACAACATAAATTCAATTTAATAAAGCATAGGTTAAAACAACATAAATGCAATTTAATAAAGCATAGGATAAAACAAATTAAATACAATTTAATAAAGCATAGGATAAAACAACATAAATACAATTTAATAAAGCATAGGATAAAACAACATAAATACAATTTAATCAAGCATAGGCTAAAACAACATAAATACACTTTAATAAAGCATAGGATAAAACAAATTAAATACAATTTAATAAAGCATAGGATAAAACAACATAAATACAATTTAATAAAGCATAAGATAAAACAACATGAATACAATTTAATAAAGCATAGGATAAAACAACGTAAATACTTTTTAATAAAGCATAGGATAAAACCACATAAATACAATTTAATAAAGCATAGGATAAAACAACATAAATACAATTTAATAAAGCATAGTTTAAAACAACATAAATACAATTTAATAAAGCATAGTTTAAAACAACATAAATACAATTTAATAAAGCATAGGATAAAACCACAGAAATACAATTTAATAAAGCATAGGATAAAACAACATAAATACAATTTAATAAAGCATAGGACAAAACAACATAAATACAATTTAATAACGCATAGGATAAAACAACATGAATACAATTTAATGAAACATAGGATAAACAACATAAATACAATTTAATAAAGCATAGGACAAAACAACATAAATACAATTTAATAAAGCATATGTTAAAACAACATAAATACAATTTAATAAAGCATAGTTTAAAACAACATAAATACAATTTAATAAAGCATAGTTTAAAACAACATAAATACAATTTAATAAAGCATAGTTTAAAACAACATAAATACAATTTAATAAAGCATAGTTTAAAACAACATAAATACAATTTAATAAAGCATAGTTTAAAACAACATAAATACAATTTAATAAAGCATAGTTTAAAACAACATAAATACAATTTAATAAAGCATTAGATAAAACAACATGAATATAATTTAGTAAAGCATAAGATAAAACAACATGAATACAATTTAATAAAGCATAGGATAAAACAACATAAATAAAATTTAATAAAGCATAGGTTAAAACAACATAAATACAATTTAATAAAGCATAGTTTAAAACAACATAAATACAATTTAATAAAGCATAGGATAAAACCACAGAAATACAATTTAATAAAGCATAGGTTAAAACAACATAAATACAATTTAATAAAGCATAGGATAAAACCACAGAAATACAATTTAATAAAGCATAGGATAAAACAACATAAATACAATTTAATAAAGCATAGGACGAAACAACATAAATACAATTTAATAAAGCATAGGATAAAACAACATAAATACAATTTAATGAAACATAGGATAAAACAACATAAATACTTTTTAATAAAGCATAGGATAAAACCACATAAATACAATTTAATAAAGCATAGGATAAAACAACATAAATAAAATTTAATAAAGCATAGGTTAAAACAACATAAATAAAATTTAATAAAGCATAGGATAAAACAACATAAATACAATTTAATAAAGCATAGGATAAAACAACATAAATACTTTTTAATAAAGCATAGGATAAAACCACATAAATACAATTTAATAAAGCACAGGATAAAACAACATAAATACAATTTAATAAAGCATAGGATAAAACAACATAAATACAATTTAATAAAGCATAGGATAAAACAACATAAAACCAATTTAATAAAGCATAGGATAAAACAACATAAATACAATTTAATAAATCATAGGATAAAACAACATAAATACAATTTAATAAAGCACAGGATAAAACAACATAAATAAAATTTAATAAAGCATAGGATAAAACAACATACATAAAATTTAATAAAGCATAGGATAAAACAACGTAAATACAATTTAATAAAGCATAGGATAAAAAAACATAAATAAAAGTTAATAAAGCATAGGATAAAACAACATAAATACAATTTAATAAAGCATAGGATAAAACAACATAAATTCAATTTAATAAAGCATAGGTTAAAACAACATAAATGCAATTTAATAAAGCATAGGATAAAACAAATTAAATACAATTTAATAAAGCATAGGATAAAACAACATAAATACAATTTAATAAAGCATAGGATAAAACAACATAAATACAATTTAATCAAGCATAGGCTAAAACAACATAAATACACTTTAATAAAGCATAGGATAAAACAAATTAAATACAATTTAATAAAGCATAGGATAAAACAACATAAATACAATTTAATAAAGCATAAGATAAAACAACATGAATACAATTTAATAAAGCATAGGATAAAACAACGTAAATACTTTTTAATAAAGCATAGGATAAAACCACATAAATACAATTTAATAAAGCATAGGATAAAACAACATAAATAAAATTTAATAAAGCATAGGTTAAAACAACATAAATACAATTTAATAAAGCATAGGATAAAACAACATAAATACAATTTAATAAATCATAGGATAAAACAACATAAATACAATTTAATAAAGCACAGGATAAAACAACATAAATAAAATTTAATAAAGCATAGGTTAAAACAACATAAATGCAATTTAATAAAGCATAGGTTAAAACAACATAAATACAATTTAATAAAGCATAGGATAAAACAACATAAATACAATTTAATAAAGCATAGGTTAAAACAACATAAATGCAATTTAATAAAGCATAGGTTAGAACAACATAAATACAATTTAATAAAGCATAGGATAAAACAACATAAATAAAATTTAATAAAGCATAGGATAAAACAACATAAATAAAATTTAATAAAGCATAGGATAAAACAACGTAAATACAATTTAATAAAGCATAGGATAAAACAACAAAAATTAAATTTAATAAAGCATAGGATAAAACAACATAAATACAATTTAATAAAGCATAGGATAAAACAACATAAATACAATTTAATAAAGCATAGGATAAAACAACATAAATATAATTTAATAAAGCATAGGATAAAACAACATAAATACAATTTAATAAAGCATAAGATAAAACAACATGAATACAATTTAATAAAGCATAGGATAAAACAACATAAATACAATTTAATAAAGCATAGGTTAAAACAACATAAATGCAATTTAATAAAGCATAGGTTAAAACAACATAAATACAATTTAATAAAGCATAGGACAAAACAACATAAATACAATTTAATAAAGCATAGGATAAAACAACATAAATACACTTTAATCAAGCATAGGCTAAAACAACATAAATACACTTTAATAAAGCATAGGATAAAACAAATTAAATACAATTTAATAAAGCATAGGATAAAACAACATAAATACAATTTAATAAAGCATAAGATAAAACAACATGAATACAATTTAATAAAGCATAGGATAAAACAACGTAAATACTTTTTAATAAAGCATAGGATAAAACCACATAAATACAATTTAATAAAGCATAGGATAAAACAACATAAATAAAATTTAATAAAGCATACGTTAAAACAACATAAATACAATTTAATAAAGCATAGGAAAAAACAACATAAATACAATTTAATAAATCATAGGATAAAACAACATAAATACAATTTAATAAAGCACAGGATAAAACAACATAAATAAAATTTAATAAAGCATAGGATAAAACAACATAAATACAATTTAATAAAGCATAGGATAAAACAACATAAATACAATTTAATAAAGCATAGGATAAAACAACATAAATACAATTTAATAAAGCATAGGATAAAACAACATAAATACAATTTAATAAAGCATAGGATAAAACAACATAAATAAAATTTAATAAAGCATAGGTTAAAACAACATAAATACAATTTAATAAAGCATAGTTTAAAACAACATAAATACAATTTAATAAAGCATAGTTTAAAACAACATAAATACAATTTAATAAAGCATAGGATAAAACCACAGAAATACAATTTAATAAAGCATAGTTTAAAACAACATAAATACAATTTAATAAAGCATAGAATAAAACCACAGAAATACAATTTAATAAAGCATAGGATAAAACAACATAAATACAATTTAATAAAGCATAGGACAAAACAACATAAATACAATTTAATAACGCATAGGATAAAACAACATAAATACAATTTAATGAAACATAGGATAAACAACATAAATACAATTTAATAAAGCATAGGACAAAACAACATAAATACAATTTAATAAAGCATATGTTAAAACAACATAAATACAATTTAATAAAGCATAGTTTAAAACAACATAAATACAATTTAATAAAGCATAGTTTAAAACAACATAAATACAATTTAATAAAGCATAGTTTAAAACAACATAAATACAATTTAATAAAGCATAGTTTAAAACAACATAAATACAATTTAATAAAGCATAGTTTAAAACAACATAAATACAATTTAATAAAGCATTAGATAAAACAACATGAATATAATTTAGTAAAGCATAAGATAAAACAACATGAATACAATTTAATAAAGCATAGGATAAAACAACATAAATAAAATTTAATAAAGCATAGGTTAAAACAACATAAATACAATTTAATAAAGCATAGTTTAAAACAACATAAATACAATTTAATAAAGCATAGGATAAAACCACAGAAATACAATTTAATAAAGCATAGGTTAAAACAACATAATACAATTTAATAAAGCATAGGATAAAACAACATAAATACAATTTAATGAAACATAGGATAAACAACATAAATACAATTTAATAAAGCATAGGACAAAACAACATAAATACAATTTAATAAAGCCTAGGATAAAACAACATAAATACAATTTAATGAAACATAGGATAAACAAAATAAATACAATTTAATAAAGCATAGTTTAAAACAACATAAATACAATTTAATAAAGCATATGTTAAAACAACATGAATACAATTTAATAAAGCATAAGATAAAACAACATGAATATAATTTAGTAAAGCATAAGATAAAACAACATGAATACAATTTAATAAAGCATAGGATAAAACAACGTAAATACTTTTTAATAAAGCATAGGATAAAACCACATAAATACAATTTAATAACGCATAGGATAACACAACATAAATAAAATTTAATAAAGCATAGGATAAAACAACATAAATACAATTTAATAAATCATAGGATAAAACAACATAAATTCAATTTAATAAAGCACAGGATAAAACAACATAAATACAATTTAATAAAGCATAGTTTAAAACAACATAAATACAATTTAATAAAGCATAGTTTAAAACAACATAAATACAATTTAATAAAGCATAGTTTAAAACAACATAAATACAATTTAATAAAGCATAGTTTAAAACAACATAAATACAATTTAATAAAGCATAGTTTAAAACAACATAAATACAATTTAATAAAGCATTAGATAAAACAACATGAATATAATTTAGTAAAGCATAAGATAAAACAACATGAATACAATTTAATAAAGCATAGGATAAAACAACATAAATAAAATTTAATAAAGCATAGGTTAAAACAACATAAATACAATTTAATAAAGCATAGTTTAAAACAACATAAATACAATTTAATAAAGCATAGGATAAAACCACAGAAATACAATTTAATAAAGCATAGGTTAAAACAACATAATACAATTTAATAAAGCATAGGATAAAACAACATAAATACAATTTAATGAAACATAGGATAAACAACATAAATACAATTTAATAAAGCATAGGACAAAACAACATAAATACAATTTAATAAAGCCTAGGATAAAACAACATAAATACAATTTAATGAAACATAGGATAAACAAAATAAATACAATTTAATAAAGCATAGTTTAAAACAACATAAATACAATTTAATAAAGCATATGTTAAAACAACATGAATACAATTTAATAAAGCATAAGATAAAACAACATGAATATAATTTAGTAAAGCATAAGATAAAACAACATGAATACAATTTAATAAAGCATAGGATAAAACAACGTAAATACTTTTTAATAAAGCATAGGATAAAACCACATAAATACAATTTAATAAAGCATAGGATAAAACAACATAAATAAAATTTAATAAAGCATAGGATAAAACAACATAAATACAATTTAATAAATCATAGGATAAAACAACATAAATACAATTTAATAAAGCACAGGATAAAACAACATAAATAAAATTTAATAAAGCATAGGATAAAACAACATAAATAAAATTTAATAAAGCATAGGATAAAACAACGTAAATACAATTTAATAAAGCATAGGATAAAACAACAAAAATTAAATTTAATAAAGCATAGGATAAAACAACATAAATACAATTTAATAAAGCATAGGATAAAACAACATAAATACAATTTAATAAAGCATAGGACGAAACAACATAAATACAATTTAATAAAGCATAGGATAAAACAACATAAATACAATTTAATGAAACATAGGATAAAACAACATAAATACTTTTTAATAAAGCATAGGATAAAACCACATAAATACAATTTAATAAAGCATAGGATAAAACAACATAAATAAAATTTAATAAAGCATAGGTTAAAACAACATAAATAAAATTTAATAAAGCATAGGATAAAACAACATAAATACAATTTAATAAAGCATAGGATAAAACAACATAAATACTTTTTAATAAAGCATAGGATAAAACCACATAAATACAATTTAATAAAGCACAGGATAAAACAACATAAATACAATTTAATAAAGCATAGGATAAAACAACATAAATACAATTTAATAAAGCATAGGATAAAACAACATAAAACCAATTTAATAAAGCATAGGATAAAACAACATAAATACAATTTAATAAATCATAGGATAAAACAACATAAATACAATTTAATAAAGCACAGGATAAAACAACATAAATAAAATTTAATAAAGCATAGGATAAAACAACATACATAAAATTTAATAAAGCATAGGATAAAACAACGTAAATACAATTTAATAAAGCATAGGATAAAAAAACATAAATAAAAGTTAATAAAGCATAGGATAAAACAACATAAATACAATTTAATAAAGCATAGGATAAAACAACATAAATTCAATTTAATAAAGCATAGGTTAAAACAACATAAATGCAATTTAATAAAGCATAGGATAAAACAAATTAAATACAATTTAATAAAGCATAGGATAAAACAACATAAATACAATTTAATAAAGCATAGGATAAAACAACATAAATACAATTTAATCAAGCATAGGCTAAAACAACATAAATACACTTTAATAAAGCATAGGATAAAACAAATTAAATACAATTTAATAAAGCATAGGATAAAACAACATAAATACAATTTAATAAAGCATAAGATAAAACAACATGAATACAATTTAATAAAGCATAGGATAAAACAACGTAAATACTTTTTAATAAAGCATAGGATAAAACCACATAAATACAATTTAATAAAGCATAGGATAAAACAACATAAATACAATTTAATAAAGCATAGTTTAAAACAACATAAATACAATTTAATAAAGCATAGTTTAAAACAACATAAATACAATTTAATAAAGCATAGGATAAAACCACAGAAATACAATTTAATAAAGCATAGGATAAAACAACATAAATACAATTTAATAAAGCATAGGACAAAACAACATAAATACAATTTAATAACGCATAGGATAAAACAACATAAATACAATTTAATGAAACATAGGATAAACAACATAAATACAATTTAATAAAGCATAGGACAAAACAACATAAATACAATTTAATAAAGCATATGTTAAAACAACATAAATACAATTTAATAAAGCATAGTTTAAAACAACATAAATACAATTTAATAAAGCATAGTTTAAAACAACATAAATACAATTTAATAAAGCATAGTTTAAAACAACATAAATACAATTTAATAAAGCATAGTTTAAAACAACATAAATACAATTTAATAAAGCATAGTTTAAAACAACATAAATACAATTTAATAAAGCATAGTTTAAAACAACATAAATACAATTTAATAAAGCATTAGATAAAACAACATGAATATAATTTAGTAAAGCATAAGATAAAACAACATGAATACAATTTAATAAAGCATAGGATAAAACAACATAAATAAAATTTAATAAAGCATAGGTTAAAACAACATAAATACAATTTAATAAAGCATAGTTTAAAACAACATAAATACAATTTAATAAAGCATAGGATAAAACCACAGAAATACAATTTAATAAAGCATAGGTTAAAACAACATAAATACAATTTAATAAAGCATAGGATAAAACCACAGAAATACAATTTAATAAAGCATAGGATAAAACAACATAAATACAATTTAATAAAGCATAGGACGAAACAACATAAATACAATTTAATAAAGCATAGGATAAAACAACATAAATACAATTTAATGAAACATAGGATAAAACAACATAAATACTTTTTAATAAAGCATAGGATAAAACCACATAAATACAATTTAATAAAGCATAGGATAAAACAACATAAATAAAATTTAATAAAGCATAGGTTAAAACAACATAAATAAAATTTAATAAAGCATAGGATAAAACAACATAAATACAATTTAATAAAGCATAGGATAAAACAACATAAATACTTTTTAATAAAGCATAGGATAAAACCACATAAATACAATTTAATAAAGCACAGGATAAAACAACATAAATACAATTTAATAAAGCATAGGATAAAACAACATAAATACAATTTAATAAAGCATAGGATAAAACAACATAAAACCAATTTAATAAAGCATAGGATAAAACAACATAAATACAATTTAATAAATCATAGGATAAAACAACATAAATACAATTTAATAAAGCACAGGATAAAACAACATAAATAAAATTTAATAAAGCATAGGATAAAACAACATACATAAAATTTAATAAAGCATAGGATAAAACAACGTAAATACAATTTAATAAAGCATAGGATAAAAAAACATAAATAAAAGTTAATAAAGCATAGGATAAAACAACATAAATACAATTTAATAAAGCATAGGATAAAACAACATAAATTCAATTTAATAAAGCATAGGTTAAAACAACATAAATGCAATTTAATAAAGCATAGGATAAAACAAATTAAATACAATTTAATAAAGCATAGGATAAAACAACATAAATACAATTTAATAAAGCATAGGATAAAACAACATAAATACAATTTAATCAAGCATAGGCTAAAACAACATAAATACACTTTAATAAAGCATAGGATAAAACAAATTAAATACAATTTAATAAAGCATAGGATAAAACAACATAAATACAATTTAATAAAGCATAAGATAAAACAACATGAATACAATTTAATAAAGCATAGGATAAAACAACGTAAATACTTTTTAATAAAGCATAGGATAAAACCACATAAATACAATTTAATAAAGCATAGGATAAAACAACATAAATAAAATTTAATAAAGCATAGGTTAAAACAACATAAATACAATTTAATAAAGCATAGGATAAAACAACATAAATACAATTTAATAAATCATAGGATAAAACAACATAAATACAATTTAATAAAGCACAGGATAAAACAACATAAATAAAATTTAATAAAGCATAGGTTAAAACAACATAAATGCAATTTAATAAAGCATAGGTTAAAACAACATAAATACAATTTAATAAAGCATAGGATAAAACAACATAAATACAATTTAATAAAGCATAGGTTAAAACAACATAAATGCAATTTAATAAAGCATAGGTTAGAACAACATAAATACAATTTAATAAAGCATAGGATAAAACAACATAAATAAAATTTAATAAAGCATAGGATAAAACAACATAAATAAAATTTAATAAAGCATAGGATAAAACAACGTAAATACAATTTAATAAAGCATAGGATAAAACAACAAAAATTAAATTTAATAAAGCATAGGATAAAACAACATAAATACAATTTAATAAAGCATAGGATAAAACAACATAAATACAATTTAATAAAGCATAGGATAAAACAACATAAATATAATTTAATAAAGCATAGGATAAAACAACATAAATACAATTTAATAAAGCATAAGATAAAACAACATGAATACAATTTAATAAAGCATAGGATAAAACAACATAAATACAATTTAATAAAGCATAGGTTAAAACAACATAAATGCAATTTAATAAAGCATAGGTTAAAACAACATAAATACAATTTAATAAAGCATAGGACAAAACAACATAAATACAATTTAATAAAGCATAGGATAAAACAACATAAATACACTTTAATCAAGCATAGGCTAAAACAACATAAATACACTTTAATAAAGCATAGGATAAAACAAATTAAATACAATTTAATAAAGCATAGGATAAAACAACATAAATACAATTTAATAAAGCATAAGATAAAACAACATGAATACAATTTAATAAAGCATAGGATAAAACAACGTAAATACTTTTTAATAAAGCATAGGATAAAACCACATAAATACAATTTAATAAAGCATAGGATAAAACAACATAAATAAAATTTAATAAAGCATACGTTAAAACAACATAAATACAATTTAATAAAGCATAGGAAAAAACAACATAAATACAATTTAATAAATCATAGGATAAAACAACATAAATACAATTTAATAAAGCACAGGATAAAACAACATAAATAAAATTTAATAAAGCATAGGATAAAACAACATAAATACAATTTAATAAAGCATAGGATAAAACAACATAAATACAATTTAATAAAGCATAGGATAAAACAACATAAATACAATTTAATAAAGCATAGGATAAAACAACATAAATACAATTTAATAAAGCATAGGATAAAACAACATAAATAAAATTTAATAAAGCATAGGTTAAAACAACATAAATACAATTTAATAAAGCATAGTTTAAAACAACATAAATACAATTTAATAAAGCATAGTTTAAAACAACATAAATACAATTTAATAAAGCATAGGATAAAACCACAGAAATACAATTTAATAAAGCATAGTTTAAAACAACATAAATACAATTTAATAAAGCATAGAATAAAACCACAGAAATACAATTTAATAAAGCATAGGATAAAACAACATAAATACAATTTAATAAAGCATAGGACAAAACAACATAAATACAATTTAATAAAGCATTAGATAAAACAACATGAATATAATTTAGTAAAGCATAAGATAAAACAACATGAATACAATTTAATAAAGCATAGGATAAAACAACATAAATAAAATTTAATAAAGCATAGGTTAAAACAACATAAATACAATTTAATAAAGCATAGTTTAAAACAACATAAATACAATTTAATAAAGCATAGGATAAAACCACAGAAATACAATTTAATAAAGCATAGGTTAAAACAACATAATACAATTTAATAAAGCATAGGATAAAACAACATAAATACAATTTAATGAAACATAGGATAAACAACATAAATACAATTTAATAAAGCATAGGACAAAACAACATAAATACAATTTAATAAAGCCTAGGATAAAACAACATAAATACAATTTAATGAAACATAGGATAAACAAAATAAATACAATTTAATAAAGCATAGTTTAAAACAACATAAATACAATTTAATAAAGCATATGTTAAAACAACATGAATACAATTTAATAAAGCATAAGATAAAACAACATGAATATAATTTAGTAAAGCATAAGATAAAACAACATGAATACAATTTAATAAAGCATAGGATAAAACAACGTAAATACTTTTTAATAAAGCATAGGATAAAACCACATAAATACAATTTAATAACGCATAGGATAAAACAACATAAATAAAATTTAATAAAGCATAGGATAAAACAACATAAATACAATTTAATAAATCATAGGATAAAACAACATAAATTCAATTTAATAAAGCACAGGATAAAACAACATAAATACAATTTAATAAAGCATCGTTTAAAACAACATAAATACAATTTAATAAAGCATAGTTTAAAACAACATAAATACAATTTAATAAAGCATAGTTTAAAACAACATAAATACAATTTAATAAAGCATAGTTTAAAACAACATAAATACAATTTAATAAAGCATAGTTTAAAACAACATAAATACAATTTAATAAAGCATTAGATAAAACAACATGAATATAATTTAGTAAAGCATAAGATAAAACAACATGAATACAATTTAATAAAGCATAGGATAAAACAACATAAATAAAATTTAATAAAGCATAGGTTAAAACAACATAAATACAATTTAATAAAGCATAGTTTAAAACAACATAAATACAATTTAATAAAGCATAGGATAAAACCACAGAAATACAATTTAATAAAGCATAGGTTAAAACAACATAATACAATTTAATAAAGCATAGGATAAAACAACATAAATACAATTTAATGAAACATAGGATAAACAACATAAATACAATTTAATAAAGCATAGGACAAAACAACATAAATACAATTTAATAAAGCCTAGGATAAAACAACATAAATACAATTTAATGAAACATAGGATAAACAAAATAAATACAATTTAATAAAGCATAGTTTAAAACAACATAAATACAATTTAATAAAGCATATGTTAAAACAACATGAATACAATTTAATAAAGCATAAGATAAAACAACATGAATATAATTTAGTAAAGCATAAGATAAAACAACATGAATACAATTTAATAAAGCATAGGATAAAACAACGTAAATACTTTTTAATAAAGCATAGGATAAAACCACATAAATACAATTTAATAAAGCATAGGATAAAACAACATAAATAAAATTTAATAAAGCATAGGATAAAACAACATAAATACAATTTAATAAATCATAGGATAAAACAACATAAATACAATTTAATAAAGCACAGGATAAAACAACATAAATAAAATTTAATAAAGCATAGGATAAAACAACATAAATAAAATTTAATAAAGCATAGGATAAAACAACGTAAATACAATTTAATAAAGCATAGGATAAAACAACAAAAATTAAATTTAATAAAGCATAGGATAAAACAACATAAATACAATTTAATAAAGCATAGGATAAAACAACATAAATACAATTTAATAAAGCATAGGATAAAACAACATAAATACAATTTAATAAAGCATAGGATAAAACAACATAAATACAATTTAATAAAGCATAGGATAAAACAACATAAATAAAATTTAATAAAGCATAGGTTAAAACAACATAAATACAATTTAATAAAGCATAGTTTAAAACAACATAAATACAATTTAATAAAGCATAGTTTAAAACAACATAAATACAATTTAATAAAGCATAGGATAAAACCACAGAAATACAATTTAATAAAGCATAGGATAAAACAACATAAATACAATTTAATAAAGCATAGGACAAAACAACATAAATAAAATTTAATAACGCATAGGATAAAACAACATAAATACAATTTAATGAAACATAGGATAAACAACATAAATACAATTTAATAAAGCATAGGACAAAACAACATAAATACAATTTAATAAAGCATATGTTAAAACAACATAAATACAATTTAATAAAGCATAGTTTAAAACAACATAAATACAATTTAATAAAGCATAGTTTAAAACAACATAAATACAATTTAATAAAGCATAGTTTAAAACAACATAAATACAATTTAATAAAGCATAGTTTAAAACAACATAAATACAATTTAATAAAGCATAGTTTAAAACAACATAAATACAATTTAATAAAGCATTAGACAAAACAACATGAATATAATTTAGTAAAGCATAAGATAAAACAACATGAATACAATTTAATAAAGCATAGGATAAAACAACATAAATACAATTTAATAAAGCATAGTTTAAAACAACATAAATACAATTTAATAAAGCATAGGATAAAACCACAGAAATACAATTTAATAAAGCATAGGTTAAAACAACATAAATACAATTTAATAAAGCATAGGATAAAACCACAGAAATACAATTTAATAAAGCACAGGATAAAACAACATAAATACAATTTAATAAAGCATAGGATAAAACAACATAAATACAATTTAATAAAGCATAGGATAAAACAACATAAAACCAATTTAATAAAGCATAGGATAAAACAACATAAATACAATTTAATAAAGCACAGGATAAAACAACATAAATAAAATTTAATAAAGCATAGGATAAAACAACATACATAAAATTTAATAAAGCATGGGATAATACAACGTAAATACAATTTAATAAAGCATAGGATAAAACAACATAAATAAAAGTTAATAAAGCATAGGATAAAACAACATAAATACAATTTAATAAAGCATAGGATAAAACAACATAAATTCAATTTAATAAAGCATAGGTTAAAACAACATAAATGCAATTTAATAAAGCATAGGATAAAACAAAGTAAATACAATTTAATAAAGCATAGGATAAAACAACATAAATAAAATTTAATAAAGCATAGGATAAAACAACATAAATACAATTTAATAAAGCATAAGATAAAACAACATAAATACAATTTAATAAAGCACAGGATAAAACAACATAAATAAAATTTAATAAAGCATAGGATAAAACAACATAAATAAAATTTAATAAAGCATAGGATAAAACAACGTAAATACAATTTAATAAAGCATAGGATAAAACAACATAAATAAAATTTAATAAAGCATAGGATAAAACAACATAAATACAATTTAATAAAGCATAAGATAAAACAACATAAATACAATTTAATAAAGCATAGGATAAAACAACATAAATTCAATTTAATAAAGCATAGGTTAAAACAACATAAATGCAATTTAATAAAGCATAGGATAAAACAAAGTAAATACAATTTAATAAAGCATAGTTTAAAACAACATAAATACAATTTAATAAAGCATTAGATAAAACAACATGAATATAATTTAGTAAAGCATAAGATAAAACAACATGAATACAATTTAATAAAGCATAGGATAAAACAACATAAATAAAATTTAATAAAGCATAGGATAAAACAACATAAATAAAATTTAATAAAGCATAGGATAAAACAACGTAAATACAATTTAATAAAGCATAGGATAAAACAACATAAATAAAATTTAATAAAGCATAGGATAAAACAACGTAAATACAATTTAATAAAGCATAGGATAAAACAACATAAATAAAATTTAATAAAGCATAGGATAAAACAACATAAATACAATTTAATAAAGCATAAGATAAAACAACATGAATACAATTTAATAAAGCATAGGATAAAACAACATAAATACAATTTAATAAAGCATAGGTTAAAACAACATAAATGCAATTTAATAAAGCATAGGTTAAAACAACATAAATACACTTTAATCAAGCATAGGCTAAAACAACATAAATACACTTTAATAAAGCATAGGATAAAACAAATTAAATACAATTTAATAAAGCATAGGATAAAACAACATAAATACAATTTAATAAAGCATAAGATAAAACAACATGAATACAATTTAATAAAGCATAGGATAAAACAACGTAAATACTTTTTAATAAAGCATAGGATAAAACCACATAAATACAATTTAATAAAGCATAGGATAAAACAACATAAATAAAATTTAATAAAGCATAGGTTAAAACAACATAAATACAATTTAATAAAGCATAGGAAAAAACAACATAAATACAATTTATTAAATCATAGGATAAAACAACATAAATACAATTTAATAAAGCACAGGATAAAACAACATAAATAAAATTTAATAAAGCATAGGATAAAACAACATGAATATAATTTAGTAAAGCATAAGATAAAACAACATGAATACAATTTAATAAACCATAGGTTAAAACAACATAAATCCAATTTAAGAAAGCATAGGATAAAACTACATAAATACATTTTAATAAAGCATAGGATAAAACAACATAAATACAATTTAATAAAGCATAGGATAAAACAACATAAATAAAATTTAATAAAGCATAGGTTAAAACAACATAAATACAATTTAATAAAGCATAGGATAAAACAACATAAATACAATTTAATAAAGCATAGGATAAAACAACATAAATACTTTTTAATAAAGCATAGGATAAAACCACATAAATACAATTTAATAAAGCATAGGATAAAACAACATAAATAAAATTTAATAAAGCATAGGTTAAAACAACATAAATAAAATTTAATAAAGCATAGGATAAAACAACATAAATACAATTTAATAAAGCATAGGATAAAACAACATAAATACTTTTTAATAAAGCATAGGATAAAACCACATAAATACAATTTAATAAAGCACAGGATAAAACAACATAAATACAATTTAATAAAGCATAGGATAAAACAACATAAATACAATTTAATAAAGCATAGGATAAAACAACATAAAACCAATTTAATAAAGCATAGGATAAAACAACATAAATACAATTTAATAAATCATAGGATAAAACAACATAAATACAATTTAATAAAGCATAGGACAAAACAACATAAATACAATTTAATAAAGCATAGGATAAAACAACATAAATACAATTTATAAAGCATAGGATAAAACAACATAAATACAATTTAATAAAGCATAGGATAAAACAACATAAATACAATTTAATAAAGCATAGGATAAAACAACATAAATACAATTTAATCAAGCATAGGCTAAAACAACATAAATACACTTTAATAAAGCATAGGATAAAACAAATTAAATACAATTTAATAAAGCATAGGATAAAACAACATAAATACAATTTAATAAAGCATAAGATAAAACAACATGAATACAATTTAATAAAGCATAGGATAAAACAACGTAAATACTTTTTAATAAAGCATAGGATAAAACCACATAAATACAATTTAATAAAGCATAGGATAAAACAACATAAATAAAATTTAATAAAGCATAGGTTAAAACAACATAAATACAATTTAATAAAGCATAGGATAAAACAACATAAATACAATTTAATAAATCATAGGATAAAACAACATAAATACAATTTAATAAAGCACAGGATAAAACAACATAAATAAAATTTAATAAAGCATAGGTTAAAACAACATAAATGCAATTTAATAAAGCATAGGTTAAAACAACATAAATACAATTTAATAAAGCATAGGATAAAACAACATAAATACAATTTAATAAAGCATAGGTTAAAACAACATAAATGCAATTTAATAAAGCATAGGTTAGAACAACATAAATACAATTTAATAAAGCATAGGATAAAACAACATAAATAAAATTTAATAAAGCATAGGATAAAACAACATAAATAAAATTTAATAAAGCATAGGATAAAACAACGTAAATACAATTTAATAAAGCATAGGATAAAACAACAAAAATTAAATTTAATAAAGCATAGGATAAAACAACATAAATACAATTTAATAAAGCATAGGATAAAACAACATAAATACAATTTAATAAAGCATAGGATAAAACAACATAAATATAATTTAATAAAGCATAGGATAAAACAACATAAATACAATTTAATAAAGCATAAGATAAAACAACATGAATACAATTTAATAAAGCATAGGATAAAACAACATAAATACAATTTAATAAAGCATAGGTTAAAACAACATAAATGCAATTTTATAAAGCATAGGTTAAAACAACATAAATACAATTTAATAAAGCATAGGACAAAACAACATAAATACAATTTAATAAAGCATAGGATAAAACAACATAAATACACTTTAATCAAGCATAGGCTAAAACAACATAAATACACTTTAATAAAGCATAGGATAAAACAAATTAAATACAATTTAATAAAGCATAGGATAAAACAACATAAATACAATTTAATAAAGCATAAGATAAAACAACATGAATACAATTTAATAAAGCATAGGATAAAACAACGTAAATACTTTTTAATAAAGCATAGGATAAAACCACATAAATACAATTTAATAAAGCATAGGATAAAACAACATAAATAAAATTTAATAAAGCATACGTTAAAACAACATAAATACAATTTAATAAAGCATAGGAAAAAACAACATAAATACAATTTAATAAATCATAGGATAAAACAACATAAATACAATTTAATAAAGCACAGGATAAAACAACATAAATAAAATTTAATAAAGCATAGGATAAAACAACATAAATACAATTTAATAAAGCATAGGATAAAACAACATAAATACAATTTAATAAAGCATAGGATAAAACAACATAAATACAATTTAATAAAGCATAGGATAAAACAACATAAATACAATTTAATAAAGCATAGGATAAAACAACATAAATAAAATTTAATAAAGCATGGGATAATACAACGTAAATACAATTTAATAAAGCATAGGATAAAACAACATAAATAAAAGTTAATAAAGCATAGGATAAAACAACATAAATACAATTTAATAAAGCATAGGATAAAACAACATAAATTCAATTTAATAAAGCATAGGTTAAAACAACATAAATGCAATTTAATAAAGCATAGGATAAAACAAAGTAAATACAATTTAATAAAGCATAGGATAAAACAACATAAATAAAATTTAATAAAGCATAGGATAAAACAACATAAATACAATTTAATAAAGCATAAGATAAAACAACATAAATACAATTTAATAAAGCACAGGATAAAACAACATAAATAAAATTTAATAAAGCATAGGATAAAACAACATAAATAAAATTTAATAAAGCATAGGATAAAACAACGTAAATACAATTTAATAAAGCATAGGATAAAACAACATAAATAAAATTTAATAAAGCATAGGATAAAACAACATAAATACAATTTAATAAAGCATAAGATAAAACAACATAAATACAATTTAATAAAGCATAGGATAAAACAACATAAATTCAATTTAATAAAGCATAGGTTAAAACAACATAAATGCAATTTAATAAAGCATAGGATAAAACAAAGTAAATACAATTTAATAAAGCATAGTTTAAAACAACATAAATACAATTTAATAAAGCATTAGATAAAACAACATGAATATAATTTAGTAAAGCATAAGATAAAACAACATGAATACAATTTAATAAAGCATAGGATAAAACAACATAAATAAAATTTAATAAAGCATAGGATAAAACAACATAAATAAAATTTAATAAAGCATAGGATAAAACAACGTAAATACAATTTAATAAAGCATAGGATAAAACAACATAAATAAAATTTAATAAAGCATAGGATAAAACAACGTAAATACAATTTAATAAAGCATAGGATAAAACAACATAAATAAAATTTAATAAAGCATAGGATAAAACAACATAAATACAATTTAATAAAGCATAAGATAAAACAACATGAATACAATTTAATAAAGCATAGGATAAAACAACATAAATACAATTTAATAAAGCATAGGTTAAAACAACATAAATGCAATTTAATAAAGCATAGGTTAAAACAACATAAATACACTTTAATCAAGCATAGGCTAAAACAACATAAATACACTTTAATAAAGCATAGGATAAAACAAATTAAATACAATTTAATAAAGCATAGGATAAAACAACATAAATACAATTTAATAAAGCATAAGATAAAACAACATGAATACAATTTAATAAAGCATAGGATAAAACAACGTAAATACTTTTTAATAAAGCATAGGATAAAACCACATAAATACAATTTAATAAAGCATAGGATAAAACAACATAAATAAAATTTAATAAAGCATAGGTTAAAACAACATAAATACAATTTAATAAAGCATAGGAAAAAACAACATAAATACAATTTATTAAATCATAGGATAAAACAACATAAATACAATTTAATAAAGCACAGGATAAAACAACATAAATAAAATTTAATAAAGCATAGGATAAAACAACATGAATATAATTTAGTAAAGCATAAGATAAAACAACATGAATACAATTTAATAAACCATAGGTTAAAACAACATAAATCCAATTTAAGAAAGCATAGGATAAAACTACATAAATACATTTTAATAAAGCATAGGATAAAACAACATAAATACAATTTAATAAAGCATAGGATAAAACAACATAAATAAAATTTAATAAAGCATAGGTTAAAACAACATAAATACAATTTAATAAAGCATAGGATAAAACAACATAAATACAATTTAATAAAGCATAGGATAAAACAACATAAATACTTTTTAATAAAGCATAGGATAAAACCACATAAATACAATTTAATAAAGCATAGGATAAAACAACATAAATAAAATTTAATAAAGCATAGGTTAAAACAACATAAATAAAATTTAATAAAGCATAGGATAAAACAACATAAATACAATTTAATAAAGCATAGGATAAAACAACATAAATACTTTTTAATAAAGCATAGGATAAAACCACATAAATACAATTTAATAAAGCACAGGATAAAACAACATAAATACAATTTAATAAAGCATAGGATAAAACAACATAAATACAATTTAATAAAGCATAGGATAAAACAACATAAAACCAATTTAATAAAGCATAGGATAAAACAACATAAATACAATTTAATAAATCATAGGATAAAACAACATAAATACAATTTAATAAAGCATAGGACAAAACAACATAAATACAATTTAATAAAGCATAGGATAAAACAACATAAATACAATTTATAAAGCATAGGATAAAACAACATAAATACAATTTAATAAAGCATAGGATAAAACAACATAAATACAATTTAATAAAGCATAGGATAAAACAACATAAATACAATTTAATCAAGCATAGGCTAAAACAACATAAATACACTTTAATAAAGCATAGGATAAAACAAATTAAATACAATTTAATAAAGCATAGGATAAAACAACATAAATACAATTTAATAAAGCATAAGATAAAACAACATGAATACAATTTAATAAAGCATAGGATAAAACAACGTAAATACTTTTTAATAAAGCATAGGATAAAACCACATAAATACAATTTAATAAAGCATAGGATAAAACAACATAAATAAAATTTAATAAAGCATAGGTTAAAACAACATAAATACAATTTAATAAAGCATAGGATAAAACAACATAAATACAATTTAATAAATCATAGGATAAAACAACATAAATACAATTTAATAAAGCACAGGATAAAACAACATAAATAAAATTTAATAAAGCATAGGTTAAAACAACATAAATGCAATTTAATAAAGCATAGGTTAAAACAACATAAATACAATTTAATAAAGCATAGGATAAAACAACATAAATACAATTTAATAAAGCATAGGTTAAAACAACATAAATGCAATTTAATAAAGCATAGGTTAGAACAACATAAATACAATTTAATAAAGCATAGGATAAAACAACATAAATAAAATTTAATAAAGCATAGGATAAAACAACATAAATAAAATTTAATAAAGCATAGGATAAAACAACGTAAATACAATTTAATAAAGCATAGGATAAAACAACAAAAATTAAATTTAATAAAGCATAGGATAAAACAACATAAATACAATTTAATAAAGCATAGGATAAAACAACATAAATACAATTTAATAAAGCATAGGATAAAACAACATAAATATAATTTAATAAAGCATAGGATAAAACAACATAAATACAATTTAATAAAGCATAAGATAAAACAACATGAATACAATTTAATAAAGCATAGGATAAAACAACATAAATACAATTTAATAAAGCATAGGTTAAAACAACATAAATGCAATTTAATAAAGCATAGGTTAAAACAACATAAATACAATTTAATAAAGCATAGGACAAAACAACATAAATACAATTTAATAAAGCATAGGATAAAACAACATAAATACACTTTAATCAAGCATAGGCTAAAACAACATAAATACACTTTAATAAAGCATAGGATAAAACAAATTAAATACAATTTAATAAAGCATAGGATAAAACAACATAAATACAATTTAATAAAGCATAAGATAAAACAACATGAATACAATTTAATAAAGCATAGGATAAAACAACGTAAATACTTTTTAATAAAGCATAGGATAAAACCACATAAATACAATTTAATAAAGCATAGGATAAAACAACATAAATAAAATTTAATAAAGCATACGTTAAAACAACATAAATACAATTTAATAAAGCATAGGAAAAAACAACATAAATACAATTTAATAAATCATAGGATAAAACAACATAAATACAATTTAATAAAGCACAGGATAAAACAACATAAATAAAATTTAATAAAGCATAGGATAAAACAACATAAATACAATTTAATAAAGCATAGGATAAAACAACATAAATACAATTTAATAAAGCATAGGATAAAACAACATAAATACAATTTAATAAAGCATAGGATAAAACAACATAAATACAATTTAATAAAGCATAGGATAAAACAACATAAATAAAATTTAATAAAGCATGGGATAATACAACGTAAATACAATTTAATAAAGCATAGGATAAAACAACATAAATAAAAGTTAATAAAGCATAGGATAAAACAACATAAATACAATTTAATAAAGCATAGGATAAAACAACATAAATTCAATTTAATAAAGCATAGGTTAAAACAACATAAATGCAATTTAATAAAGCATAGGATAAAACAAAGTAAATACAATTTAATAAAGCATAGGATAAAACAACATAAATAAAATTTAATAAAGCATAGGATAAAACAACATAAATACAATTTAATAAAGCATAAGATAAAACAACATAAATACAATTTAATAAAGCACAGGATAAAACAACATAAATAAAATTTAATAAAGCATAGGATAAAACAACATAAATAAAATTTAATAAAGCATAGGATAAAACAACGTAAATACAATTTAATAAAGCATAGGATAAAACAACATAAATAAAATTTAATAAAGCATAGGATAAAACAACATAAATACAATTTAATAAAGCATAAGATAAAACAACATAAATACAATTTAATAAAGCATAGGATAAAACAACATAAATTCAATTTAATAAAGCATAGGTTAAAACAACATAAATGCAATTTAATAAAGCATAGGATAAAACAAAGTAAATACAATTTAATAAAGCATAGTTTAAAACAACATAAATACAATTTAATAAAGCATTAGATAAAACAACATGAATATAATTTAGTAAAGCATAAGATAAAACAACATGAATACAATTTAATAAAGCATAGGATAAAACAACATAAATAAAATTTAATAAAGCATAGGATAAAACAACATAAATAAAATTTAATAAAGCATAGGATAAAACAACGTAAATACAATTTAATAAAGCATAGGATAAAACAACATAAATAAAATTTAATAAAGCATAGGATAAAACAACGTAAATACAATTTAATAAAGCATAGGATAAAACAACATAAATAAAATTTAATAAAGCATAGGATAAAACAACATAAATACAATTTAATAAAGCATAAGATAAAACAACATGAATACAATTTAATAAAGCATAGGATAAAACAACATAAATACAATTTAATAAAGCATAGGTTAAAACAACATAAATGCAATTTAATAAAGCATAGGTTAAAACAACATAAATACACTTTAATCAAGCATAGGCTAAAACAACATAAATACACTTTAATAAAGCATAGGATAAAACAAATTAAATACAATTTAATAAAGCATAGGATAAAACAACATAAATACAATTTAATAAAGCATAAGATAAAACAACATGAATACAATTTAATAAAGCATAGGATAAAACAACGTAAATACTTTTTAATAAAGCATAGGATAAAACCACATAAATACAATTTAATAAAGCATAGGATAAAACAACATAAATAAAATTTAATAAAGCATAGGTTAAAACAACATAAATACAATTTAATAAAGCATAGGAAAAAACAACATAAATACAATTTATTAAATCATAGGATAAAACAACATAAATACAATTTAATAAAGCACAGGATAAAACAACATAAATAAAATTTAATAAAGCATAGGATAAAACAACATGAATATAATTTAGTAAAGCATAAGATAAAACAACATGAATACAATTTAATAAACCATAGGTTAAAACAACATAAATCCAATTTAAGAAAGCATAGGATAAAACTACATAAATACATTTTAATAAAGCATAGGATAAAACAACATAAATACAATTTAATAAAGCATAGGATAAAACAACATAAATAAAATTTAATAAAGCATAGGTTAAAACAACATAAATACAATTTAATAAAGCATAGGATAAAACAACATAAATACAATTTAATAAAGCATAGGATAAAACAACATAAATACTTTTTAATAAAGCATAGGATAAAACCACATAAATACAATTTAATAAAGCATAGGATAAAACAACATAAATAAAATTTAATAAAGCATAGGTTAAAACAACATAAATAAAATTTAATAAAGCATAGGATAAAACAACATAAATACAATTTAATAAAGCATAGGATAAAACAACATAAATACTTTTTAATAAAGCATAGGATAAAACCACATAAATACAATTTAATAAAGCACAGGATAAAACAACATAAATACAATTTAATAAAGCATAGGATAAAACAACATAAATACAATTTAATAAAGCATAGGATAAAACAACATAAAACCAATTTAATAAAGCATAGGATAAAACAACATAAATACAATTTAATAAATCATAGGATAAAACAACATAAATACAATTTAATAAAGCATAGGACAAAACAACATAAATACAATTTAATAAAGCATAGGATAAAACAACATAAATACAATTTATAAAGCATAGGATAAAACAACATAAATACAATTTAATAAAGCATAGGATAAAACAACATAAATACAATTTAATAAAGCATAGGATAAAACAACATAAATACAATTTAATCAAGCATAGGCTAAAACAACATAAATACACTTTAATAAAGCATAGGATAAAACAAATTAAATACAATTTAATAAAGCATAGGATAAAACAACATAAATACAATTTAATAAAGCATAAGATAAAACAACATGAATACAATTTAATAAAGCATAGGATAAAACAACGTAAATACTTTTTAATAAAGCATAGGATAAAACCACATAAATACAATTTAATAAAGCATAGGATAAAACAACATAAATAAAATTTAATAAAGCATAGGTTAAAACAACATAAATACAATTTAATAAAGCATAGGATAAAACAACATAAATACAATTTAATAAATCATAGGATAAAACAACATAAATACAATTTAATAAAGCATAGGTTAGAACAACATAAATACAATTTAATAAAGCATAGGATAAAACAACATAAATAAAATTTAATAAAGCATAGGATAAAACAACATAAATAAAATTTAATAAAGCATAGGATAAAACAACGTAAATACAATTTAATAAAGCATAGGATAAAACAACAAAAATTAAATTTAATAAAGCATAGGATAAAACAACATAAATACAATTTAATAAAGCATAGGATAAAACAACATAAATACAATTTAATAAAGCATAGGATAAAACAACATAAATATAATTTAATAAAGCATAGGATAAAACAACATAAATACAATTTAATAAAGCATAAGATAAAACAACATGAATACAATTTAATAAAGCATAGGATAAAACAACATAAATACAATTTAATAAAGCATAGGTTAAAACAACATAAATGCAATTTAATAAAGCATAGGTTAAAACAACATAAATACAATTTAATAAAGCATAGGACAAAACAACATAAATACAATTTAATAAAGCATAGGATAAAACAACATAAATACACTTTAATCAAGCATAGGCTAAAACAACATAAATACACTTTAATAAAGCATTGGATAAAACAAATTAAATACAATTTAATAAAGCATAGGATAAAACAACATAAATACAATTTAATAAAGCATAAGATAAAACAACATGAATACAATTTAATAAAGCATAGGATAAAACAACGTAAATACTTTTTAATAAAGCATAGGATAAAACCACATAAATACAATTTAATAAAGCATAGGATAAAACAACATAAATAAAATTTAATAAAGCATACGTTAAAACAACATAAATACAATTTAATAAAGCATAGGAAAAAACAACATAAATACAATTTAATAAATCATAGGATAAAACAACATAAATACAATTTAATAAAGCACAGGATAAAACAACATAAATAAAATTTAATAAAGCATAGGATAAAACAACATAAATACAATTTAATAAAGCATAGGATAAAACAACATAAATACAATTTAATAAAGCATAGGATAAAACAACATAAATACAATTTAATAAAGCATAGGATAAAACAACATAAATACAATTTAATAAAGCATAGGATAAAACAACATAAATAAAATTTAATAAAGCATAGGTTAAAACAACATAAATACAATTTAATAAAGCATAGTTTAAAACAACATAAATACAATTTAATAAAGCATAGTTTAAAACAACATAAATACAATTTAATAAAGCATAGGATAAAACCACAGAAATACAATTTAATAAAGCATAGTTTAAAACAACATAAATACAATTTAATAAAGCATAGAATAAAACCACAGAAATACAATTTAATAAAGCATAGGATAAAACAACATAAATACAATTTAATAAAGCATAGGACAAAACAACATAAATACAATTTAATAACGCATAGGATAAAACAACATAAATACAATTTAATGAAACATAGGATAAACAACATAAATACAATTTAATAAAGCATAGGACAAAACAACATAAATACAATTTAATAAAGCATATGTTAAAACAACATAAATACAATTTAATAAAGCATAGTTTAAAACAACATAAATACAATTTAATAAAGCATAGTTTAAAACAACATAAATACAATTTAATAAAGCATAGTTTAAAACAACATAAATACAATTTAATAAAGCATAGTTTAAAACAACATAAATACAATTTAATAAAGCATAGTTTAAAACAACATAAATACAATTTAATAAAGCATTAGATAAAACAACATGAATATAATTTAGTAAAGCATAAGATAAAACAACATGAATACAATTTAATAAAGCATAGGATAAAACAACATAAATAAAATTTAATAAAGCATAGGTTAAAACAACATAAATACAATTTAATAAAGCATAGTTTAAAACAACATAAATACAATTTAATAAAGCATAGGATAAAACCACAGAAATACAATTTAATAAAGCATAGGTTAAAACAACATAATACAATTTAATAAAGCATAGGATAAAACAACATAAATACAATTTAATGAAACATAGGATAAACAACATAAATACAATTTAATAAAGCATAGGACAAAACAAGATAAATACAATTTAATAAAGCCTAGGATAAAACAACATAAATACAATTTAATGAAACATAGGATAAACAAAATAAATACAATTTAATAAAGCATAGTTTAAAACAACATAAATACAATTTAATAAAGCATATGTTAAAACAACATGAATACAATTTAATAAAGCATAAGATAAAACAACATGAATATAATTTAGTAAAGCATAAGATAAAACAACATGAATACAATTTAATAAAGCATAGGATAAAACAACGTAAATACTTTTTAATAAAGCATAGGATAAAACCACATAAATACAATTTAATAAAGCATAGGATAAAACAACATAAATAAAATTTAATAAAGCATAGGATAAAACAACATAAATACAATTTAATAAATCATAGGATAAAACAACATAAATACAATTTAATAAAGCACAGGATAAAACAACATAAATACAATTTAATAAAGCATAGGACAAAACAACATAAATAAAATTTAATAACGCATAGGATAAAACAACATAAATACAATTTAATGAAACATAGGATAAACAACATAAATACAATTTAATAAAGCATAGGACAAAACAACATAAATACAATTTAATAAAGCATATGTTAAAACAACATAAATACAATTTAATAAAGCATAGTTTAAAACAACATAAATACAATTTAATAAAGCATAGTTTAAAACAACATAAATACAATTTAATAAAGCATAGTTTAAAACAACATAAATACAATTTAATAAAGCATAGTTTAAAACAACATAAATACAATTTAATAAAGCATAGTTTAAAACAACATAAATACAATTTAATAAAGCATTAGACAAAACAACATGAATATAATTTAGTAAAGCATAAGATAAAACAACATGAATACAATTTAATAAAGCATAGGATAAAACAACATAAATACAATTTAATAAAGCATAGTTTAAAACAACATAAATACAATTTAATAAAGCATAGGATAAAACCACAGAAATACAATTTAATAAAGCATAGGTTAAAACAACATAAATACAATTTAATAAAGCATAGGATAAAACCACAGAAATACAATTTAATAAAGCACAGGATAAAACAACATAAATACAATTTAATAAAGCATAGGATAAAACAACATAAATACAATTTAATAAAGCATAGGATAAAACAACATAAAACCAATTTAATAAAGCATAGGATAAAACAACATAAATACAATTTAATAAAGCACAGGATAAAACAACATAAATAAAATTTAATAAAGCATAGGATAAAACAACATACATAAAATTTAATAAAGCATGGGATAAAACAACGTAAATACAATTTAATAAAGCATAGGATAAAACAACATAAATAAAAGTTAATAAAGCATAGGATAAAACAACATAAATACAATTTAATAAAGCATAGGATAAAACAACATAAATTCAATTTAATAAAGCATAGGTTAAAACAACATAAATGCAATTTAATAAAGCATAGGATAAAACAAAGTAAATACAATTTAATAAAGCATAGGATAAAACAACATAAATAAAATTTAATAAAGCATAGGATAAAACAACATAAATACAATTTAATAAAGCATAAGATAAAACAACATAAATACAATTTAATAAAGCACAGGATAAAACAACATAAATAAAATTTAATAAAGCATAGGATAAAACAACATAAATAAAATTTAATAAAGCATAGGATAAAACAACGTAAATACAATTTAATAAAGCATAGGATAAAACAACATAAATAAAATTTAATAAAGCATAGGATAAAACAACATAAATACAATTTAATAAAGCATAAGATAAAACAACATAAATACAATTTAATAAAGCATAGGATAAAACAACATAAATTCAATTTAATAAAGCATAGGTTAAAACAACATAAATGCAATTTAATAAAGCATAGGATAAAACAAAGTAAATACAATTTAATAAAGCATAGTTTAAAACAACATAAATACAATTTAATAAAGCATTAGATAAAACAACATGAATATAATTTAGTAAAGCATAAGATAAAACAACATGAATACAATTTAATAAAGCATAGGATAAAACAACATAAATAAAATTTAATAAAGCATAGGATAAAACAACATAAATAAAATTTAATAAAGCATAGGATAAAACAACGTAAATACAATTTAATAAAGCATAGGATAAAACAACATAAATAAAATTTAATAAAGCATAGGATAAAACAACGTAAATACAATTTAATAAAGCATAGGATAAAACAACATAAATAAAATTTAATAAAGCATAGGATAAAACAACATAAATACAATTTAATAAAGCATAAGATAAAACAA
The DNA here is from genome assembly GCF_046119375.1 of Phyllobates terribilis. NCBI lineage: Eukaryota > Metazoa > Chordata > Amphibia > Anura > Dendrobatidae > Phyllobates > Phyllobates terribilis. The sequence goes on along the minus strand of NW_027362939.1, from coordinate 2,740,809 downwards.
CATGAATACAATTTAATAAAGCATAGGATAAAACAACATAAATACAATTTAATAAAGCATAGGTTAAAACAACATAAATGCAATTTAATAAAGCATAGGTTAAAACAACATAAATACACTTTAATCAAGCATAGGCTAAAACAACATAAATACACTTTAATAAAGCATAGGATAAAACAAATTAAATACAATTTAATAAAGCATAGGATAAAACAACATAAATACAATTTAATAAAGCATAAGATAAAACAACATGAATACAATTTAATAAAGCATAGGATAAAACAACGTAAATACTTTTTAATAAAGCATAGGATAAAACCACATAAATACAATTTAATAAAGCATAGGATAAAACAACATAAATAAAATTTAATAAAGCATAGGTTAAAACAACATAAATACAATTTAATAAAGCATAGGAAAAAACAACATAAATACAATTTATTAAATCATAGGATAAAACAACATAAATACAATTTAATAAAGCACAGGATAAAACAACATAAATAAAATTTAATAAAGCATAGGATAAAACAACATAAATACAATTTAATAAAGCATAGGATAAAACAACATAAATACAATTTAATAAAGCATAGGATAAAACAACATAAATACAATTTAATAAAGCATAGGATAAAACAACATAAATACAATTTAATAAAGCATAGGATAAAACAACATAAATAAAATTTAATAAAGCATAGGATAAAACAACATAAATACAATTTAATAAAGCATAGGATAAAACAACATAAATAAAATTTAATAAAGCATAGGTTAAAACAACATAAATACAATTTAATAAAGCATAGTTTAAAACAACATGAATACAATTTAATAAAGCATAGGACAAAACAACATAAATACAATTTAATAACGCATAGGATAAAACAACATAAATACAATTTAATGAAACATAGGATAAACAACATAAATACAATTTAATAAAGCATAGGACAAAACAACATAAATACAATTTAATAAAGCATATGTTAAAACAACATAAATACAATTTAATAAAGCATAGTTTAAAACAACATAAATACAATTTAATAAAGCATAGTTTAAAACAACATAAATACAATTTAATAAAGCATAGTTTAAAACAACATAAATACAATTTAATAAAGCATAGTTTAAAACAACATAAATACAATTTAATAAAGCATAGTTTAAAACAACATAAATACAATTTAATAAAGCATTAGATAAAACAACATGAATATAATTTAGTAAAGCATAAGATAAAACAACATGAATACAATTTAATAAAGCATAGGATAAAACAACATAAATAAAATTTAATAAAGCATAGGTTAAAACAACATAAATACAATTTAATAAAGCATAGTTTAAAACAACATAAATACAATTTAATAAAGCATAGGATAAAACCACAGAAATACAATTTAATAAAGCATAGGTTAAAACAACATAAATACAATTTAACAAAGCATAGGACAAAACAACATAAATACAATTTAATAAAGCATAGGATAAAACAACATAAATACAATTTATAAAGCATAGGATAAAACAACATAAATACAATTTAATAAAGCATAGGATAAAACAACATAAATACAATTTAATAAAGCATAGGATAAAACAACATAAATACACTTTAATCAAGCATAGGCTAAAACAACATAAATACACTTTAATAAAGCATAGGATAAAACAAATTAAATACAATTTAATAAAGCATAGGATAAAACAACATAAATACAATTTAATAAAGCATAAGATAAAACAACATGAATACAATTTAATAAAGCATAGGATAAAACAACGTAAATACTTTTTAATAAAGCATAGGATAAAACCACATAAATACAATTTAATAAAGCATAGTTTAAAACAACATAAATACAATTTAATAAAGCATAGTTTAAAACAACATAAATACAATTTAATAAAGCATAGTTTAAAACAACATAAATACAATTTAATAAAGCATAGTTTAAAACAACATAAATACAATTTAATAAAGCATTAGACAAAACAACATGAATATAATTTAGTAAAGCATAAGATAAAACAACATGAATACAATTTAATAAAGCATAGGATAAAACAACATAAATACAATTTAATAAAGCATAGTTTAAAACAACATAAATACAATTTAATAAAGCATAGGATAAAACCACAGAAATACAATTTAATAAAGCATAGGTTAAAACAACATAAATACAATTTAATAAAGCATAGGATAAAACCACAGAAATACAATTTAATAAAGCACAGGATAAAACAACATAAATACAATTTAATAAAGCATAGGATAAAACAACATAAATACAATTTAATAAAGCATAGGATAAAACAACATAAAACCAATTTAATAAAGCATAGGATAAAACAACATAAATACAATTTAATAAAGCACAGGATAAAACAACATAAATAAAATTTAATAAAGCATAGGATAAAACAACATACATAAAATTTAATAAAGCATGGGATAAAACAACGTAAATACAATTTAATAAAGCATAGGATAAAACAACATAAATAAAAGTTAATAAAGCATAGGATAAAACAACATAAATACAATTTAATAAAGCATAGGATAAAACAACATAAATTCAATTTAATAAAGCATAGGTTAAAACAACATAAATGCAATTTAATAAAGCATAGGATAAAACAAAGTAAATACAATTTAATAAAGCATAGGATAAAACAACATAAATAAAATTTAATAAAGCATAGGATAAAACAACATAAATACAATTTAATAAAGCATAAGATAAAACAACATAAATACAATTTAATAAAGCACAGGATAAAACAACATAAATAAAATTTAATAAAGCATAGGATAAAACAACATAAATAAAATTTAATAAAGCATAGGATAAAACAACGTAAATACAATTTAATAAAGCATAGGATAAAACAACATAAATAAAATTTAATAAAGCATAGGATAAAACAACATAAATACAATTTAATAAAGCATAAGATAAAACAACATAAATACAATTTAATAAAGCATAGGATAAAACAACATAAATTCAATTTAATAAAGCATAGGTTAAAACAACATAAATGCAATTTAATAAAGCATAGGATAAAACAAAGTAAATACAATTTAATAAAGCATAGTTTAAAACAACATAAATACAATTTAATAAAGCATTAGATAAAACAACATGAATATAATTTAGTAAAGCATAAGATAAAACAACATGAATACAATTTAATAAAGCATAGGATAAAACAACATAAATAAAATTTAATAAAGCATAGGATAAAACAACATAAATAAAATTTAATAAAGCATAGGATAAAACAACGTAAATACAATTTAATAAAGCATAGGATAAAACAACATAAATAAAATTTAATAAAGCATAGGATAAAACAACGTAAATACAATTTAATAAAGCATAGGATAAAACAACATAAATAAAATTTAATAAAGCATAGGATAAAACAACATAAATACAATTTAATAAAGCATAAGATAAAACAACATGAATACAATTTAATAAAGCATAGGATAAAACAACATAAATACAATTTAATAAAGCATAGGTTAAAACAACATAAATGCAATTTAATAAAGCATAGGTTAAAACAACATAAATACACTTTAATCAAGCATAGGCTAAAACAACATAAATACACTTTAATAAAGCATAGGATAAAACAAATTAAATACAATTTAATAAAGCATAGGATAAAACAACATAAATACAATTTAATAAAGCATAAGATAAAACAACATGAATACAATTTAATAAAGCATAGGATAAAACAACGTAAATACTTTTTAATAAAGCATAGGATAAAACCACATAAATACAATTTAATAAAGCATAGGATAAAACAACATAAATAAAATTTAATAAAGCATAGGTTAAAACAACATAAATACAATTTAATAAAGCATAGGAAAAAACAACATAAATACAATTTATTAAATCATAGGATAAAACAACATAAATACAATTTAATAAAGCACAGGATAAAACAACATAAATAAAATTTAATAAAGCATAGGATAAAACAACATAAATACAATTTAATAAAGCATAGGATAAAACAACATAAATACAATTTAATAAAGCATAGGATAAAACAACATAAATACAATTTAATAAAGCATAGGATAAAACAACATAAATACAATTTAATAAAGCATAGGATAAAACAACATAAATAAAATTTAATAAAGCATAGGATAAAACAACATAAATACAATTTAATAAAGCATAGGATAAAACAACATAAATAAAATTTAATAAAGCATAGGTTAAAACAACATAAATACAATTTAATAAAGCATAGTTTAAAACAACATGAATACAATTTAATAAAGCATAGGACAAAACAACATAAATACAATTTAATAACGCATAGGATAAAACAACATAAATACAATTTAATGAAACATAGGATAAACAACATAAATACAATTTAATAAAGCATAGGACAAAACAACATAAATACAATTTAATAAAGCATATGTTAAAACAACATAAATACAATTTAATAAAGCATAGTTTAAAACAACATAAATACAATTTAATAAAGCATAGTTTAAAACAACATAAATACAATTTAATAAAGCATAGTTTAAAACAACATAAATACAATTTAATAAAGCATAGTTTAAAACAACATAAATACAATTTAATAAAGCATAGTTTAAAACAACATAAATACAATTTAATAAAGCATTAGATAAAACAACATGAATATAATTTAGTAAAGCATAAGATAAAACAACATGAATACAATTTAATAAAGCATAGGATAAAACAACATAAATAAAATTTAATAAAGCATAGGTTAAAACAACATAAATACAATTTAATAAAGCATAGTTTAAAACAACATAAATACAATTTAATAAAGCATAGGATAAAACCACAGAAATACAATTTAATAAAGCATAGGTTAAAACAACATAAATACAATTTAATAAAGCATAGGACAAAACAACATAAATACAATTTAATAAAGCATAGGATAAAACAACATAAATACAATTTATAAAGCATAGGATAAAACAACATAAATACAATTTAATAAAGCATAGGATAAAACAACATAAATACAATTTAATAAAGCATAGGATAAAACAACATAAATACACTTTAATCAAGCATAGGCTAAAACAACATAAATACACTTTAATAAAGCATAGGATAAAACAAATTAAATACAATTTAATAAAGCATAGGATAAAACAACATAAATACAATTTAATAAAGCATAAGATAAAACAACATGAATACAATTTAATAAAGCATAGGATAAAACAACGTAAATACTTTTTAATAAAGCATAGGATAAAACCACATAAATACAATTTAATAAAGCATAGGATAAAACAACATAAATACAATTTAATAAAGCATAAGATAAAACAACATGAATACAATTTAATAAAGCATAGGATAAAACAACGTAAATACTTTTTAATAAAGCATAGGATAAAACCACATAAATGCAATTTATTAAAGCATAGGATAAAACAACATAAATAAAATTTAATAAAGCATAGGTTAAAACAACATAAATAAAATTTAATAAAGCATAGGTTAAAACAACATAAATACAATTTAATAAAGCATAGTTTAAAACAACATAAATACAATTTAATAAAGCATAGTTTAAAACAACATAAATACAATTTAATAAAGCATAGGATAAAACAACATAAATAAAATTTAATAAAGCATAGGATAAAACAACGTAAATACAATTTAATAAAGCATAGGATAAAACAACAAAAATTAAATTTAATAAAGCATAGGATAAAACAACATAAATACAATTTAATAAAGCATAGGATAAAACAACATAAATACAATTTAATAAAGCATAGGATAAAACAACATAAATACAATTTAATAACGCATATGATAAAACAACATAAATACAATTTAATGAAACATAGGATAAACAACATAAATACAATTTAATAAAGCATAGGACAAAACAACATAAATACAATTTAATAAAGCATATGTTAAAACAACATAAATACAATTTAATAAAGCATAGTTTAAAACAACATAAATACAATTTAATAAAGCATAGTTTAAAACAACATAAATACAATTTAATAAAGCATAGTTTAAAACAACATAAATACAATTTAATAAAGCATAGTTTAAAACAACATAAATACAATTTAATAAAGCATAGTTTAAAACAACATAAATACAATTTAATAAAGCATTAGATAAAACAACATGAATATAATTTAGTAAAGCATAAGATAAAACAACATGAATACAATTTAATAAAGCATAGGATAAAACAACATAAATAAAATTTAATAAAGCATAGGTTAAAACAACATAAATACAATTTAATAAAGCATAGTTTAAAACAACATAAATACAATTTAATAAAGCATAGGATAAAACCACAGAAATACAATTTAATAAAGCATAGGTTAAAACAACATAATACAATTTAATAAAGCATAGGATAAAACAACATAAATACAATTTAATGAAACATAGGATAAACAACATAAATACAATTTAATAAAGCATAGGACAAAACAACATAAATACAATTTAATAAAGCCTAGGATAAAACAACATAAATACAATTTAATGAAACATAGGATAAACAAAATAAATACAATTTAATAAAGCATAGTTTAAAACAACATAAATACAATTTAATAAAGCATATGTTAAAACAACATGAATACAATTTAATAAAGCATAAGATAAAACAACATGAATATAATTTAGTAAAGCATAAGATAAAACAACATGAATACAATTTAATAAAGCATAGGATAAAACAACGTAAATACTTTTTAATAAAGCATAGGATAAAACCACATAAATACAATTTAATAAAGCATAGGATAAAACAACATAAATAAAATTTAATAAAGCATAGGATAAAACAACATAAATACAATTTAATAAATCATAGGATAAAACAACATAAATACAATTTAATAAAGCACAGGATAAAACAACATAAATACAATTTAATAAAGCATAGGACAAAACAACATAAATAAAATTTAATAACGCATAGGATAAAACAACATAAATACAATTTAATGAAACATAGGATAAACAACATAAATACAATTTAATAAAGCATAGGACAAAACAACATAAATACAATTTAATAAAGCATATGTTAAAACAACATAAATACAATTTAATAAAGCATAGTTTAAAACAACATAAATACAATTTAATAAAGCATAGTTTAAAACAACATAAATACAATTTAATAAAGCATAGTTTAAAACAACATAAATACAATTTAATAAAGCATAGTTTAAAACAACATAAATACAATTTAATAAAGCATAGTTTAAAACAACATAAATACAATTTAATAAAGCATTAGACAAAACAACATGAATATAATTTAGTAAAGCATAAGATAAAACAACATGAATACAATTTAATAAAGCATAGGATAAAACAACATAAATACAATTTAATAAAGCATAGTTTAAAACAACATAAATACAATTTAATAAAGCATAGGATAAAACCACAGAAATACAATTTAATAAAGCATAGGTTAAAACAACATAAATACAATTTAATAAAGCATAGGATAAAACCACAGAAATACAATTTAATAAAGCACAGGATAAAACAACATAAATACAATTTAATAAAGCATAGGATAAAACAACATAAATACAATTTAATAAAGCATAGGATAAAACAACATAAAACCAATTTAATAAAGCATAGGATAAAACAACATAAATACAATTTAATAAAGCACAGGATAAAACAACATAAATAAAATTTAATAAAGCATAGGATAAAACAACATACATAAAATTTAATAAAGCATGGGATAAAACAACGTAAATACAATTTAATAAAGCATAGGATAAAACAACATAAATAAAAGTTAATAAAGCATAGGATAAAACAACATAAATACAATTTAATAAAGCATAGGATAAAACAACATAAATTCAATTTAATAAAGCATAGGTTAAAACAACATAAATGCAATTTAATAAAGCATAGGATAAAACAAAGTAAATACAATTTAATAAAGCATAGGATAAAACAACATAAATAAAATTTAATAAAGCATAGGATAAAACAACATAAATACAATTTAATAAAGCATAAGATAAAACAACATAAATACAATTTAATAAAGCACAGGATAAAACAACATAAATAAAATTTAATAAAGCATAGGATAAAACAACATAAATAAAATTTAATAAAGCATAGGATAAAACAACGTAAATACAATTTAATAAAGCATAGGATAAAACAACATAAATAAAATTTAATAAAGCATAGGATAAAACAACATAAATACAATTTAATAAAGCATAAGATAAAACAACATAAATACAATTTAATAAAGCATAGGATAAAACAACATAAATTCAATTTAATAAAGCATAGGTTAAAACAACATAAATGCAATTTAATAAAGCATAGGATAAAACAAAGTAAATACAATTTAATAAAGCATAGTTTAAAACAACATAAATACAATTTAATAAAGCATTAGATAAAACAACATGAATATAATTTAGTAAAGCATAAGATAAAACAACATGAATACAATTTAATAAAGCATAGGATAAAACAACATAAATAAAATTTAATAAAGCATAGGATAAAACAACATAAATAAAATTTAATAAAGCATAGGATAAAACAACGTAAATACAATTTAATAAAGCATAGGATAAAACAACATAAATAAAATTTAATAAAGCATAGGATAAAACAACGTAAATACAATTTAATAAAGCATAGGATAAAACAACATAAATAAAATTTAATAAAGCATAGGATAAAACAACATAAATACAATTTAATAAAGCATAAGATAAAACAACATGAATACAATTTAATAAAGCATAGGATAAAACAACATAAATACAATTTAATAAAGCATAGGTTAAAACAACATAAATGCAATTTAATAAAGCATAGGTTAAAACAACATAAATACACTTTAATCAAGCATAGGCTAAAACAACATAAATACACTTTAATAAAGCATAGGATAAAACAAATTAAATACAATTTAATAAAGCATAGGATAAAACAACATAAATACAATTTAATAAAGCATAAGATAAAACAACATGAATACAATTTAATAAAGCATAGGATAAAACAACGTAAATACTTTTTAATAAAGCATAGGATAAAACCACATAAATACAATTTAATAAAGCATAGGATAAAACAACATAAATAAAATTTAATAAAGCATAGGTTAAAACAACATAAATACAATTTAATAAAGCATAGGAAAAAACAACATAAATACAATTTATTAAATCATAGGATAAAACAACATAAATACAATTTAATAAAGCACAGGATAAAACAACATAAATAAAATTTAATAAAGCATAGGATAAAACAACATAAATACAATTTAATAAAGCATAGGATAAAACAACATAAATACAATTTAATAAAGCATAGGATAAAACAACATAAATACAATTTAATAAAGCATAGGATAAAACAACATAAATACAATTTAATAAAGCATAGGATAAAACAACATAAATAAAATTTAATAAAGCATAGGATAAAACAACATAAATACAATTTAATAAAGCATAGGATAAAACAACATAAATAAAATTTAATAAAGCATAGGTTAAAATAACATAAATACAATTTAATAAAGCATAGTTTAAAACAACATGAATACAATTTAATAAAGCATAGGACAAAACAACATAAATACAATTTAATAACGCATAGGATAAAACAACATAAATACAATTTAATGAAACATAGGATAAACAACATAAATACAATTTAATAAAGCATAGGACAAAACAACATAAATACAATTTAATAAAGCATATGTTAAAACAACATAAATACAATTTAATAAAGCATAGTTTAAAACAACATAAATACAATTTAATAAAGCATAGTTTAAAACAACATAAATACAATTTAATAAAGCATAGTTTAAAACAACATAAATACAATTTAATAAAGCATAGTTTAAAACAACATAAATACAATTTAATAAAGCATAGTTTAAAACAACATAAATACAATTTAATAAAGCATTAGATAAAACAACATGAATATAATTTAGTAAAGCATAAGATAAAACAACATGAATACAATTTAATAAAGCATAGGATAAAACAACATAAATAAAATTTAATAAAGCATAGGTTAAAACAACATAAATACAATTTAATAAAGCATAGTTTAAAACAACATAAATACAATTTAATAAAGCATAGGATAAAACCACAGAAATACAATTTAATAAAGCATAGGTTAAAACAACATAAATACAATTTAATAAAGCATAGGACAAAACAACATAAATACAATTTAATAAAGCATAGGATAAAACAACATAAATACAATTTATAAAGCATAGGATAAAACAACATAAATACAATTTAATAAAGCATAGGATAAAACAACATAAATACAATTTAATAAAGCATAGGATAAAACAACATAAATACACTTTAATCAAGCATAGGCTAAAACAACATAAATACACTTTAATAAAGCATAGGATAAAACAAATTAAATACAATTTAATAAAGCATAGGATAAAACAACATAAATACAATTTAATAAAGCATAAGATAAAACAACATGAATACAATTTAATAAAGCATAGGATAAAACAACGTAAATACTTTTTAATAAAGCATAGGATAAAACCACATAAATACAATTTAATAAAGCATAGGATAAAACAACATAAATAAAATTTAATAAAGCATAGGTTAAAACAACATAAATACAATTTAATAAAGCATAGGAAAAAACAACATAAATACAATTTAATAAATCATAGGATAAAACAACATAAATACAATTTAATAAAGCACAGGATAAAACAACATAAATAAAATTTAATAAAGCATAGGATAAAACAACATAAATACAATTTAATAAAGCATAGGATAAAACAACATAAATACAATTTAATAAAGCATAGGATAAAACAACATACATACAATTTAATAAAGCATAGGATAAAACAACATAAATACAATTTAATAAAGCATAGGATAAAACAACATAAATAAAATTTAATAAAGCATAGGATAAAACAACATAAATACAATTTAATAAAGCATAGGATAAAACAACATAAATAAAATTTAATAAAGCATAGGTTAAAACAACATAAATACAATTTAATAAAGCATAGTTTAAAACAACATAAATACAATTTAATAAAGCATAGGATAAAACCACAGAAATACAATTTAATAAAGCATAGGATAAAACAACATAAATACAATTTAATAAAGCATAGGACAAAACAACATAAATACAATTTAATAACGCATAGGATAAAACAACATAAATACAATTTAATGAAACATAGGATAAACAACATAAATACAATTTAATAAAGCATAGGACAAAACAACATAAATACAATTTAATAAAGCATATGTTAAAACAACATAAATACAATTTAATAAAGCATAGTTTAAAACAACATAAATACAATTTAATAAAGCATAGTTTAAAACAACATAAATACAATTTAATAAAGCATAGTTTAAAACAACATAAATACAATTTAATAAAGCATAGTTTAAAACAACATAAATACAATTTAATAAAGCATAGTTTAAAACAACATAAATACAATTTAATAAAGCATTAGATAAAACAACATGAATATAATTTAGTAAAGCATAAGATAAAACAACATGAATACAATTTAATAAAGCATAGGATAAAACAACATAAATAAAATTTAATAAAGCATAGGTTAAAACAACATAAATACAATTTAATAAAGCATAGTTTAAAACAACATAAATACAATTTAATAAAGCATAGGATAAAACCACAGAAATACAATTTAATAAAGCATAGGTTAAAACAACATAAATACAATTTAATAAAGCATAGGATAAAACCACAGAAATACAATTTAATAAAGCACAGGATAAAACAACATAAATACAATTTAATAAAGCATAGGATAAAACAACAGAAATACAATTTAATAAAGCATAGGATAAAACAACATAAAACCAATTTAATAAAGCATAGGATAAAACAACATAAATACAATTTAATAAATCATAGGATAAAACAACATAAATACAATTTAATAAAGCATAGGATAAAACAACATAAATAAAAGTTAATAAAGCATAGGATAAAACAACATAAATACAATTTAATAAAGCATAGGATAAAACAACATAAATACAATTTAATAAATCATAGGATAAAACAACATAAATACAATTTAATAAAGCACAGGATAAAACAACATAAATAAAATTTAATAAAGCATAGGATAAAACAACATAAATACAATTTAATAAAGCATAGGATAAAACAACATAAATTCAATTTAATAAAGCATAGGTTAAAACAACATAAATGCAATTTAATAAAGCATAGGATAAAACAACATAAATACAATTTAATAAAGCATAAGATAAAACAACATAAATACAATTTAATAAAGCACAGGATAAAACAACATAAATAAAATTTAATAAAGCATAGGATAAAACAACATAAATAAAATTTAATAAAGCATAGGATAAAACAACGTAAATACAATTTAATAAAGCATAGGATAAAACAACATAAATAAAATTTAATAAAGCATAGGATAAAACAACATAAATACAATTTAATAAAGCATAAGATAAAACAACATGAATACAATTTAATAAAGCATAGGATAAAACAACATAAATACAATTTAATAAAGCATAGGTTAAAACAACATAAATGAAATTTAATAAAGCATAGGTTAAAACAACATAAATACAATTTAATAAAGCATAGGACAAAACAACATAAATAAAATTTAATAAAGCATAGGATAAAACAACATAAATACAATTTATAAAGCATAGGATAAAACAACATAAATACAATTTAATAAAGCATAGGATAAAACAACATAAATACAATTTAATAAAGCATAGGATAAAACAACATAAATACACTTTAATCAAGCATAGGCTAAAACAACATAAATACACTTTAATAAAGCATAGGATAAAACAAATTAAATACAATTTAATAAAGCATAGGATAAAACAACATAAATACAATTTAATAAAGCATAAGATAAAACAACATGAATACAATTTAATAAAGCATAGGATAAAACAACGTAAATACTTTTTAATAAAGCATAGGATAAAACCACATAAATGCAATTTATTAAAGCATAGGATAAAACAACATAAATAAAATTTAATAAAGCATAGGTTAAAACAACATAAATAAAATTTAATAAAGCATAGGTTAAAACAACATAAATACAATTTAATAAAGCATAGTTTAAAACAACATAAATACAATTTAATAAAGCATAGTTTAAAACAACATAAATACAATTTAATAAAGCATAGGATAAAACAACATAAATAAAATTTAATAAAGCATAGGATAAAACAACGTAAATACAATTTAATAAAGCATAGGATAAAACAACAAAAATTAAATTTAATAAAGCATAGGATAAAACAACATAAATACAATTTAATAAAGCATAGGATAAAACAACATAAATACAATTTAATAAAGCATAGGATAAAACAACATAAATACAATTTAATAACGCATATGATAAAACAACATAAATACAATTTAATGAAACATAGGATAAACAACATAAATACAATTTAATAAAGCATAGGACAAAACAACATAAATACAATTTAATAAAGCATATGTTAAAACAACATAAATACAATTTAATAAAGCATAGTTTAAAACAACATAAATACAATTTAATAAAGCATAGTTTAAAACAACATAAATACAATTTAATAAAGCATAGTTTAAAACAACATAAATACAATTTAATAAAGCATAGTTTAAAACAACATAAATACAATTTAATAAAGCATAGTTTAAAACAACATAAATACAATTTAATAAAGCATTAGATAAAACAACATGAATATAATTTAGTAAAGCATAAGATAAAACAACATGAATACAATTTAATAAAGCATAGGATAAAACAACATAAATAAAATTTAATAAAGCATAGGTTAAAACAACATAAATACAATTTAATAAAGCATAGTTTAAAACAACATAAATACAATTTAATAAAGCATAGGATAAAACCACAGAAATACAATTTAATAAAGCATAGGTTAAAACAACATAAATACAATTTAATAAAGCATAGGATAAAACAACATAAATACAATTTAATGAAACATAGGATAAACAACATAAATACAATTTAATAAAGCATAGGACAAAACAACATAAATACAATTTAATAAAGCCTAGGATAAAACAACATAAATACAATTTAATGAAACATAGGATAAACAAAATAAATACAATTTAATAAAGCATAGTTTAAAACAACATAAATACAATTTAATAAAGCATATGTTAAAACAACATGAATACAATTTAATAAAGCATAAGATAAAACAACATGAATATAATTTAGTAAAGCATAAGATAAAACAACATGAATACAATTTAATAAAGCATAGGATAAAACAACGTAAATACTTTTTAATAAAGCATAGGATAAAACCACATAAATACAATTTAATAAAGCATAGGATAAAACAACATAAATAAAATTTAATAAAGCATAGGATAAAACAACATAAATACAATTTAATAAATCATAGGATAAAACTACATAAATACAATTTAATAAAGCACAGGATAAAACAACATAAATAAAATTTAATAAAGCATAGGATAAAACAACATAAATAAAATTTAATAAAGCATAGGATAAAACAACGTAAATACAATTTAATAAAGCATAGGATAAAACAACAAAAATTAAATTTAATAAAGCATAGGATAAAACAACATAAATACAATTTAATAAAGCATAGGATAAAACAACATAAATACAATTTAATAAAGCATAGGATAAAACAACATAAATACAATTTAATAAAGCATAGGATAAAACAACATAAATACAATTTAATAAAGCATAGGATAAAACAACATAAATAAAATTTAATAAAGCATAGGTTAAAACAACATAAATACAATTTAATAAAGCATAGTTTAAAACAACATAAATACAATTTAATAAAGCATAGTTTAAA
The DNA here is from genome assembly GCF_046119375.1 of Phyllobates terribilis. Lineage (NCBI taxonomy): Eukaryota > Metazoa > Chordata > Amphibia > Anura > Dendrobatidae > Phyllobates > Phyllobates terribilis. Next base: position 2,725,745 of record NW_027362939.1, on the reverse strand, counting down.
ACAACATAAATACAATTTAATAAAGCATAGGATAAAACCACAGAAATACAATTTAATAAAGCATAGGATAAAACAACATAAATACAATTTAATAAAGCATAGGACAAAACAACATAAATAAAATTTAATAACGCATAGGATAAAACAACATAAATACAATTTAATGAAACATAGGATAAACAACATAAATACAATTTAATAAAGCATAGGACAAAACAACATAAATACAATTTAATAAAGCATATGTTAAAACAACATAAATACAATTTAATAAAGCATAGTTTAAAACAACATAAATACAATTTAATAAAGCATAGTTTAAAACAACATAAATACAATTTAATAAAGCATAGTTTAAAACAACATAAATACAATTTAATAAAGCATAGTTTAAAACAACATAAATACAATTTAATAAAGCATAGTTTAAAACAACATAAATACAATTTAATAAAGCATTAGATAAAACAACATGAATATAATTTAGTAAAGCATAAGATAAAACAACATGAATACAATTTAATAAAGCATAGGATAAAACAACATAAATACAATTTAATAAAGCATAGTTTAAAACAACATAAATACAATTTAATAAAGCATAGGATAAAACCACAGAAATACAATTTAATAAAGCATAGGTTAAAACAACATAAATACAATTTAATAAAGCATAGGATAAAACCACAGAAATACAATTTAATAAAGCACAGGATAAAACAACATAAATACAATTTAATAAAGCATAGGATAAAACAACATAAATACAATTTAATAAAGCATAGGATAAAAAAACATAAAACCAATTTAATAAAGCATAGGATAAAACAACATAAATACAATTTAATAAAGCACAGGATAAAACAACATAAATAAAATTTAATAAAGCATAGGATAAAACAACATACATAAAATTTAATAAAGCATAGGATAAAACAACGTAAATACAATTTAATAAAGCATAGGATAAAACAACATAAATAAAAGTTAATAAAGCATAGGATAAAACAACATAAATACAATTTAATAAAGCATAGGATAAAACAACATAAATTCAATTTAATAAAGCATAGGTTAAAACAACATAAATGCAATTTAATAAAGCATAGGATAAAACAAAGTAAATACAATTTAATAAAGCATAGGATAAAACAACATAAATAAAATTTAATAAAGCATAGGATAAAACAACATAAATACAATTTAATAAAGCATAAGATAAAACAACATAAATACAATTTAATAAAGCACAGGATAAAACAACATAAATAAAATTTAATAAAGCATAGGATAAAACAACATAAATAAAATTTAATAAAGCATAGGATAAAACAACGTAAATACAATTTAATAAAGCATAGGATAAAACAACATAAATAAAATTTAATAAAGCATAGGATAAAACAACATAAATACAATTTAATAAAGCATAAGATAAAACAACATAAATACAATTTAATAAAGCATAGGATAAAACAACATAAATTCAATTTAATAAAGCATAGGTTAAAACAACATAAATGCAATTTAATAAAGCATAGGATAAAACAAAGTAAATACAATTTAATAAAGCATAGTTTAAAACAACATAAATACAATTTAATAAAGCATTAGATAAAACAACATGAATATAATTTAGTAAAGCATAAGATAAAACAACATGAATACAATTTAATAAAGCATAGGATAAAACAACATAAATAAAATTTAATAAAGCATAGGATAAAACAACATAAATAAAATTTAATAAAGCATAGGATAAAACAACGTAAATACAATTTAATAAAGCATAGGATAAAACAACATAAATAAAATTTAATAAAGCATAGGATAAAACAACGTAAATACAATTTAATAAAGCATAGGATAAAACAACATAAATAAAATTTAATAAAGCATAGGATAAAACAACATAAATACAATTTAATAAAGCATAAGATAAAACAACATGAATACAATTTAATAAAGCATAGGATAAAACAACATAAATACAATTTAATAAAGCATAGGTTAAAACAACATAAATGCAATTTAATAAAGCATAGGTTAAAACAACATAAATACACTTTAATCAAGCATAGGCTAAAACAACATAAATACACTTTAATAAAGCATAGGATAAAACAAATTAAATACAATTTAATAAAGCATAGGATAAAACAACATAAATACAATTTAATAAAGCATAAGATAAAACAACATGAATACAATTTAATAAAGCATAGGATAAAACAACGTAAATACTTTTTAATAAAGCATAGGATAAAACCACATAAATACAATTTAATAAAGCATAGGATAAAACAACATAAATAAAATTTAATAAAGCATAGGTTAAAACAACATAAATACAATTTAATAAAGCATAGGAAAAAACAACATAAATACAATTTAATAAATCATAGGATAAAACAACATAAATACAATTTAATAAAGCACAGGATAAAACAACATAAATAAAATTTAATAAAGCATAGGATAAAACAACATAAATACAATTTAATAAAGCATAGGATAAAACAACATAAATACAATTTAATAAAGCATAGGATAAAACAACATAAATACAATTTAATAAAGCATAGGATAAAACAACATAAATACAATTTAATAAAGCATAGGATAAAACAACATAAATAAAATTTAATAAAGCATAGGATAAAACAACATAAATACAATTTAATAAAGCATAGGATAAAACAACATAAATAAAATTTAATAAAGCATAGGTTAAAACAACATAAATACAATTTAATAAAGCATAGTTTAAAACAACATGAATACAATTTAATAAAGCATAGGACAAAACAACATAAATACAATTTAATAACGCATAGGATAAAACAACATAAATACAATTTAATGAAACATAGGATAAACAACATAAATACAATTTAATAAAGCATAGGACAAAACAACATAAATACAATTTAATAAAGCATATGTTAAAACAACATAAATACAATTTAATAAAGCATAGTTTAAAACAACATAAATACAATTTAATAAAGCATAGTTTAAAACAACATAAATACAATTTAATAAAGCATAGTTTAAAACAACATAAATACAATTTAATAAAGCATAGTTTAAAACAACATAAATACAATTTAATAAAGCATAGTTTAAAACAACATAAATACAATTTAATAAAGCATTAGATAAAACAACATGAATATAATTTAGTAAAGCATAAGATAAAACAACATGAATACAATTTAATAAAGCATAGGATAAAACAACATAAATAAAATTTAATAAAGCATAGGTTAAAACAACATAAATACAATTTAATAAAGCATAGTTTAAAACAACATAAATACAATTTAATAAAGCATAGGATAAAACCACAGAAATACAATTTAATAAAGCATAGGTTAAAACAACATAAATACAATTTAATAAAGCATAGGACAAAACAACATAAATACAATTTAATCAAGCATAGGCTAAAACAACATAAATACACTTTAATAAAGCATAGGATAAAACAAATTAAATACAATTTAATAAAGCATAGGATAAAACAACATAAATACAATTTAATAAAGCATAAGATAAAACAACATGAATACAATTTAATAAAGCATAGGATAAAACAACGTAAATACTTTTTAATAAAGCATAGGATAAAACCACATAAATACAATTTAATAAAGCATAGGATAAAACAACATAAATAAAATTTAATAAAGCATAGGTTAAAACAACATAAATACAATTTAATAAAGCATAGGAAAAAACAACATAAATACAATTTAATAAATCATAGGATAAAACAACATAAATACAATTTAATAAAGCACAGGATAAAACAACATAAATAAAATTTAATAAAGCATAGGATAAAACAACATAAATACAATTTAATAAAGCATAGGATAAAACAACATAAATACAATTTAATAAAGCATAGGATAAAACAACATAAATACAATTTAATAAAGCATAGGATAAAACCACAGAAATACAATTTAATAAAGCATAGGATAAAACAACATAAATACAATTTAATAAAGCATAGGACAAAACAACATAAATACAATTTAATAACGCATAGGATAAAACAACATAAATACAATTTAATGAAACATAGGATAAACAACATAAATACAATTTAATAAAGCATAGGACAAAACAACATAAATACAATTTAATAAAGCATATGTTAAAACAACATAAATACAATTTAATAAAGCATAGTTTAAAACAACATAAATACAATTTAATAAAGCATAGTTTAAAACAACATAAATACAATTTAATAAAGCATAGTTTAAAACAACATAAATACAATTTAATAAAGCATAGTTTAAAACAACATAAATACAATTTAATAAAGCATAGTTTAAAACAACATAAATACAATTTAATAAAGCATTAGATAAAACAACATGAATATAATTTAGTAAAGCATAAGATAAAACAACATGAATACAATTTAATAAAGCATAGGATAAAACAACATAAATAAAATTTAATAAAGCATAGGTTAAAACAACATAAATACAATTTAATAAAGCATAGTTTAAAACAACATAAATACAATTTAATAAAGCATAGGATAAAACCACAGAAATACAATTTAATAAAGCATAGGTTAAAACAACATAAATACAATTTAATAAAGCATAGGATAAAACCACAGAAATACAATTTAATAAAGCACAGGATAAAACAACATAAATACAATTTAATAAAGCATAGGATAAAACAACATAAATACAATTTAATAAAGCATAGGATAAAACAACATAAAACCAATTTAATAAAGCATAGGATAAAACAACATAAATACAATTTAATAAATCATAGGATAAAACAACATAAATACAATTTAATAAAGCACAGGATAAAACAACATAAATAAAATTTAATAAAGCATAGGATAAAACAACATACATAAAATTTAATAAAGCATAGGATAAAACAACGTAAATACAATTTAATAAAGCATAGGATAAAACAACATAAATAAAAGTTAATAAAGCATAGGATAAAACAATGTAAATACAATTTAATAAAGCATAGGATAAAACAACATAAATAAAATTTAATAAAGCATAGGATAAAACAACATAAATACAATTTAATAAAGCATAAGATAAAACAACATGAATACAATTTAATAAAGCATAGGATAAAACAACATAAATACAATTTAATAAAGCATAGGTTAAAACAACATAAATGAAATTTAATAAAGCATAGGTTAAAACAACATAAATACAATTTAATAAAGCATAGGACAAAACAACATAAATACAATTTAATAAAGCATAGGATAAAACAACATAAATACAATTTATAAAGCATAGGATAAAACAACATAAATACAATTTAATAAAGCATAGGATAAAACAACATAAATACAATTTAATAAAGCATAGGATAAAACAACATAAATACACTTTAATCAAGCATAGGCTAAAACAACATAAATACACTTTAATAAAGCATAGGATAAAACAAATTAAATACAATTTAATAAAGCATAGGATAAAACAACATAAATACAATTTAATAAAGCATAGGATAAAACAACATAAATACAATTTAATAAAGCATAGGATAAAACAACATAAATACAATTTAATAACGCATATGATAAAACAACATAAATACAATTTAATGAAACATAGGATAAACAACATAAATACAATTTAATAAAGCATAGGACAAAACAACATAAATACAATTTAATAAAGCATATGTTAAAACAACATAAATACAATTTAATAAAGCATAGTTTAAAACAACATAAATACAATTTAATAAAGCATAGTTTAAAACAACATAAATACAATTTAATAAAGCATAGTTTAAAACAACATAAATACAATTTAATAAAGCATAGTTTAAAACAACATAAATACAATTTAATAAAGCATAGTTTAAAACAACATAAATACAATTTAATAAAGCATTAGATAAAACAACATGAATATAATTTAGTAAAGCATAAGATAAAACAACATGAATACAATTTAATAAAGCATAGGATAAAACAACATAAATAAAATTTAATAAAGCATAGGTTAAAACAACATAAATACAATTTAATAAAGCATAGTTTAAACAACATAAATACAATTTAATAAAGCATAGGATAAAACCACAGAAATACAATTTAATAAAGCATAGGTTAAAACAACATAAATACAATTTAATAAAGCATAGGATAAAACAACATAAATACAATTTAATGAAACATAGGATAAACAACATAAATACAATTTAATAAAGCATAGGACAAAACAACATAAATACAATTGAATAAAGCCTAGGATAAAACAACATAAATACAATTTAATGAAACATAGGATAAACAAAATAAATACAATTTAATAAAGCATAGTTTAAAACAACATAAATACAATTTAATAAGGCATATGTTAAAACAACATGAATACAATTTAATAAAGCATAAGATAAAACAACATGAATAAAATTTAGTAAAGCATAAGATAAAACAACATGAATACAATTTAATAAAGCATAGGATAAAACTACATAAATACATTTTAATAAAGCATAGGATAAAACAACATAAATACAATTTAATAAAGCATAGGTTAAAACAACATAAATACAATTTAATAAAGCATAGGACAAAACAACATAAATACAATTTAATAAAGCATAGGATAAAACCACAGAAATACAATTTAATAAAGCATAGGATAAAACAACATAAATAAAATTTAATAAAGCATAGGATAAAACAACATGAATACAATTTAATGAAACATAGGATAAACAACATAAATACAATTTAATAAAGCATAGAAAAAAACAACATAAATACAATTTAATAAAGCATAGGATAAAACCACAGAAATACAATTTAATAAATCATAGGTTAAAACAACATAAATACAATTTAATAAAGCATAGGACAAAACAACATAAATACAATTTAATAAAGCATAGGATAAAACAACATAAATACAATTTAATGAAACATAGGATAAACAACATAAATACAATTTAATAAAGCATAGGACAAAACAACATAAATACAATTTAATAAAGCCTAGGATAAAACAACATAAATACAATTTAATGAAACATAGGATAAACAAAATAAATACAATTTAATAAAGCATAGTTTAAAACAACATAAATACAATTTAATAAAGCATATGTTAAAACAACATGAATACAATTTAATAAAGCATAGGATAAAACAACATAAATACTTTTTAATAAAGCATAGGATAAAACCACATAAATACAATTTAATAAAGCACAGGATAAAACAACATAAATACAATTTAATAAAGCATAGGATAAAACAACATAAATACAATTTAATAAAGCATAGGATAAAACAACATAAATAAAAGTTAATAAAGCATAGGATAAAACAACATAAATACAATTTAATAAAGCATAGGATAAAACAACATAAATTCAATTTAATAAAGCATAGGTTAAAACAACATAAATGCAATTTAATAAAGCATAGGATAAAACGACGTAAATACAATTTAATAAAGCATAGGATAAAACAACATAAATAAAATTTAATAAAGCATAGGATAAAACAACATAAATACAATTTAATAAAGCATAAGATAAAACAACATAAATACAATTTAATAAAGCACAGGATAAAACAACATAAATAAAATTTAATAAAGCATAGGATAAAACAACATAAATAAAATTTAATAAAGCATAGGATAAAACAACGTAAATACAATTTAATAAAGCATAGGATAAAACAACATAAATAAAATTTAATAAAGCATAGGATAAAACAACATAAATACAATTTAATAAAGCATAAGATAAAACAACATGAATACAATTTAATAAAGCATAGGATAAAACAACATAAATACAATTTAATAAAGCATAGGTTAAAACAACATAAATGCAATTTAATAAAGCATAGGTTAAAACAACATGAATACAATTTAATAAAGCATAGGACAAAACAACATAAATACAATTTAATAAAGCATAGGATAAAACAACATAAATACAATTTATAAAGCATAGGATAAAACAACATAAATACAATTTAATAAAGCATAGGATAAAACAACATAAATACAATTTAATAAAGCATAGGATAAAACAACATAAATACAATTTAATCAAGCATAGGCTAAAACAACATAAATACACTTTAATAAAGCATAGGATAAAACAAATTAAATACAATTTAATAAAGCATAGGATAAAACAACATAAATACAATTTAATAAAGCATAAGATAAAACAACATGAATACAATTTAATAAAGCATAGGATAAAACAACGTAAATACTTTTTAATAAAGCATAGGATAAAACCACATAAATACAATTTAATAAAGCATAGGATAAAGCAACATAAATAAAATTTAATAAAGCATAGGTTAAAACAACATAAATACAATTTAATAAAGCATAGGATAAAACAACATAAATACAATTTAATAAATCATAGGACAAAACAACATAAATACAATTTAATAACGCATAGGATAAAACAACATAAATACAATTTAATAAAGCATAGGACAAAACAACATAAATACAATTTAATAACGCATAGGATAAAATAACATAAATACAATTTAATGAAACATAGGATAAACAACATAAATACAATTTAATAAAGCATAGGACAAAACAACATAAATACAATTTAATAAAGCATATGTTAAAACAACATAAATACAATTTAATAAAGCATAGTTTAAAACAACATAAATACAATTTAATAAAGCATAGTTTAAAACAACATAAATACAATTTAATAAAGCATAGTTTAAAACAACATAAATACAATTTAATAAAGCATAGTTTAAAACAACATAAATACAATTTAATAAAGCATAGTTTAAAACAACATAAATACAATTTAATAAAGCATTAGATAAAACAACATGAATATAATTTAGTAAAGCATAAGATAAAACAACATGAATACAATTTAATAAAGCATAGGATAAAAGAACATAAATAAAATTTAATAAAGCATAGGTTAAAACAACATAAATACAATTTAATAAAGCATAGTTTAAAACAACATAAATACAATTTAATAAAGCATAGGATAAAACCACAGAAATACAATTTAATAAAGCATAGGTTAAAACAACATAAATACAATTTAATAAAGCATAGGACAAAACAACATAAATACAATTTAATAAAGCATAGGATAAAACAACATAAATACAATTTAATGAAACATAGGATAAACAACATAAATACAATTTAATAAAGCATAGGACAAAACAACATAAATACAATTTAATAAAGCCTAGGATAAAACAACATAAATACAATTTAATGAAACATAGGATAAACAAAATAAATACAATTTAATAAAGCATAGTTTAAAACAACATAAATACAATTTAATAAAGCATATGTTAAAACAACATGAATACAATTTAATAAAGCATAAGATAAAACAACATGAATATAATTTAGTAAAGCATAAGATAAAACAACATGAATACAATTTAATAAAGCATAGGATAAAACAACATAAATACAATTTAATAAAGCATAGGACAAAACAACATAAATACAATTTAATAAAGCATAGGATAAAACAACATAAATAAAATTTAATAAAGCATAGGATTAAACAACATAAATACAATTTAATGAAACATAGGATAAACAACATAAATACAATTTAATAAAGCATAGAAAAAAACAACATAAATACAATTTAATAACGCATAGGATAAAACAACATAAATACAATTTAATGAAACATAGGATAAACAACATAAATACAATTTAATAAAGCATAGGACAAAACAACATAAATACAATTTAATAAAGCATATGTTAAAACAACATAAATACAATTTAATAAAGCATAGTTTAAAACAACATAAATACAATTTAATAAAGCATAGTTTAAAACAACATAAATACAATTTAATAAAGCATAGTTTAAAACAACATAAATACAATTTAATAAAGCATTAGATAAAACAACAGGAATATAATTTAGTAAAGCATAAGATAAAACAACATGAATACAATTTAATAAAGCATAGGATAAAACAACATAAATAAAATTTAATAAAGCATAGGTTAAAACAACATAAATACAATTTAATAAAGCATAGGATAAAACAACATAAATACAATTTAATGAAACATAGGATAAACAACATAAATACAATTTAATAAAGCATAGAAAAAAACAACATAAATACAATTTAATAACGCATAGGATAAAACAACATAAATACAATTTAATGAAACATAGGATAAACAACATAAATACAATTTAATAAAGCATAGGACAAAACAGCATAAATACAATTTAATAAAGCATATGTTAAAACAACATAAATACAATTTAATAAAGCATAGTTTAAAACAACATAAATACAATTTAATAAAGCATAGTTTAAAACAACATAAATACAATTTAATAAAGCATAGTTTAAAACAACATAAATACAATTTAATAAAGCATAGTTTAAAACAACATAAATACAATTTAATAAAGCATAGTTTAAAACAACATAAATAAAATTTAATAAAGCATTAGATAAAACAACATGAATATAATTTAGTAAAGCATAAGATAAAACAACATGAATACAATTTAATAAAGCATAGGATAAAACAACATAAATAAAATTTAATAAAGCATAGGTTAAAACAACATAAATACAATTTAATAAAGCATAGTTTAAAACAACATAAATACAATTTAATAAAGCATAGGACAAAACAACATAAATACAATTTAATAAAGCATAGGACAAAACAACATAAATACAATTTAATAAAGCCTAGGATAAAACAACATAAATACAATTTAATGAAACATAGGATAAACAAAATAAATACAATTTAATAAAGCATAGTTTAAAACAACATAAATACAATTTAATAAAGCATATGTTAAAACAACATGAATACAATTTAATAAAGCATAGGATAAAACAACATAAATACTTTTTAATAAAGCATAGGATAAAACCACATAAATACAATTTAATAAAGCACAGGATAAAACCACATAAATACAATTTAATAAAGCATAGGATAAAACAACATAAATAAAATTTAATAAAGCATAGGATAAAACAACATAAATAAAATTTAATAAAGCATAGGATAAAACAACGTAAATACAATTTAATAAAGCATAGGATAAAACAACATAAATAAAATTTAATAAAGCATAGTTTAAAACAACATAAATACAATTTAATAAAGCATAGGATAAAACAACATAAATACAATTTAATAAAGCATAGGACAAAACAACATAAATACAACTTAATAACGCATAGGATAAAACAACATAAATACAATTTAATGAAACATAGGATAAACAACATAAATACAATTTAATAAAGCATAGGACAAAACAACATAAATACAATTTGATAAAGCATAGTTTAAAACAACATAAATACAATTTAATAAAGCATAGTTTAAAACATCATAAATACAATTTACTAAAGCATAGTTTAAAACAACATAAATACAATTTAATAAAGCATAGTTTAAAACAACATAAATACAATTTAATAAAGCATAGTTTAAAACAACATAAATACAATTTAATAAAGCATTAGATAAAACAACATGAATATAATTTAGTAAAGCATAAGATAAAACAACATGAATACAATTTAATAAAGCATAGGATAAAACAACATAAATAAAATTTAATAAAGCATAGGTTAAAACAACATAAATACAATTTAATAAAGCATAGTTTAAAACAACATAAATACAATTTAATAAAGCATAGTTTAAAACAACATAAATACAATTTAATAAAGCATAGGATAAAACCACAGAAATACAATTTAATAAAGCATAGGTTAAAACAACATAAATACAATTTAATAAAGCATAGGATAAAACAACATAAATACAATTTAATGAAACATAGGATAAACAACATAAATACAATTTAATAAAGCATAGGACAAAACAACATAAATACAATTTAATAAAGCCTAGGATAAACCAACATAAATACAATTTAATGAAACATAGGATAAACAAAATAAATACAATTTAATAAAGCATAGTTTAAAACAACATAAATACAATTTAATAAAGCATAGTTTAAAACAACATAAATACAATTTAATAAAGCATAGGATAAAACCACAGAAATACAATTTAATAAAGCATATGTTAAAACAACATGAATACAATTTAATAAAGCATAGGATAAAACCACAGAAATACAATTTAATAAAGCATAGGATAAAACAACATAAATACAATTTAATGAAACATAGGATAAACAACATAAATACAATTTAATAAAGCATAGAAAAAAACAACATAAATACAATTTAATAACGCATAGGATAAAACAACATAAATACAATTTAATGAAACATAGGATAAACAACATAAATACAATTTAATAAAGCATAGGACAAAACAACATAAATACAATTTAATAAAGCATATGTTAAAACAACATAAATACAATTTAATAAAGCATAGTTTAAAACTACATAAATACAATTTAATAAAGCATAGTTTAAAACAACATAAATACAATTTAATAAAGCATAGTTTAAAACAACATAAATACAATTTAATAAAGCATAGTTTAAAACAACATAAATACAATTTAATAAAGCATAGTTTAAAACAACATAAATACAATTTAATAAAGCATTAGATAAAACAACATGAATATAATTTAGTAAAGCATAAGATAAAACAACATGAATACAATTTAATAAAGCATAGGATAAAACAACATAAATAAAATTTAATAAAGCATAGGTTAAAACAACATAAATACAATTTAATAAAGCATAGTTTAAAACAACATAAATACAATTTAATAAAGCATAGGATAAAACCACAGAAATACAATTTAATAAAGCATAGGTTAAAACAACATAAATACAATTTAATAAAGCATAGGACAAAACAACATAAATACAATTTAATAAAGCATAGGATAAAACAACATAAATACAATTTAATGAAAGATAGGATAAACAACATAAATACAATTTAATAAAGCATAGGACAAAACAACATAAATACAATTTAATAAAGCCTAGGATAAAACAACATAAATACAATTTAATGAAACATAGGATAAACAAAATAAATACAATTTAATAAAGCATAGTTTAAAACAACATAAATACAATTTAATAAAGCATATGTTAAAACAACATGAATACAATTTAATAAAGCATAGGATAAAACAACATAAATACTTTTTAATAAAGCATAGGATAAAACCACATAAAACCAATTTAATAAAGCATAGGATAAAACAACATAAATACAATTTAATAAATCATAGGATAAAACAACATAAATACAATTTAATAAAGCACAGGATAAAACAACATAAATAAAATTTAATAAAGCATAGGATAAAACAACATACATAAAATTTAATAAAGCATAGGATAAAACAACGTAAATACAATTTAATAAAGCATAGGATAAAACAACATAAATTCAATTTAAGAAAGCATAGGTTAAAACAACATAAATGCAATTTAATAAAGCATAGGATAAAACAACGTAAATACAATTTAATAAAGCATAGGATAAAACAACATAAATAAAATTTAATAAAGCATAGGATAAAACAACATAAATACAATTTAATAAAGCATAAGATAAAACAACATAAATACACTTTAATAAAGCACAGGATAAAACAACATAAATAAAATTTAATAAAGCATAGGATAAAACAACGTAAATACAATTTAATAAAGCATAGGATAAAACCACAGAAATACAATTTAATAAAGCATAGGATAAAACAACATAAATACAATTTAATAAAGCATAGGACAAAACAACATAAATACAATTTAATAACGCATAGGATAAAACAACATAAATACAATTTAATAAAACATAGGATAAACAACATAAATACAATTTAATAAAGCATAGGACAAAACAACATAAATACAATTTAATAAAGCATATGTTAAAACAACATAAATACAATTTAATAAAGCATAGTTTAAAACAACATAAATACAATTTAATAAAGCATAGTTTAAAACAACATAAATACAATTTAATAAAGCATTAGATAAAACAATATGAATATAATTTAGTAAAGCATAAGATAAAACAACATGAATACAATTTAATAAAGCATAGGATAAAACAACATAAATAAAATTTAATAAAGCATAGGTTAAAACAACATAAATACAATTTAATAAAGCATAGTTTAAAACAACATAAATACAATTTAATAAAGCATAGGATAAAACCACAGAATTCAATTTAATAAAGCATAGGTTAAAACAACATAAATACAATTTAATAAAGCATAGGACAAAACAACATAAATACAATTTAATAAAGCATAGGATAAAACAACATAAATACAATTTAATGAAACATAGGATAAACAACATAAATACAATTTAATAAAGCATAGGACAAAACAACATAAATACAATTTAATAAAGCCTAGGATAAAACAACATAAATACAATTTAATGAAACATAGGATAAACAAAATAAATACAATTTAATGAAGCATAGTTTAAAACAACATAAATACAATTTAATAAAGCATAGTTTAAAACAACATAAATACAATTTAATAAAGCATAGGATAAAACAACATAAATACAATTTAATAAAGCATAGGTTAAAACAACATAAATACAATTTAATAAAGCATAGGACAAAACAACATAAATACAATTTAATAAAGCATAGGATAAAACCACAGAAATACAATTTAATAAAGCATAGGATAAAACAACATAAATACAATTTAATAAAGCATAGGACAAAACAACATAAATACAATTTAATAAAGCATAGGATAAAACAACATGAATAAAATTTAATAAAGCATAGGATAAAACAACATAAATACAATTTAATGAAACATAGGATATACAACATAAATACAATTTAATAAAGCATAGGGCAAAACAACATAAATACAATTTAATAAAGCATATGTTTAAACAACATAAATACAATTTAATAAAGCATAAGATAAAACAACATGAATATAATTTAGTAAAGCATAAGATAAAACAACATGAATACAATTTAATAAAACATAGGTTAAAACAACATAAATACAATTCAAGAAAGCATAGGATAAAACTACATAAATACATTTTAATAAAGCATAGGATAAAACAACATAAATACAATTTAATAAAGCATAGGTTAAAACAACATAAATACAATTTAATAAAGCATAGGACAAAACAACATAAATACAATTTAATAAAGCATAGGATAAAACAACATAAATACAATTTATAAAGCATAGGATAAAACAACATAAATACAATTTAATAAAGCATAGGATAAAACAACATAAATACAATTTAATAAAGCATAGGATAAAACAACATAAATACAATTTAATAAAGCATAGGTTAAAACAACATAAATGCAATTTAATAAAGCATAGGTTAAAACAACATAAATACAATTTAATAAAGCATAGTTTAAAACAACATAAATACAATTTAATAAAGCATAGGATAAAACAACATAAATACAATTTAATAATGCATAAGATAAAACAACATGAATACAATTTAATAAAGCATAGGATAAAACAACGTAAATACTTTTTAATAAAGCATAGGATAAAACCACATAAATACAATTTAATAAAGCATAGGATAAAACAACATAAATAAAATTTAATAAAGCATAGTTTAAAACAACATAAATACAATTTAATAAAGCATAGGATGAAACAACATAAATACAATTTAATAAATCATAGGATAAAACAACATAAATACAATTTAATAAAGCACAGGATAAAACAACATAAATAAAATTTAATAAAGCATAGGATAAAACAACATAAATAAAATTTAATAAAGCATAGGATAAAACAATGTAAATACAATTTAATAAAGCATAGGATAAAACAACATAAATACAATTTAATAAAGCATAGGATAAAACAACATAAATACAATTTAAGAAAGCATAGGATAAAACTACATAAATACATTTAAATAAAGCATAGGATAAAACAACATAAATACATTTAAATAAAGCATAGGATAAAACAACATAAATACAATTTATAAAGCATAGGATAAAACAACATAAATACAATTTAATAAAGCATAGGATAAAACAACATAAATACAATTTAATAAAGCATAGGATAAAACAACATAAATACAATTTAATAAAGCATAGGTTAAAACAACATAAATGCAATTTAATAAAGCATAGGTTAAAACAACATAAATACAATTTAATAAAGCATAGTTTAAAACAACATAAATACAATTTAATAAAGCATAGGATAAAACAACATAAATACAATTTAATAAAGCATAGGACAAAACAACATAAATACAACTTAATAACGCATAGGATAAAACAACATAAATACAATTTAATGAAACATAGGATAAACAACATAAATACAATTTAATAAAGCATAGGACAAAACAACATAAATACAATTTGATAAAGCATAGTTTAAAACAACATAAATACAATTTAATAAAGCATAGTTTAAAACAACATAAATACAATTTAATAAAGCATAGTTTAAAACAACATAAATACAATTTAATAAAGCATAGTTTAAAACAACATAAATACAATTTAATAAAGCATTAGATAAAACAACATGAATATAATTTAGTAAAGCATAAGATAAAACAACATGAATACAATTTAATAAAGCATAGGATAAAACAACATAAATAAAATTTAATAAAGCATAGGTTAAAACAACATAAATACAATTTAATAAAGCATAGTTTAAAACAACATAAATACAATTTAATAAAGCATAGTTTAAAACAACATAAATACAATTTAATAAAGCATAGGATAAAACCACAGAAATACAATTTAATAAAGCATAGGATAAAACAACATAAATACAATTTAATAAAGCATAGGACAAAACAACATAAATACAATTTAATAAAGCATAGGATAAAACAACATAAATAAAATTTAATAAAGCATAGGATAAAACAACATAAATACAATTTAATGAAACATAGGATAAACAACATAAATTCAATTTAATAAAGCATAGAAAAAAACAACATAAATACAATTTAATAAAGCATAGGATAAAACAACATAAATACAATTTAATGAAACATAGGATAAACAACATAAATACAATTTAATAAAGCATAGGACAAAACAACATAAATACAATTTAATAAAGCATAGGATAAAACAACATAAATACAATTTAATGAAACATAGGATAAACAAAATAAATACAATTTAATAAAGCATAGGATAAAACCACAGAAATACAATTTAATAAAGCATAGGATAAAACAACATAAATACAATTTAATAAAGCATAGGACAAAACAACATAAATACAACTTAATAACGCATAGGATAAAACAACATAAATACAATTTAATGAAACATAGGATAAACAACATAAATACAATTTAATAAAGCATAGGACAAAACAACATAAATACAATTTAATAAAGCATATGTTAAAACAACATAAATACAATTTAATAAAGCATAGTTTAAAACCACAGAAATACAATTTAATATGGCATAGTTTAAAACCACAGAAATACAATTTAATAAAGCATAGTTTAAAACAACATAAATACAATTTAATAAAGCATTAGATAAAACAACATGAATATAATTTAGTAAAGCATAAGATAAAACAACATGAATACAATTTAATAAAGCATAGGATAAAACAACATAAATAAAATTTAATAAAGCATAGTTTAAAACAACATAAATACAATTTAATAAAGCATAGTTTAAAACAACATAAATACAATTTAATAAAGCATAGTTTAAAACAACATAAATAAAATTTAATAAAGCATAGGATAAAACCACAGAAATACAATTTAATAAAGCATAGGATAAAACAACATAAATACAATTTAATAAAGCATAGGACAAAACAACATAAATACAATTTAATAAAGCATAGGATAAAACAACATAAATAAAATTTAATAAAGCATAGGATAAAACAACATAAATACAATTTAATGAAACATAGGATAAACAACATAAATACAATTTAATAAAGCATAGAAAAAAACAACATAAATACAATTTAATAAAGCATAGGATAAAACAACATAAATACAATTTAATGAAACATAGGATAAACAACATAAATACAATTTAATAAAGCATAGGACAAAACAACATAAATACAATTTAATAAAGCATAGGATAAAATAACATAAATACAATTTAATGAAACATAGGATAAACAAAATAAATACAATTTAATAAAGCATAGTTTAAAACAACATAAATACAATTTAATAAAGCATATGTTAAAACAACATGAATACAATTTAATAAAGCATAAGATAAAACAACATGAATATAATTTAGTAAAGCTTAAGATAAAACAACATGAATACAATTTAATAAAGCATAGGTTAAAACAACATAAATACAATTTAAGAAAGCATAGGATAAAACAACATAACTAAAATTTAATAAAGCATAGGATAAAACAATGTAAATACAATTTAATAAAGCATAGGATAAAACAACATAAATACAATTTAATAAAGCAAAGGATAAAACAACATAAATACAATTTAAGAAAGCATAGGATAAAACTACATAAATACATTTAAATAAAGCATAGGATAAAACAACATAAATACATTTAAATAAAGCATAGGATAAAACAACATAAATACAATTTATAAAGCATAGGATAAAACAACATAAATACAATTTAATAAAGCATAGGATAAAACAACATAAATACAATTTAATAAAGCATAGGATAAAACAACATAAATACAATTTAATAAAGCATAGGTTAAAACAACATAAATGCAATTTAATAAAGCATAGGTTAAAACAACATAAATACAATTTAATAAAGCATAGTTTAAAACAACATAAATACAATTTAATAAAGCATAGGATAAAACAACATAAATACAATTTAATAAAGCATAGGACAAAACAACATAAATACAACTTAACGCATAGGATAAAACAACATAAATACAATTTAATGAAACATAGGATAAACAACATAAATACAATTTAATAAAGCATAGGACAAAACAACATAAATACAATTTGATAAAGCATAGTTTAAAACAACATAAATACAATTTAATAAAGCATAGTTTAAAACAACATAAATACAATTTAATAAAGCATAGTTTAAAACAACATAAATACAATTTAATAAAGCATAGTTTAAAACAACATAAATACAATTTAATAAAGCATAGTTTAAAACAACATAAATACAATTTAATAAAGCATTAGATAAAACAACATGAATATAATTTAGTAAAGCATAAGATAAAACAGCATGAATACAATTTAATAAAGCATAGGATAAAACAACATAAATAAAATTTAATAAAGCATAGGTTAAAACAACATAAATACAATTTAATAAAGCATAGTTTAAAACAACATAAATACAATTTAATAAAGCATAGTTTAAAACAACATAAATACAATTTAATAAAGCATAGTTTAAAACCACAGAAATACAATTTAATAAAGCATAGTTTAAAACAACATAAATACAATTTAATAAAGCATTAGATAAAACAACATGAATATAATTTAGTAAAGCATAAGATAAAACAACATGAATACAATTTAATAAAGCATAGGATAAAACAACATAAATAAAATTTAATAAAGCATAGGTTAAAACAACATAAATACAATTTAATAAAGCATAGTTTAAAACAACATAAATACAATTTAATAAAGCATAGTTTAAAACCACAGAAATACAATTTAATAAAGCATAGGATAAAACAACATAAATACAATTTAATAAAGCATAGGACAAAACAACATAAATACAATTTAATAAAGCATAGGATTAAACAACATAAATAAAATTTAATAAAGCATAGGATAAAACAACATAAATACAATTTAATGAAACATAGGATAAACAACATAAATACAATTTAATAAAGCATAGAAAAAAACAACATAAATACAATTTAATAAAGCATAGGATAAAACAACATAAATACAATTTAATGAAACATAGGATAAACAACATAAATACAATTTAATAAAGCATAGGACAAAACAACATAAATACAACTTAATAACGCATAGGATAAAACAACATAAATACAATTTAATGAAACATAGGATAAACAACATAAATACAATTTAATAAAGCATAGGACAAAACAACATAAATACAATTTAATAAAGCATATGTTAAAACAACATAAATACAATTTAATAAAGCATAGTTTAAAACCACAGAAATACAATTTAATAAAGCATAGTTTAAAACCACAGAAATACAATTTAATAAAGCATAGTTTAAAACAACATAAATACAATTTAATAAAGCATTAGATAAAACAACATGAATATAATTTAGTAAAGCATAAGATAAAACAACATGAATACAATTTAATAAAGCATAGGATAAAACAACATAAATAAAATTTAATAAAGCATAGGTTAAAACAACATAAATACAATTTAATAAAGCATAGTTTAAAACAACATAAATACAATTTAATAAAGCATAGTTTAAAACCACAGAAATACAATTTAATAAAGCATAGGATAAAACAACATAAATACAATTTAATAAAGCATAGGACAAAACAACATAAATACAATTTAATAAAGCATAGGATTAAACAACATAAATAAAATTTAATAAAGCATAGGATAAAACAACATAAATACAATTTAATGAAACATAGGATAAACAACATAAATACAATTTAATAAAGCATAGAAAAAAACAACATAAATACAATTTAATAAAGCATAGGATAAAACAAAATAAATACAATTTAATGAAACATAGGATAAACAACATAAATACAATTTAATAAAGCATAGGACAAAACAACATAAATACAACTTAATAACGCATAGGATAAAACAGCATAAATACAATTTAATGAAACATAGGATAAACAACATAAATACAATTTAATAAAGCATAGGACAAAACAACATAAATACAATTTAATAAAGCATATGTTAAAACAACATAAATACAATTTAATAAAGCATAGTTTAAAACCACAGAAATACAATTTAATAAAGCATAGTTTAAAACCACAGAAATACAATTTAATAAAGCATAGTTTAAAACAACATAAATACAATTTAATAAAGCATTAGATAAAACAACATGAATATAATTTAGTAAAGCATAAGATAAAACAACATGAATACAATTTAATAAAGCATAGGATAAAACAACATAAATAAAATTTAATAAAGCATAGGTTAAAACAACATAAATACAATTTAATAAAGCATAGTTTAAAACAACATAAATACAATTTAATAAAGCATAGTTTAAAACAACATAAATACAATTTAATAAAGCATAGGATAAAACCACAGAAATACAATTTAATAAAGCATAGGATAAAACAACATAAATACAATTTAATAAAGCATAGGACAAAACAACATAAATACAATTTAATAAAGCATAGGATAAAACAACATAAATAAAATTTAATAAAGCATAGGATAAAACAACATAAATACAATTTAATGAAACATAGGATAAACAACATAAATACAATTTAATAAAGCATAGAAAAAAACAACATAAATACAATTTAATAAAGCATAGGATAAAACAACATAAATACAATTTAATGAAACATAGGATAAACAACATAAATACAATTTAATAAAGCATAGGACAAAACAACATAAATACAATTTAATAAAGCATAGGATAAAATAACATAAATACAATTTAATGAAACATAGGATAAACAAAATAAATACAATTTAATAAAGCATAGTTTAAAACAACATAAATACAATTTAATAAAGCATATGTTAAAACAACATGAATACAATTTAATAAAGCATAAGATAAAACAACATGAATATAATTTAGTAAAGCTTAAGATAAAACAACATGAATACAATTTAATAAAGCATAGGTTAAAACAACATAAATACAATTTAAGAAAGCATAGGATAAAACAATGTAAATACAATTTAATAAAGCATAGGATAAAACAACATAAATACAATTTAATAAAGCAAAGGATAAAACAACATAAATACAATTTAAGAAAGCATAGGATAAAACTACATAAATACATTTAAATAAAGCATAGGATAAAACAACATAAATACATTTAAATAAAGCATAGGATAAAACAACATAAATACAATTTATAAAGCATAGGATAAAACAACATAAATACAATTTAATAAAGCATAGGATAAAACAACATAAATACAATTTAATAAAGCATAGGATAAAACAACATAAATACAATTTAATAAAGCATAGGTTAAAACAACATAAATGCAATTTAATAAAGCATAGGTTAAAACAACATAAATACAATTTAATAAAGCATAGTTTAAAACAACATAAATACAATTTAATAAAGCATAGGATAAAACAACATAAATACAATTTAATAAAGCATAGGACAAAACAACATAAATACAACTTAACGCATAGGATAAAACAACATAAATACAATTTAATGAAACATAGGATAAACAACATAAATACAATTTAATAAAGCATAGGACAAAACAACATAAATACAATTTGATAAAGCATAGTTTAAAACAACATAAATACAATTTAATAAAGCATAGTTTAAAACAACATAAATACAATTTAATAAAGCATAGTTTAAAACAACATAAATACAATTTAATAAAGCATAGTTTAAAACAACATAAATACAATTTAATAAAGCATAGTTTAAAACAACATAAATACAATTTAATAAAGCATTAGATAAAACAACATGAATATAATTTAGTAAAGCATAAGATAAAACAACATGAATACAATTTAATAAAGCATAGGATAAAACAACATAAATAAAATTTAATAAAGCATAGGTTAAAACAACATAAATACAATTTAATAAAGCATAGTTTAAAACAACATAAATACAATTTAATAAAGCATAGTTTAAAACAACATAAATACAATTTAATAAAGCATAGTTTAAAACCACAGAAATACAATTTAATAAAGCATAGTTTAAAACAACATAAATACAATTTAATAAAGCATTAGATAAAACAACATGAATATAATTTAGTAAAGCATAAGATAAAACAACATGAATACAATTTAATAAAGCATAGGATAAAACAACATAAATAAAATTTAATAAAGCATAGGTTAAAACAACATAAATACAATTTAATAAAGCATAGTTTAAAACAACATAAATACAATTTAATAAAGCATAGTTTAAAACCACAGAAATACAATTTAATAAAGCATAGGATAAAACAACATAAATACAATTTAATAAAGCATAGGACAAAACAACATAAATACAATTTAATAAAGCATAGGATTAAACAACATAAATAAAATTTAATAAAGCATAGGATAAAACAACATAAATACAATTTAATGAAACATAGGATAAACAACATAAATACAATTTAATAAAGCATAGAAAAAAACAACATAAATACAATTTAATAAAGCATAGGATAAAACAACATAAATACAATTTAATGAAACATAGGATAAACAACATAAATACAATTTAATAAAGCATAGGACAAAACAACATAAATACAATTTAATAAAGCATAGGATAAAACAACATAAATACAATTTAATGAAACATAGGATAAACAAAATAAATACAATTTAATAAAGCATAGTTTAAAACAACATAAATACAATTTAATAAAGCATATGTTAAAACAATATGAATACAATTTAATAAAGCATAAGATAAAACAACATGAATATAATTTAGTAAAGCTTAAGATAAAACAACATGAATACAATTTAATAAAGCATAGGTTAAAACAACATAAATACAATTTAAGAAAGCATAGGATAAAACTACATAAATACATTTTAATAAAGCATAGGATAAAACAACATAAATACAATTTAATAAAGCATAGGTTAAAACAACATAAATACAATTTAATAAAGCATAGGACAAAACAACATAAATACAATTTAATAAAGCATAGGATAAAACAACATAAATACAATTTATAAAGCATAGGATAAAACAACATAAATACAATTTAATAAAGCATAGGATAAAACAACATAAATACAATTTAATAAAGCATAGGATAAAACAACATAAATACAATTTAATAAAGCATAGGTTAAAACAACATAAATGCAATTTAATAAAGCATAGGATAAAACAACATAAATACAATTTAATAAAGCATAGGAAAAAACAACATAAATACAATTGAATAAAGCATAGTTTAAAACAACATAAATACAATTTAATAAAGCATAGGATAAAACCACAGAAATACAATTTAATAAAGCATAGGATAAAACAACATAAATACAATTTAATAAAGCATAGGACAAAACAACATAAATACAACTTAATAACGCATAGGATAAAACAACATAAATACAATTTAATGAAACATAGGATAAACAACATAAATACAATTTAATAAAGCATAGGACAAAACAACATAAATACAATTTAATAAAGCATATGTTAAAACAACATAAATACAATTTAATAAAGCATAGTTTAAAACCACAGAAATACAATTTAATAAAGCATAGTTTAAAACCATAGAAATACAATTTAATAAAGCATAGTTTAAAACAACATAAATACAATTTAATAAAGCATTAGATAAAACAACATGAATATAATTTAGTAAAGCATAAGATAAAACAACATGAATACAATTTAATAAAGCATAGGATAAAACAACATAAATAAAATTTAATAAAGCATAGGTTAAAACAACATAAATACAATTTAATAAAGCATAGTTTAAAACAACATAAATACAATTTAATAAAGCATAGTTTAAAACCACAGAAATACAATTTAATAAAGCATAGGATAAAACAACATAAATACAATTTAATAAAGCATAGGACAAAACAACATAAATACAATTTAATAAAGCATAGGATAAAACAACATAAATACAATTTAATAAAGCATAGGTTAAAACAACATAAATGCAATTTAATAAAGCATAGGATAAAACAACATAAATACAATTTAATAAAGCATAGGAAAAAACAACATAAATACAATTTAATAAAGCATAGATTAAAACAACATAAATACAATTTAATAAAGCATAGGATAAAACCACAGAAATACAATTTAATAAAGCATAGGATAAAACAACATAAATACAATTTAATAAAGCATAGGACAAAACAACATAAATACAATTTAATAAAGCATATGTTAAAACAACATAAATACAATTTGATAAAGCATAGTTTAAAACAACATAAATACAATTTAATAAAGCATAGTTTAAAACAACATAAATACAATTTAATAAAGCATAGTTTAAAACAACATAAATACAATTTAATAAAGCATAGTTTAAAACAACATAAATACAATTTAATAAAGCATAGTTTAAAACAACATAAATACAATTTAATAAAGCATAGGATAAAACAACATAAATACAATTTAGTAAAGCATAAGATAAAACAACATGAATACAATTTAATAAAGCATAGGATAAAACAACGTAAATACTTTTTAATAAAGCATAGGATAAAACCACATAAATACAATTTAATAAAGCATAGGATAAAACAACATAAATAAAATTTAATAAAGCATAGGTTAAAACAACATAAATACAATTTAATAAAGCATAGGATGAAACAACATAAATACAATTTACTAAATCATAGGATAAAACAACATAAATACAATTTAATAAAGCACAGGATAAAACAACATAAATAAAATTTAATAAAGCATAGGATAAAACAACATAACTAAAATTTAATAAAGCATAGGATAAAACAATGTAAATACAATTTAATAAAGCATAGGATAAAACAACATAAATACAATTTAATAAAGCAAAGGATAAAACAACATAAATACAATTTAAGAAAGCATAGGATAAAACTACATAAATACATTTAAATAAAGCATAGGATAAAACAACATAAATACATTTAAATAAAGCATAGGATAAAACAACATAAATACAATTTATAAAGCATAGGATAAAACAACATAAATACAATTTAATAAAGCATAGGATAAAACAACATAAATACAATTTAATAAAGCATAGGATAAAACAACATAAATACAATTTAATAAAGCATAGGTTAAAACAACATAAATGCAATTTAATAAAGCATAGGTTAAAACAACATAAATACAATTTAATAAAGCATAGTTTAAAACAACATAAATACAATTTAATAAAGCATAGGATAAAACAACATAAATACAATTTAATAAAGCATAGGACAAAACAACATAAATACAACTTAACGCATAGGATAAAACAACATAAATACAATTTAATGAAACATAGGATAAACAACATAAATACAATTTAATAAAGCATAGGACAAAACAACATAAATACAATTTGATAAAGCATAGTTTAAAACAACATAAATACAATTTAATAAAGCATAGTTTAAAACAACATAAATACAATTTAATAAAGCATAGTTTAAAACAACATAAATACAATTTAATAAAGCATAGTTTAAAACAACATAAATACAATTTAATAAAGCATAGTTTAAAACAACATAAATACAATTTAATAAAGCATTAGATAAAACAACATGAATATAATTTAGTAAAGCATAAGATAAAACAACATGAATACAATTTAATAAAGCATAGGATAAAACAACATAAATAAAATTTAATAAAGCATAGGTTAAAACAACATAAATACAATTTAATAAAGCATAGTTTAAAACAACATAAATACAATTTAATAAAGCATAGTTTAAAACAACATAAATACAATTTAATAAAGCATAGTTTAAAACCACAGAAATACAATTTAATAAAGCATAGTTTAAAACAACATAAATACAATTTAATAAAGCATTAGATAAAACAACATGAATATAATTTAGTAAAGCATAAGATAAAACAACATGAATACAATTTAATAAAGCATAGGATAAAACAACATAAATAAAATTTAATAAAGCATAGGTTAAAACAACATAAATACAATTTAATAAAGCATAGTTTAAAACAACATAAATACAATTTTATAAAGCATAGTTTAAAACCACAGAAATACAATTTAATAAAGCATAGGATAAAACAACATAAATACAATTTAATAAAGCATAGGACAAAACAACATAAATACAATTTAATAAAGCATAGGATAAAACAACATAAATAAAATTTAATAAAGCATAGGATAAAACAACATAAATACAATTTAATGAAACATAGGATAAACAACATAAATACAATTTAATAAAGCATAGAAAAAAACAACATAAATACAATTTAATAAAGCATAGGATAAAACAACATAAATACAATTTAATGAAACATAGGATAAACAACATAAATACAATTTAATAAAGCATAGGACAAAACAACATAAATACAATTTAATAAAGCATAGGATAAAACAACATAAATACAATTTAATGAAACATAGGATAAACAAAATAAATACAATTTAATAAAGCATAGTTTAAAACAACATAAATACAATTTAATAAAGCATATGTTAAAACAATATGAATACAATTTAATAAAGCATAAGATAAAACAACATGAATATAATTTAGTAAAGCTTAAGATAAAACAACATGAATACAATTTAATAAAGCATAGGTTAAAACAACATAAATACAATTTAAGAAAGCATAGGATAAAACTACATAAATACATTTTAATAAAGCATAGGATAAAACAACATAAATACAATTTAATAAAGCATAGGTTAAAACAACATAAATACAATTTAATAAAGCATAGGACAAAACAACATAAATACAATTTAATAAAGCATAGGATAAAACAACATAAATACAATTTATAAAGCATAGGATAAAACAACATAAATACAATTTAATAAAGCATAGGATAAAACAACATAAATACAATTTAATAAAGCATAGGATAAAACAACATAAATACAATTTAATAAAGCATAGGATAAAACAACATAAATACAATTTAATAAAGCATAGGTTAAAACAACATAAATGCAATTTAATAAAGCATAGGATAAAACAACATAAATACAATTTAATAAAGCATAGGAAAAAACAACATAAATACAATTGAATAAAGCATAGTTTAAAACAACATAAATACAATTTAATAAAGCATAGGATAAAACCACAGAAATACAATTTAATAAAGCATAGGATAAAACAACATAAATACAATTTAATAAAGCATAGGACAAAACAACATAAATACAACTTAATAACGCATAGGATAAAACAACATAAATACAATTTAATGAAACATAGGATAAACAACATAAATACAATTTAATAAAGCATAGGACAAAACAACATAAATACAATTTAATAAAGCATATGTTAAAACAACATAAATACAATTTAATAAAGCATAGTTTAAAACCACAGAAATACAATTTAATAAAGCATAGTTTAAAACCACAGAAATACAATTTAATAAAGCATAGTTTAAAACAACATAAATACAATTTAATAAAGCATTAGATAAAACAACATGAATATAATTTAGTAAAGCATAAGATAAAACAACATGAATACAATTTAATAAAGCATAGGATAAAACAACATAAATAAAATTTAATAAAGCATAGGTTAAAACAACATAAATACAATTTAATAAAGCATAGTTTAAAACAACATAAATACAATTTAATAAAGCATAGTTTAAAACCACAGAAATACAATTTAATAAAGCATAGGATAAAACAACATAAATACAATTTAATAAAGCATATGACAAAACAACATAAATACAATTTAATAAAGCATAGGATAAAACAACATAAATACAATTTAATAAAGCATAGGTTAAAACAACATAAATGCAATTTAATAAAGCATAGGATAAAACAACATAAATACAATTTAATAAAGCATAGGAAAAAACAACATAAATACAATTTAATAAAGCATAGTTTAAAACAACATAAATACAATTTAATAAAGCATAGGATAAAACCACAGAAATACAATTTAATAAAGCATAGGATAAAACAACATAAATACAATTTAATAAAGCATAGGACAAAACAACATAAATACAACTTAATAACGCATAGGATAAAACAACATAAATACAATTTAATGAAACATAGGATAAACAACATAAATACAATTTAATAAAGCATAGGACAAAACAACATAAATACAATTTAATAAAGCATATGTTAAAACAACATAAATACAATTTGATAAAGCATAGTTTAAAACAACATAAATACAATTTAATAAAGCATAGTTTAAAACAACATAAATACAATTTAATAAAGCATAGTTTAAAACAACATAAATACAATTTAATAAAGCATAGTTTAAAACAACATAAATACAATTTAATAAAGCATAGTTTAAAACAACATAAATACAATTTAATAAAGCATAGGATAAAACAACATAAATACAATTTAGTAAAGCATAAGATAAAACAACATGAATACAATTTAATAAAGCATAGGATAAAACAACGTAAATACTTTTTAATAAAGCATAGGATAAAACCACATAAATACAATTTAATAAAGCATAGGATAAAACAACATAAATAAAATTTAATAAAGCATAGGTTAAAACAACATAAATACAATTTAATAAAGCATAGGATGAAACAACATAAATACAATTTACTAAATCATAGGATAAAACAACATAAATACAATTTAATAAAGCACAGGATAAAACAACATAAATAAAATTTAATAAAGCATAGGATAAAACAACATAACTAAAATTTAATAAAGCATAGGATAAAACAATGTAAATACAATTTAATAAAGCATAGGATAAAACAACATAAATACAATTTAATAAAGCAAAGGATAAAACAACATAAATACAATTTAAGAAAGCATAGGATAAAACTACATAAATACATTTAAATAAAGCATAGGATAAAACAACATAAATACATTTAAATAAAGCATAGGATAAAACAACATAAATACAATTTATAAAGCATAGGATAAAACAACATAAATACAATTTAATAAAGCATAGGATAAAACAACATAAATACAATTTAATAAAGCATAGGATAAAACAACATAAATACAATTTAATAAAGCATAGGTTAAAACAACATAAATGCAATTTAATAAAGCATAGGTTAAAACAACATAAATACAATTTAATAAAGCATAGTTTAAA
This sequence comes from Phyllobates terribilis, assembly GCF_046119375.1. Taxonomy (NCBI): domain Eukaryota; kingdom Metazoa; phylum Chordata; class Amphibia; order Anura; family Dendrobatidae; genus Phyllobates; species Phyllobates terribilis. The sequence goes on along the minus strand of NW_027362939.1, from coordinate 2,695,655 downwards.
ACAACATAAATACAATTTAATAAAGCATAGGATAAAACAACATAAATACAATTTAATAAAGCATAGGACAAAACAACATAAATACAACTTAACGCATAGGATAAAACAACATAAATACAATTTAATGAAACATAGGATAAACAACATAAATACAATTTAATAAAGCATAGGACAAAACAACATAAATACAATTTGATAAAGCATAGTTTAAAACAACATAAATACAATTTAATAAAGCATAGTTTAAAACAACATAAATACAATTTAATAAAGCATAGTTTAAAACAACATAAATACAATTTAATAAAGCATAGTTTAAAACAACATAAATACAATTTAATAAAGCATAGTTTAAAACAACATAAATACAATTTAATAAAGCATTAGATAAAACAACATGAATATAATTTAGTAAAGCATAAGATAAAACAACATGAATACAATTTAATAAAGCATAGGATAAAACAACATAAATAAAATTTAATAAAGCATAGGTTAAAACAACATAAATACAATTTAATAAAGCATAGTTTAAAACAACATAAATACAATTTAATAAAGCATAGTTTAAAACAACATAAATACAATTTAATAAAGCATAGTTTAAAACCACAGAAATACAATTTAATAAAGCATAGTTTAAAACAACATAAATACAATTTAATAAAGCATTAGATAAAACAACATGAATATAATTTAGTAAAGCATAAGATAAAACAACATGAATACAATTTAATAAAGCATAGGATAAAACAACATAAATAAAATTTAATAAAGCATAGGTTAAAACAACATAAATACAATTTAATAAAGCATAGTTTAAAACAACATAAATACAATTTAATAAAGCATAGTTTAAAACCACAGAAATACAATTTAATAAAGCATAGGATAAAACAACATAAATACAATTTAATAAAGCATAGGACAAAACAACATAAATACAATTTAATAAAGCATAGGATAAAACAACATAAATAAAATTTAATAAAGCATAGGATAAAACAACATAAATACAATTTAATGAAACATAGGATAAACAACATAAATACAATTTAATAAAGCATAGAAAAAAACAACATAAATACAATTTAATAAAGCATAGGATAAAACAACATAAATACAGTTTAATGAAACATAGGATAAACAACATAAATACAATTTAATAAAGCATAGGACAAAACAACATAAATACAATTTAATAAAGCATAGGATAAAACAACAAAAATACAATTTAATGAAACATAGGATAAACAAAATAAATACAATTTAATAAAGCATAGTTTAAAACAACATAAATACAATTTAATAAAGCATATGTTAAAACAATATGAATACAATTTAATAAAGCATAAGATAAAACAACATGAATATAATTTAGTAAAGCTTAAGATAAAACAACATGAATACAATTTAATAAAGCATAGGTTAAAACAACATAAATACAATTTAAGAAAGCATAGGATAAAACTACATAAATACATTTTAATAAAGCATAGGATAAAACAACATAAATACAATTTAATAAAGCATAGGTTAAAACAACATAAATACAATTTAATAAAGCATAGGACAAAACAACATAAATACAATTTAATAAAGCATAGGATAAAACAACATAAATACAATTTATAAAGCATAGGATAAAACAACATAAATACAATTTAATAAAGCATAGGATAAAACAACATAAATACAATTTAATAAAGCATAGGATAAAACAACATAAATACAATTTAATAAAGCATAGGTTAAAACAACATAAATGCAATTTAATAAAGCATAGGATAAAACAACATAAATACAATTTAATAAAGCATAGGAAAAAACAACATAAATACAATTGAATAAAGCATAGTTTAAGACAACATAAATACAATTTAATAAAGCATAGGATAAAACCACAGAAATACAATTTAATAAAGCATAGGATAAAACAACATAAATACAATTTAATAAAGCATAGGACAAAACAACATAAATACAACTTAATAACGCATAGGATAAAACAACATAAATACAATTTAATGAAACATAGGATAAACAACATAAATACAATTTAATAAAGCATAGGACAAAACAACATAAATACAATTTAATAAAGCATATGTTAAAACAACATAAATACAATTTAATAAAGCATAGTTTAAAACCACAGAAATACAATTTAATAAAGCATAGTTTAAAACCACAGAAATACAATTTAATAAAGCATAGTTTAAAACAACATAAATACAATTTAATAAAGCATTAGATAAAACAACATGAATATAATTTAGTAAAGCATAAGATAAAACAACATGAATACAATTTAATAAAGCATAGGATAAAACAACATAAATAAAATTTAATAAAGCATAGGTTAAAACAACATAAATACAATTTAATAAAGCATAGTTTAAAACAACATAAATACAATTTAATAAAGCATAGTTTAAAACCACAGAAATACAATTTAATAAAGCATAGGATAAAACAACATAAATACAATTTAATAAAGCATAGGACAAAACAACATAAATACAATTTAATAAAGCATAGGATAAAACAACATAAATAAAATTTAATAAAGCATAGGATAAAACAACATAAATACAATTTAATGAAACATAGGATAAACAACATAAATACAATTTAATAAAGCATAGAAAAAAACAACATAAATACAATTTAATAAAGCATAGGATAAAACAACATAAATACAATTTAATGAAACATAGGATAAACAACATAAATACAATTTAATAAAGCATAGGACAAAACAACATAAATACAATTTAATAAAGCATAGGATAAAACAACATAAATACAATTTAATGAAACATAGGATAAACAAAATAAATACAATTTAATAAAGCATAGTTTAAAACAACATAAATACAATTTAATAAAGCATATGTTAAAACAATATGAATACAATTTAATAAAGCATAAGATAAAACAACATGAATATAATTTAGTAAAGCTTAAGATAAAACAACATGAATACAATTTAATAAAGCATAGGTTAAAACAACATAAATACAATTTAAGAAAGCATAGGATAAAACTACATAAATACATTTTAATAAAGCATAGGATAAAACAACATAAATACAATTTAATAAAGCATAGGTTAAAACAACATAAATACAATTTAATAAAGCATTAGATAAAACAACATGAATATAATTTAGTAAAGCATAAGATAAAACAACATGAATACAATTTAATAAAGCATAGGATAAAACAACATAAATAAAATTTAATAAAGCATAGGTTAAAACAACATAAATACAATTTAATAAAGCATAGTTTAAAACAACATAAATACAATTTAATAAAGCATAGTTTAAAACCACAGAAATACAATTTAATAAAGCATAGGATAAAACAACATAAATACAATTTAATAAAGCATAGGACAAAACAACATAAATACAATTTAATAAAGCATAGGATAAAACAACATAAATAAAATTTAATAAAGCATAGGATAAAACAACATAAATACAATTTAATGAAACATAGGATAAACAACATAAATACAATTTAATAAAGCATAGAAAAAAACAACATAAATACAATTTAATAAAGCATAGGATAAAACAACATAAATACAGTTTAATGAAACATAGGATAAACAACATAAATACAATTTAATAAAGCATAGGACAAAACAACATAAATACAATTTAATAAAGCATAGGATAAAACAACATAAATACAATTTAATGAAACATAGGATAAACAAAATAAATACAATTTAATAAAGCATAGTTTAAAACAACATAAATACAATTTAATAAAGCATATGTTAAAACAATATGAATACAATTTAATAAAGCATAAGATAAAACAACATGAATATAATTTAGTAAAGCTTAAGATAAAACAACATGAATACAATTTAATAAAGCATAGGTTAAAACAACATAAATACAATTTAAGAAAGCATAGGATAAAACTACATAAATACATTTTAATAAAGCATAGGATAAAACAACATAAATACAATTTAATAAAGCATAGGTTAAAACAACATAAATACAATTTAATAAAGCATAGGACAAAACAACATAAATACAATTTAATAAAGCATAGGATAAAACAACATAAATACAATTTATAAAGCATAGGATAAAACAACATAAATACAATTTAATAAAGCATAGGATAAAACAACATAAATACAATTTAATAAAGCATAGGATAAAACAACATAAATACAATTTAATAAAGCATAGGTTAAAACAACATAAATGCAATTTAATAAAGCATAGGATAAAACAACATAAATACAATTTAATAAAGCATAGGAAAAAACAACATAAATACAATTGAATAAAGCATAGTTTAAGACAACATAAATACAATTTAATAAAGCATAGGATAAAACCACAGAAATACAATTTAATAAAGCATAGGATAAAACAACATAAATACAATTTAATAAAGCATAGGACAAAACAACATAAATACAACTTAATAACGCATAGGATAAAACAACATAAATACAATTTAATGAAACATAGGATAAACAACATAAATACAATTTAATAAAGCATAGGACAAAACAACATAAATACAATTTAATAAAGCATATGTTAAAACAACATAAATACAATTTAATAAAGCATAGTTTAAAACCACAGAAATACAATTTAATAAAGCATAGTTTAAAACCACAGAAATACAATTTAATAAAGCATAGTTTAAAACAACATAAATACAATTTAATAAAGCATTAGATAAAACAACATGAATATAATTTAGTAAAGCATAAGATAAAACAACATGAATACAATTTAATAAAGCATAGGATAAAACAACATAAATAAAATTTAATAAAGCATAGGTTAAAACAACATAAATACAATTTAATAAAGCATAGTTTAAAACAACATAAATACAATTTAATAAAGCATAGTTTAAAACCACAGAAATACAATTTAATAAAGCATAGGATAAAACAACATAAATACAATTTAATAAAGCATAGGACAAAACAACATAAATACAATTTAATAAAGCATAGGATAAAACAACATAAATAAAATTTAATAAAGCATAGGATAAAACAACATAAATACAATTTAATGAAACATAGGATAAACAACATAAATACAATTTAATAAAGCATAGAAAAAAACAACATAAATACAATTTAATAAAGCATAGGATAAAACAACATAAATACAATTTAATGAAACATAGGATAAACAACATAAATACAATTTAATAAAGCATAGGACAAAACAACATAAATACAATTTAATAAAGCATAGGATAAAACAACATAAATACAATTTAATGAAACATAGGATAAACAAAATAAATACAATTTAATAAAGCATAGTTTAAAACAACATAAATACAATTTAATAAAGCATATGTTAAAACAATATGAATACAATTTAATAAAGCATAAGATAAAACAACATGAATATAATTTAGTAAAGCTTAAGATAAAACAACATGAATACAATTTAATAAAGCATAGGTTAAAACAACATAAATACAATTTAAGAAAGCATAGGATAAAACTACATAAATACATTTTAATAAAGCATAGGATAAAACAACATAAATACAATTTAATAAAGCATAGGTTAAAACAACATAAATACAATTTAATAAAGCATAGGACAAAACAACATAAATACAATTTAATAAAGCATAGGATAAAACAACATAAATACAATTTATAAAGAATAGGATAAAACAACATAAATACAATTTAATAAAGCATAGGATAAAACAACATAAATACAATTTAATAAAGCATAGGATAAAACAACATAAATACAATTTAATAAAGCATAGGTTAAAACAACATAAATGCAATTTAATAAAGCATAGGATAAAACAACATAAATACAATTTAATAAAGCATAGGAAAAAACAACATAAATACAATTTAATAAAGCATAGTTTAAAACAACATAAATACAATTTAATAAAGCATAGGATAAAACCACAGAAATACAATTTAATAAAGCATAGGATAAAACAACATAAATACAATTTAATAAAGCATAGGACAAAACAACATAAATACAACTTAATAACGCATAGGATAAAACAACATAAATACAATTTAATGAAACATAGGATAAACAACATAAATACAATTTAATAAAGCATAGGACAAAACAACATAAATACAATTTAATAAAGCATATGTTAAAACAACATAAATACAATTTGATAAAGCATAGTTTAAAACAACATAAATACAATTTAATAAAGCATAGTTTAAAACAACATAAATACAATTTAATAAAGCATTAGATAAAACAACATGAATATAATTTAGTAAAGCATAAGATAAAACAACATGAATACAATTTAATAAAGCATAGGATAAAACAACATAAATAAAATTTAATAAAGCATAGGACAAAACAACATAAATACAATTTAATAAAGCATAGGACAAAACAACATAAATACAATTTAATAAAGCATAGGATAAAACAACATAAATAAAATTTAATAAAGCATAGGACAAAACAACATAAATACAATTTAATAAAGCATAGGATAAAACAACATAAATAAAATTTAATAAAGCATAGGATAAAACAACATAAATACAATTTAATGAAACATAGGATAAACAAAATAAATACAATTTAATAAAGCATAGTTTAAAACAACATAAATACAATTTAATAAAGCATATGTTAAAACAACATGAATACAATTTAATAAAGCATAAGATAAAACAACATGAATATAATTTAGTAAAGCTTAAGATAAAACAACATGAATACAATTTAATAAAGCATAGGTTAAAACAACATAAATACAATTTAAGAAAGCATAGGATAAAACTACATAAATACATTTTAATAAAGCATAGGATAAAACAACATAAATACAATTTAATAAAGCATAGGTTAAAACAACATAAATACAATTTAATAAAGCATAGGACAAAACAACATAAATACAATTTAATAAAGCATAGGATAAAACAACATAAATACAATTTATAAAGCATAGGATAAAACAACATAAATACAATTTAATAAAGCATAGGATAAAACAACATAAATACAATTTAATAAAGCATAGGATAAAACAACATAAATACAATTTATAAAGCATAGGATAAAACAACATAAATACAATTTAATAAAGCATAGGATAAAACAACATAAATACAATTTAATAAAGCATAGGATAAAACAACATAAATACAATTTAATAAAGCATAGGTTAAAACAACATAAATGCAATTTAATAAAGCATAGGATAAAACAACATAAATACAATTTAATAAAGCATAGGAAAAAACAACATAAATACAATTTAATAAAGCATAGTTTAAAACAACATAAATACAATTTAATAAAGCATAGGATAAAACCACAGAAATACAATTTAATAAAGCATAGGATAAAACAACATAAATACAATTTAATAAAGCATAGGACAAAACAACATAAATACAACTTAATAACGCATAGGATAAAACAACATAAATAGAATTTAATGAAACATAGGATAAACAACATAAATACAATTTAATAAAGCATAGGACAAAACAACATAAATACAATTTAATAAAGCATATGTTAAAACAACATAAATACAATTTGATAAAGCATAGTTTAAAACAACATAAATACAATTTAATAAAGCATAGTTTAAAACAACATAAATACAATTTAATAAAGCATTAGATAAAACAACATGAATATAATTTAGTAAAGCATAAGATAAAACAACATGAATACAATTTAATAAAGCATAGGATAAAACAACATAAATAAAATTTAATAAAGCATAGGTTAAAACAACATAAATACAATTTAATAAAGCATAGTTTAAAACAACATAAATACAATTTAATAAAGCATAGTTTAAAACAACATAAATACAATTTAATAAAGCATAGGATAAAACCACAGAAATACAATTTAATAAAGCATAGGATAAAACAACACAAATACAATTTAATAAAGCATAGGACAAAACAACATAAATACAATTTAATAAAGCATAGTTTAAAACCACAGAAATACAACTTAATAAAGCATAGTTTAAAACAACATAAATACAATTTAATAAAGCATTAGATAAAACAACATGAATATAATTTAGTAAAGCATAAGATAAAACAACATGAATACAATTTAATAAAGCATAGGATAAAACAACATAAATAAAATTTAATAAAGCATAGGTTAAAACAACATAAATACAATTTAATAAAGCATAGTTTAAAACAACATAAATACAATTTAATAAAGCATAGTTTAAAACCACAGAAATACAATTTAATAAAGCATAGGATAAAACAACATAAATACAATTTAATAAAGCATAGGACAAAACAACATAAATACAATTTAATAAAGCATAGGACAAAACAACATAAATACAATTTAATAAAGCATAGGATAAAACAACATAAATAAAATTTAATAAAGCATAGGACAAAACAACATAAATACAATTTAATAAAGCATAGGATAAAACAACATAAATAAAATTTAATAAAGCATAGGATAAAACAACATAAATACAATTTAATGAAACATAGGATAAACAAAATAAATACAATTTAATAAAGCATAGTTTAAAACAACATAAATACAATTTAATAAAGCATATGTTAAAACAACATGAATACAATTTAATAAAGCATAAGATAAAACAACATGAATATAATTTAGTAAAGCTTAAGATAAAACAACATGAATACAATTTAATAAAGCATAGGTTAAAACAACATAAATACAATTTAAGAAAGCATAGGATAAAACTACATAAATACATTTTAATAAAGCATAGGATAAAACAACATAAATACAATTTAATAAAGCATAGGTTAAAACAACATAAATACAATTTAATAAAGCATAGGACAAAACAACATAAATACAATTTAATAAAGCATAGGATAAAACAACATAAATACAATTTATAAAGCATAGGATAAAACAACATAAATACAATTTAATAAAGCATAGGATAAAACAACATAAATACAATTTAATAAAGCATAGGATAAAACAACATAAATACAATTTATAAAGCATAGGATAAAACAACATAAATACAATTTAATAAAGCATAGGATAAAACAACATAAATACAATTTAATAAAGCATAGGATAAAACAACATAAATACAATTTAATAAAGCATAGGTTAAAACAACATAAATGCAATTTAATAAAGCATAGGATAAAACAACATAAATACAATTTAATAAAGCATAGGAAAAAACAACATAAATACAATTTAATAAAGCATAGTTTAAAACAACATAAATACAATTTAATAAAGCATAGGATAAAACCACAGAAATACAATTTAATAAAGCATAGGATAAAACAACATAAATACAATTTAATAAAGCATAGGACAAAACAACATAAATACAACTTAATAACGCATAGGATAAAACAACATAAATAGAATTTAATGAAACATAGGATAAACAACATAAATACAATTTAATAAAGCATAGGACAAAACAACATAAATACAATTTAATAAAGCATATGTTAAAACAACATAAATACAATTTGATAAAGCATAGTTTAAAACAACATAAATACAATTTAATAAAGCATAGTTTAAAACAACATAAATACAATTTAATAAAGCATTAGATAAAACAACATGAATATAATTTAGTAAAGCATAAGATAAAACAACATGAATACAATTTAATAAAGCATAGGATAAAACAACATAAATAAAATTTAATAAAGCATAGGTTAAAACAACATAAATACAATTTAATAAAGCATAGTTTAAAACAACATAAATACAATTTAATAAAGCATAGTTTAAAACAACATAAATACAATTTAATAAAGCATAGGATAAAACCACAGAAATACAATTTAATAAAGCATAGGATAAAACAACATAAATACAATTTAATAAAGCATAGGACAAAACAACATAAATACAATTTAATAAAGCATAGTTTAAAACCACAGAAATACAACTTAATAAAGCATAGTTTAAAACAACATAAATACAATTTAATAAAGCATTAGATAAAACAACATGAATATAATTTAGTAAAGCATAAGATAAAACAACATGAATACAATTTAATAAAGCATAGGATAAAACAACATAAATAAAATTTAATAAAGCATAGGTTAAAACAACATAAATACAATTTAATAAAGCATAGTTTAAAACAACATAAATACAATTTAATAAAGCATAGTTTAAAACCACAGAAATACAATTTAATAAAGCATAGGATAAAACAACATAAATACAATTTAATAAAGCATAGGACAAAACAACATAAATACAATTTAATAAAGCATAGGATAAAACAACATAAATAAAATTTAATAAAGCATAGGATAAAACAACATAAATACAATTTAATGAAACATAGGATAAACAACATAAATACAATTTAATAAAGCATAGAAAAAACAACATAAATACAATTTAATAAAGCATAGGATAAAACAACATAAATACAATTTAATGAAACATAGGATAAACAACATAAATACAATTTAATAAAGCATAGGACAAAACAACATAAATACAATTTAATAAAGCATAGGATAAAACAACATAAATACAATTTAATGAAACATAGGATAAACAAAATAAATACAATTTAATAAAGCATAGTTTAAAACAACATAAATACAATTTAATAAAGCATATGTTAAAACAATATGAATACAATTTAATAAAGCATAAGATAAAACAACATGAATATAATTTAGTAAAGCTTAAGATAAAACAACATGAATACAATTTAATAAAGCATAGGACAAAACAACATAAATACAATTTAATAAAGCATAGGATAAAACAACATAAATACAATTTATAAAGCATAGGATAAAACAACATAAATACAATTTAATAAAGCATAGGATAAAACAACATAAATACAATTTAATAAAGCATAGGATAAAACAACATAAATACAATTTAATAAAGCATAGGTTAAAACAACATAAATACAATTTAATAAAGCATAGGATAAAACCACAGAAATACAATTTAATAAAGCATAGGATAAAACAACATAAATACAATTTAATAAAGCATAGGACAAAACAACATAAATACAACTTAATAACGCATAGGATAAAACAACATAAATACAATTTAATGAAACATAGGATAAACAACATAAATACAATTTAATAAAGCATAGGACAAAACAACATAAATACAATTTAATAAAGCATATGTTAAAACAACATAAATACAATTTAATAAAGCATAGTTTAAAACCACAGAAATACAATTTAGTAAAGCATAGTTTAAAACCACAGAAATACAATTTAATAAAGCATAGTTTAAAACAACATAAATACAATTTAATAAAGCATAGGATAAAACAACATAAATACAATTTAATAAAGCATAGGATAAAACAACATAAATACAATTTAATGAAACATAGGATAAACAACATAAATACAATTTATTAAAGCATAGAAAAAAACAACATAAATACAATTTAATAAAGCATAGGATAAAACAACATAAATACAATTTAATGAAACATAGGATAAACAACATAAATACAATTTAATAAAGCATAGGACAAAACAACATAAATACAATTTAATAAAGCATAGGATAAAACAACATAAATACAATTTATAAAGCATAGGATAAAACAACATAAATACAATTTAATAAAGCATAGGATAAAACAACATAAATACAATTTAATAAAGCATAGGATAAAACAACATAAATACAATTTAATAAAGCATAGGTTAAAACAACACAAATGCAATTTAATAAAGCATAGGATAAAACAACATAAATACAATTTAATAAAGCATAGGAAAAAACAACATAAATACAATTGAATAAAGCATAGTTTAAAACAACATAAATACAATTTAATAAAGCATAGGATAAAACCACAGAAATACAATTTAATAAAGCATAGGATAAAACAACATAAATACAATTTAATAAAGCATAGGACAAAACAACATAAATACAACTTAATAACGCATAGGATAAAACAACATAAATACAATTTAATGAAACATAGGATAAACAACATAAATACAATTTAATAAAGCATAGGACAAAACAACATAAATACAATTTAATAAAGCATATGTTAAAACAACATAAATACAATTTAATAAAGCATAGTTTAAAACCACAGAAATACAATTTAATAAAGCATAGTTTAAAACCACAGAAATACAATTTAATAAAGCATAGTTTAAAACAACATAAATACAATTTAATAAAGCATTAGATAAAACAACATGAATATAATTTAGTAAAGCATAAGATAAAACAACATGAATACAATTTAATAAAGCATAGGATAAAACAACATAAATAAAATTTAATAAAGCATAGGTTAAAACAACATAAATACAATTTAATAAAGCATAGTTTAAAACAACATAAATACAATTTAATAAAGCATAGTTTAAAACCACAGAAATACAATTTAATAAAGCATAGGATAAAACAACATAAATACAATTTAATAAAGCATAGGACAAAACAACATAAATACAATTTAATAAAGCATAGGATAAAACAACATAAATACAATTTAATAAAGCATAGGTTAAAACAACATAAATGCAATTTAATAAAGCATAGGATAAAACAACATAAATACAATTTAATAAAGCATAGGAAAAAACAACTTAAATACAATTTAATAAAGCATAGTTTAAAACAACATAAATACAATTTAATAAAGCATAGGATAAAACCACAGAAATACAATTTAATAAAGCATAGGATAAAACAACATAAATACAATTTAATAAAGCATAGGACAAAACAACATAAATACAACTTAATAACGCATAGGATAAAACAAAATAAATACAATTTAATGAAACATAGGATAAACAACATAAATACAATTTAATAAAGCATAGGACAAAACAACATAAATACTATTTAATAAAGCATATGTTAAAACAACATAAATACAATTTGATAAAGCATAGTTTAAAACAACATAAATACAATTTAATAAAGCATAGTTTAAAACAACATAAATACAATTTAATAAAGCATAGTTTAAAACAACATAAATACAATTTAATAAAGCATAGTTTAAAACAACATAAATACAATTTAATAAAGCATAGTTTAAAACAACATAAATACAATTTAATAAAGCATAGGATAAAACAACATAAATACAATTTAGTAAAGCATAAGATAAAACAACATGAATACAATTTATTAAAGCATAGGATAAAACAACGTAAATACTTTTTAATAAAGCATAGGATAAAACCACATAAATACAATTTAATAAAGCATAGGATAAAACAACATAAATACAATTGAATAAAGCATAGTTTAAAACAACATAAATACAATTTAATAAAGCATAGGATAAAACCACAGAAATACAATTTAATAAAGCATAGGATAAAACAACATAAATACAATTTAATAAAGCATAGGACAAAACAACATAAATACAACTTAATAACGCATAGGATAAAACAACATAAATACAATTTAATGAAACATAGGATAAACAACATAAATACAATTTAATAAAGCATAGGACAAAACAACATAAATACAATTTAATAAAGCATATGTTAAAACAACATAAATACAATTTAATAAAGCATAGTTTAAAACCACAGAAATACAATTTAATAAAGCATAGTTTAAAACCACAGAAATACAATTTAATAAAGCATAGTTTAAAACAACATAAATACAATTTAATAAAGCATTAGATAAAACAACATGAATATAATTTAGTAAAGCATAAGATAAAACAACATGAATACAATTTAATAAAGCATAGGATAAAACAACATAAATAAAATTTAATAAAGCATAGGTTAAAACAACATAAATACAATTTAATAAAGCATAGTTTAAAACAACATAAATACAATTTAATAAAGCATAGTTTAAAACCACAGAAATACAATTTAATAAAGCATAGGATAAAACAACATAAATACAATTTAATAAAGCATAGGACAAAACAACATAAATACAATTTAATAAAGCATAGGATAAAACAACATAAATAAAATTTAATAAAGCATAGGATAAAACAACATAAATACAATTTAATGAAACATAGGATAAACAACATAAATACAATTTAATAAAGCATAGAAAAAAACAACATAAATACAATTTAATAAAGCATAGGATAAAACAACATAAATACAATTTAATGAAACATAGGATAAACAACATAAATACAATTTAATAAAGCATAGGACAAAACAACATAAATACAATTTAATAAAGCATAGGAAAAAACAACATAAATACAATTTAATAAAGCATAGTTTAAAACAACATAAATACAATTTAATAAAGCATAGGATAAAAATACAGAAATACAATTTAATAAAGCATAGGATAAAACAACATAAATACAATTTAATAAAGCATAGGACAAAACAACATAAATACAACTTAATAACGCATAGGATAAAACAACATAAATACAATTTAATAAAGCATAGTTTAAAACCACAGAAATACAATTTAATAAAGCATAGTTTAAAACAACATAAATACAATTTAATAAAGCATTAGATAAAACAACATGAATAAAATTTAGTAAAGCATAAGATAAAACAACATGAATACAATTTAATAAAGCATAGGCTAAAACAACATAAATAAAATTTAATAAAGCATAGGTTAAAACAACATAAATACAATTTAATAAAGCATAGTTTAAAACAACATAAATACAATTTAATAAAGCATAGTTTAAAACCACAGAAATACAATTTAATAAAGCATAGGATAAAACAACATAAATACAATTTAATAAAGCATAGGTTAAAACAACATAAATGCAATTTAATAAAGCATAGGATAAAACAACATAAATACAATTTAATAAAGCATAGGAAAAAACAACATAAATACAATTTAATAAAGCATAGTTTAAAACAACATAAATACAATTTAATAAAGCATAGGATAAAACCACAGAAATACAATTTAATAAAGCATAGGATAAAACAACATAAATACAATTTAATAAAGCATAGGACAAAACAACATAAATACAACTTAATAACGCATAGGATAAAACAACATAAATACAATTTAATGAAACATAGGATAAACAACATAAATACAATTTAATAAAGCATAGGACAAAACAACATAAATACAATTTAATAAAGCATAGGAAAAAACAACATAAATACAATTTAATAAAGCATAGTTTAAAACAACATAAATACAATTTAATAAAGCATAGGATAAAACCACAGAAATACAATTTAATAAAGCATAGGATAAAACAACATAAATACAATTTAATAAAGCATAGGACAAAACAACATAAATACAACTTAATAACGCATAGGATAAAACAACATAAATACAATTTAATGAAACATAGGATAAACAACATAAATACAATTTAATAAAGCATAGTTTAAAACAACATAAATACAATTTAATAAAGCATATGTTAAAACAACATGAATACAATTTAATAAAGCATAAGATAAAACAACATGAATATAATTTAGTAAAGCTTAAGATAAAACAACATGAATACAATTTAATAAAGCATAGGTTAAAACAACATAAATACAATTTAAGAAAGCATAGGATAAAACTACATAAATACATTTTAATAAAGCATAGGATAAAACAACATAAATACAATTTAATAAAGCATAGGTTAAAACAACATAAATACAATTTAATAAAGCATAGGACAAAACAACATAAATACAATTTAATAAAGCATAGGATAAAACAACATAAATACAATTTATAAAGCATAGGATAAAACAACATAAATACAATTTAATAAAGCATAGGATAAAACAACATAAATACAATTTAATAAAGCATAGGATAAAACAACATAAATACAATTTATAAAGCATAGGATAAAACAACATAAATACAATTTAATAAAGCATAGGATAAAACAACATAAATACAATTTAATAAAGCATAGGATAAAACAACATAAATACAATTTAATAAAGCATAGGTTAAAACAACATAAATGCAATTTAATAAAGCATAGGATAAAACAACATAAATAAAATTTAATAAAGCATAGGTTAAAACAACATAAATACAATTTAATAAAGCATAGTTTAAAACAACATAAATACAATTTAATAAAGCATTAGATAAAACAACATGAATATAATTTAGTAAAGCATAAGATAAAACAACATGAATACAATTTAATAAAGCATAGGATAAAACAACATAAATAAAATTTAATAAAGCATAGGTTAAAACAACATAAATACAATTTAATAAAGCATAGTTTAAAACAACATAAATACAATTTAATAAAGCATAGTTTAAAACCACAGAAATACAATTTAATAAAGCATAGGATAAAACAACATAAATACAATTTAATAAAGCATAGGACAAAACAACATAAATACAATTTAATAAAGCATAGGATAAAACAACATAAATACAATTTAATAAAGCATAGGTTAAAACAACATAAATGCAATTTAATAAAGCATAGGATAAAACAACATAAATACAATTTAATAAAGCATAGGAAAAAACAACTTAAATACAATTTAATAAAGCATAGTTTAAAACAACATAAATACAATTTAATAAAGCATAGGATAAAACCACAGAAATACAATTTAATAAAGCATAGGATAAAACAACATAAATACAATTTAATAAAGCATAGGACAAAACAACATAAATACAACTTAATAACGCATAGGATAAAACAACATAAATACAATTTAATGAAACATAGGATAAACAACATAAATACAATTTAATAAAGCATAGGACAAAACAACATAAATACAATTTAATAAAGCATATGTTAAAACAACATAAATACAATTTGATAAAGCATAGTTTAAAACAACATAAATACAATTTAATAAAGCATAGTTTAAAACAACATAAATACAATTTAATAAAGCATAGTTTAAAACAACATAAATACAATTTAATAAAGCATAGTTTAAAACAACATAAATACAATTTAATAAAGCATAGTTTAAAACAACATAAATACAATTTAATAAAGCATAGGATAAAACAACATAAATACAATTTAGTAAAGCATAAGATAAAACAACATGAATACAATTTATTAAAGCATAGGATAAAACAACGTAAATACTTTTTAATAAAGCATAGGATAAAACCACATAAATACAATTTAATAAAGCATAGGATAAAACAACATAAATACAATTTAATAAAGCATAGGTTAAAACAACATAAATACAATTTAATAAAGCATAGGACAAAACAACATAAATACAATTTAATAAAGCATAGGATAAAACAACATAAATACAATTTATAAAGCATAGGATAAAACAACATAAATACAATTTAATAAAGCATAGGATAAAACAACATAAATACAATTTAATAAAGCATAGGATAAAACAACATAAATACAATTTAATAAAGCATAGGTTAAAACAACATAAATGCAATTTAATAAAGCATAGGATAAAACAACATAAATACAATTTAATAAAGCATAGGAAAAAACAACATAAATACAATTGAATAAAGCATAGTTTAAAACAACATAAATACAATTTAATAAAGCATAGGATAAAACCACAGAAATACAATTTAATAAAGCATAGGATAAAACAACATAAATACAATTTAATAAAGCATAGGACAAAACAACATAAATACAACTTAATAACGCATAGGATAAAACAACATAAATACAATTTATAAAGCATAGGATAAAACAACATAAATACAATTTAATAAAGCATAGGATAAAACAACATAAATACAATTTAATAAAGCATAGGATAAAACAACATAAATACAATTTAATAAAGCATAGGTTAAAACAACATAAATGCAATTTAATAAAGCATAGGATAAAACAACATAAATACAATTTAATAAAGCATAGGAAAAAACAACATAAATACAATTGAATAAAGCATAGTTTAAAACAACATAAATACAATTTAATAAAGCATAGGATAAAACCACAGAAATACAATTTAATAAAGCATAGGATAAAACAACATAAATACAATTTAATAAAGCATAGGACAAAACAACATAAATACAACTTAATAACGCATAGGATAAAACAACATAAATACAATTTAATGAAACATAGGATAAACAACATAAATACAATTTAATAAAGCATAGGACAAAACAACATAAATACAATTTAATAAAGCATATGTTAAAACAACATAAATACAATTTAATAAAGCATAGTTTAAAACCACAGAAATACAATTTAATAAAGCATAGTTTAAAACCACAGAAATACAATTTAATAAAGCATAGTTTAAAACAACATAAATACAATTTAATAAAGCATTAGATAAAACAACATGAATATAATTTAGTAAAGCATAAGATAAAACAACATGAATACAATTTAATAAAGCATAGGATAAAACAACATAAATAAAATTTAATAAAGCATAGGTTAAAACAACATAAATACAATTTAATAAAGCATAGTTTAAAACAACATAAATACAATTTAATAAAGCATAGTTTAAAACCACAGAAATACAATTTAATAAAGCATAGGATAAAACAACATAAATACAATTTAATAAAGCATAGGACAAAACAACATAAATACAATTTAATAAAGCATAGGATAAAACAACATAAATAAAATTTAATAAAGCATAGGATAAAACAACATAAATACAATTTAATGAAACATAGGATAAACAACATAAATACAATTTAATAAAGCATAGAAAAAAACAACATAAATACAATTTAATAAAGCATAGGATAAAACAACATAAATACAATTTAATGAAACATAGGATAAACAACATAAATACAATTTAATAAAGCATAGGACAAAACAACATAAATACAATTTAATAAAGCATAGGATAAAACAACATAAATACAATTTAATGAAACATAGGATAAACAAAATAAATACAATTTAATAAAGCATAGTTTAAAACAACATAAATACAATTTAATAAAGCATATGTTAAAACAATATGAATACAATTTAATAAAGCATAAGATAAAACAACATGAATATAATTTAGTAAAGCTTAAGATAAAACAACATGAATACAATTTAATAAAGCATAGGTTAAAACAACATAAATACAATTTAAGAAAGCATAGGATAAAACTACATAAATACATTTTAATAAAGCATAGGAAAAAACAACATAAATACAATTTAATAAAGCATAGGTTAAAACAACATAAATACAATTTAATAAAGCATAGGACAAAACAACATAAATACAATTTAATAAAGCATAGGATAAAACAACATAAATACAATTTATAAAGAATAGGATAAAACAACATAAATACAATTTAATAAAGCATAGGATAAAACAACATAAATACAATTTAATAAAGCATAGGATAAAACAACATAAATACAATTTAATAAAGCATAGGTTAAAACAACATAAATGCAATTTAATAAAGCATAGGATAAAACAACATAAATACAATTTAATAAAGCATAGGAAAAAACAACATAAATACAATTTAATAAAGCATAGTTTAAAACAACATAAATACAATTTAATAAAGCATAGGATAAAACCACAGAAATACAATTTAATAAAGCATAGGATAAAACAACATAAATACAATTTAATAAAGCATAGGACAAAACAACATAAATACAACTTAATAACGCATAGGATAAAACAACATAAATACAATTTAATAAAGCATAGTTTAAAACCACAGAAATACAATTTAATAAAGCATAGTTTAAAACAACATAAATACAATTTAATAAAGCATTAGATAAAACAACATGAATATAATTTAGTAAAGCATAAGATAAAACAACATGAATACAATTTAATAAAGCATAGGCTAAAACAACATAAATAAAATTTAATAAAGCATAGGTTAAAACAACATAAATACAATTTAATAAAGCATAGTTTAAAACAACATAAATACAATTTAATAAAGCATAGTTTAAAACCACAGAAATACAATTTAATAAAGCATAGGATAAAACAACATAAATACAATTTAATAAAGCATAGGTTAAAACAACATAAATGCAATTTAATAAAGCATAGGATAAAACAACATAAATACAATTTAATAAAGCATAGGAAAAAACAACATAAATACAATTTAATAAAGCATAGTTTAAAACAACATAAATACAATTTAATAAAGCATAGGATAAAACCACAGAAATACAATTTAATAAAGCATAGGATAAAACAACATAAATACAATTTAATAAAGCATAGGACAAAACAACATAAATACAACTTAATAACGCATAGGATAAAACAACATAAATACAATTTAATGAAACATAGGATAAACAACATAAATACAATTTAATAAAGCATAGGACAAAACAACATAAATACAATTTAATAAAGCATAGGAAAAAACAACATAAATACAATTTAATAAAGCATAGTTTAAAACAACATAAATACAATTTAATAAAGCATAGGATAAAACCACAGAAATACAATTTAATAAAGCATAGGATAAAACAACATAAATACAATTTAATAAAGCATAGGACAAAACAACATAAATACAACTTAATAACGCATAGGATAAAACAACATAAATACAATTTAATGAAACATAGGATAAACAACATAAATACAATTTAATAAAGCATAGTTTAAAACAACATAAATACAATTTAATAAAGCATATGTTAAAACAACATGAATACAATTTAATAAAGCATAAGATAAAACAACATGAATATAATTTAGTAAAGCTTAAGATAAAACAACATGAATACAATTTAATAAAGCATAGGTTAAAACAACATAAATACAATTTAAGAAAGCATAGGATAAAACTACATAAATACATTTTAATAAAGCATAGGATAAAACAACATAAATACAATTTAATAAAGCATAGGTTAAAACAACATAAATACAATTTAATAAAGCATAGGACAAAACAACATAAATACAATTTAATAAAGCATAGGATAAAACAACATAAATACAATTTATAAAGCATAGGATAAAACAACATAAATACAATTTAATAAAGCATAGGTTAAAACAACATAAATACAATTTAATAAAGCATAGGATAAAACAACATAAATACAATTTATAAAGCATAGGATAAAACAACATAAATACAATTTAATAAAGCATAGGTTAAAACAACATAAATACAATTTAATAAAGCATAGGACAAAACAACATAAATACAATTTAATAAAGCATAGGATAAAACAACATAAATACAATTTAATAAAGCATAGGATAAAACAACATAAATACAATTTAATAAAGCATAGGTTAAAACAACATAAATGCAATTTAATAAAGCATAGGATAAAACAACATAAATAAAATTTAATAAAGCATAGGTTAAAACAACATAAATACAATTTAATAAAGCATAGTTTAAAACAACATAAATACAATTTAATAAAGCATAGTTTAAAACCACAGAAATACAATTTAATAAAGCATAGGATAAAACAACATAAATACAATTTAATAAAGCATAGGACAAAACAACATAAATACAATTTAATAAAGCATAGGATAAAACAACATAAATACAATTTAATAAAGCATAGGTTAAAACAACATAAATGCAATTTAATAAAGCATAGGATAAAACAACATAAATACAATTTAATAAAGCATAGGAAAAAACAACTTAAATACAATTTAATAAAGCATAGTTTAAAACAACATAAATACAATTTAATAAAGCATAGGATAAAACCACAGAAATACAATTTAATAAAGCATAGGATAAAACAACATAAATACAATTTAATAAAGCATAGGACAAAACAACATAAATACAACTTAATAACGCATAGGATAAAACAACATAAATACAATTTAATGAAACATAGGATAAACAACATAAATACAATTTAATAAAGCATAGGACAAAACAACATAAATACAATTTAATAAAGCATATGTTAAAACAACATAAATACAATTTGATAAAGCATAGTTTAAAACAACATAAATACAATTTAATAAAGCATAGTTTAAAACAACATAAATACAATTTAATAAAGCATAGTTTAAAACAACATAAATACAATTTAATAAAGCATAGTTTAAAACAACATAAATACAATTTAATAAAGCATAGTTTAAAACAACATAAATACAATTTAATAAAGCATAGGATAAAACAACATAAATACAATTTAATAAAGCATAAGATAAAACAACATGAATATAATTTAGTAAAGCTTAAGATAAAACAACATGAATACAATTTATTAAAGCATAGGATAAAACAACGTAAATACTTTTTAATAAAGCATAGGATAAAACCACATAAATACAATTTAATAAAGCATAGGATAAAACAACATAAATACAATTTAATAAAGCATAGGTTAAAACAACATAAATACAATTTAATAAAGCATAGGACAAAACAACATAAATACAATTTAATAAAGCATAGGATAAAACAACATAAATACAATTTATAAAGCATAGGATAAAACAACATAAATACAATTTAATAAAGCATAGGATAAAACAACATAAATACAATTTAATAAAGCATAGGATAAAACAACATAAATACAATTTAATAAAGCATAGGTTAAAACAACATAAATGCAATTTAATAAAGCATAGGATAAAACAACATAAATACAATTTAATAAAGCATAGGAAAAAACAACATAAATACAATTGAATAAAGCATAGTTTAAAACAACATAAATACAATTTAATAAAGCATAGGATAAAACCACAGAAATACAATTTAATAAAGCATAGGATAAAACAACATAAATACAATTTAATAAAGCATAGGACAAAACAACATAAATACAACTTAATAACGCATAGGATAAAACAACATAAATACAATTTAATGAAACATAGGATAAACAACATAAATACAATTTAATAAAGCATAGGACAAAACAACATAAATACAATTTAATAAAGCATATGTTAAAACAACATAAATACAATTTAATAAAGCATAGTTTAAAACCACAGAAATACAATTTAATAAAGCATAGTTTAAAACCACAGAAATACAATTTAATAAAGCATAGTTTAAAACAACATAAATACAATTTAATAAAGCATTAGATAAAACAACATGAATATAATTTAGTAAAGCATAAGATAAAACAACATGAATACAATTTAATAAAGCATAGGATAAAACAACATAAATAAAATTTAATAAAGCATAGGTTAAAACAACATAAATACAATTTAATAAAGCATAGTTTAAAACAACATAAATACAATTTAATAAAGCATAGTTTAAAACCACAGAAATACAATTTAATAAAGCATAGGATAAAACAACATAAATACAATTTAATAAAGCATAGGACAAAACAACATAAATACAATTTAATAAAGCATAGGATAAAACAACATAAATAAAATTTAATAAAGCATAGGATAAAACAACATAAATACAATTTAATGAAACATAGGATAAACAACATAAATACAATTTAATAAAGCATAGAAAAAAACAACATAAATACAATTTAATAAAGCATAGGATAAAACAACATAAATACAATTTAATGAAACATAGGATAAACAACATAAATACAATTTAATAAAGCATAGGACAAAACAACATAAATACAATTTAATAAAGCATAGGATAAAACAACATAAATACAATTTAATGAAACATAGGATAAACAAAATAAATACAATTTAATAAAGCATAGTTTAAAACAACATAAATACAATTTAATAAAGCATATGTTAAAACAATATGAATACAATTTAATAAAGCATAAGATAAAACAACATGAATATAATTTAGTAAAGCTTAAGATAAAACAACATGAATACAATTTAATAAAGCATAGGTTAAAACAACATAAATACAATTTAAGAAAGCATAGGATAAAACTACATAAATACATTTTAATAAAGCATAGGAAAAAACAACATAAATACAATTTAATAAAGCATAGGTTAAAACAACATAAATACAATTTAATAAAGCATAGGACAAAACAACATAAATACAATTTAATAAAGCATAGGATAAAACAACATAAATACAATTTATAAAGAATAGGATAAAACAACATAAATACAATTTAATAAAGCATAGGATAAAACAACATAAATACAATTTAATAAAGCATAAGATAAAACAACATGAATATAATTTAGTAAAGCTTAAGATAAAACAACATGAATACAATTTATTAAAGCATAGGATAAAACAACGTAAATACTTTTTAATAAAGCATAGGATAAAACCACATAAATACAATTTAATAAAGCATAGGATAAAACAACATAAATACAATTTAATAAAGCATAGGTTAAAACAACATAAATACAATTTAATAAAGCATAGGACAAAACAACATAAATACAATTTAATAAAGCATAGGATAAAACAACATAAATACAATTTATAAAGCATAGGATAAAACAACATAAATACAATTTAATAAAGCATAGGATAAAACAACATAAATACAATTTAATAAAGCATAGGATAAAACAACATAAATACAATTTAATAAAGCATAGGTTAAAACAACATAAATGCAATTTAATAAAGCATAGGATAAAACAACATAAATACAATTTAATAAAGCATAGGAAAAAACAACATAAATACAATTGAATAAAGCATAGTTTAAAACAACATAAATACAATTTAATAAAGCATAGGATAAAACCACAGAAATACAATTTAATAAAGCATAGGATAAAACAACATAAATACAATTTAATAAAGCATAGGACAAAACAACATAAATACAACTTAATAACGCATAGGATAAAACAACATAAATACAATTTAATGAAACATAGGATAAACAACATAAATACAATTTAATAAAGCATAGGACAAAACAACATAAATACAATTTAATAAAGCATATGTTAAAACAACATAAATACAATTTAATAAAGCATAGTTTAAAACCACAGAAATACAATTTAATAAAGCATAGTTTAAAACCACAGAAATACAATTTAATAAAGCATAGTTTAAAACAACATAAATACAATTTAATAAAGCATTAGATAAAACAACATGAATATAATTTAGTAAAGCATAAGATAAAACAACATGAATACAATTTAATAAAGCATAGGATAAAACAACATAAATAAAATTTAATAAAGCATAGGTTAAAACAACATAAATACAATTTAATAAAGCATAGTTTAAAACAACATAAATACAATTTAATAAAGCATAGTTTAAAACCACAGAAATACAATTTAATAAAGCATAGGATAAAACAACATAAATACAATTTAATAAAGCATAGGACAAAACAACATAAATACAATTTAATAAAGCATAGGATAAAACAACATAAATAAAATTTAATAAAGCATAGGATAAAACAACATAAATACAATTTAATGAAACACAGGATAAACAACATAAATACAATTTAATAAAGCATAGAAAAAAACAACATAAATACAATTTAATAAAGCATAGGATAAAACAACATAAATACAATTTAATGAAACATAGGATAAACAACATAAATACAATTTAATAAAGCATAGGACAAAACAACATAAATACAATTTAATAAAGCATAGGATAAAACAACATAAATACAATTTAATGAAACATAGGATAAACAAAATAAATACAATTTAATAAAGCATAGTTTAAAACAACATAAATACAATTTAATAAAGCATATGTTAAAACAATATGAATACAATTTAATAAAGCATAAGATAAAACAACATGAATATAATTTAGTAAAGCTTAAGATAAAACAACATGAATACAATTTAATAAAGCATAGGTTAAAACAACATAAATACAATTTAAGAAAGCATAGGATAAAACTACATAAATACATTTTAATAAAGCATAGGAAAAAACAACATAAATACAATTTAATAAAGCATAGGTTAAAACAACATAAATACAATTTAATAAAGCATAGGACAAAACAACATAAATACAATTTAATAAAGCATAGGATAAAACAACATAAATACAATTTATAAAGAATAGGATAAAACAACATAAATACAATTTAATAAAGCATAGGATAAAACAACATAAATACAATTTAATAAAGCATAGGATAAAACAACATAAATACAATTTAATAAAGCATAGGTTAAAACAACATAAATGCAATTTAATAAAGCATAGGATAAAACAACATAAATACAATTTAATAAAGCATAGGAAAAAACAACATAAATACAATTTAATAAAGCATAGTTTAAAACAACATAAATACAATTTAATAAAGCATAGGATAAAACCACAGAAATACAATTTAATAAAGCATAGGATAAAACAACATAAATACAATTTAATAAAGCATAGGACAAAACAACATAAATACAACTTAATAAAGCATAGGATAAAACAACATAAATACAATTTAATAAAGCATAGTTTAAAACCACAGAAATACAATTTAATAAAGCATAGTTTAAAACAACATAAATACAATTTAATAAAGCATTAGATAAAACAACATGAATATAATTTAGTAAAGCATAAGATAAAACAACATGAATACAATTTAATAAAGCATAGGCTAAAACAACATAAATAAAATTTAATAAAGCATAGGTTAAAACAACATAAATACAATTTAATAAAGCATAGTTTAAAACAACATAAATACAATTTAATAAAGCATAGTTTAAAACCACAGAAATACAATTTAATAAAGCATAGGATAAAACAACATAAATACAATTTAATAAAGCATAGGTTAAAACAACATAAATGCAATTTAATAAAGCATAGGATAAAACAACATAAATACAATTTAATAAAGCATAGGAAAAAACAACATAAATACAATTTAATAAAGCATAGTTTAAAACAACATAAATACAATTTAATAAAGCATAGGATAAAACCACAGAAATACAATTTAATAAAGCATAGGATAAAACAACATAAATACAATTTAATAAAGCATAGGACAAAACAACATAAATACAACTTAATAACGCATAGGATAAAACAACATAAATACAATTTAATGAAACATAGGATAAACAACATAAATACAATTTAATAAAGCATAGGACAAAACAACATAAATACAATTTAATAAAGCATAGGAAAAAACAACATAAATACAATTTAATAAAGCATAGTTTAAAACAACATAAATACAATTTAATAAAGCATAGGATAAAACCACAGAAATACAATTTAATAAAGCATAGGATAAAACAACATAAATACAATTTAATAAAGCATAGGACAAAACAACATAAATACAACTTAATAACGCATAGGATAAAACAACATAAATACAATTTAATGAAACATAGGATAAACAACATAAATACAATTTAATAAAGCATAGTTTAAAACAACATAAATACAATTTAATAAAGCATATGTTAAAACAACATGAATACAATTTAATAAAGCATAAGATAAAACAACATGAATATAATTTAGTAAAGCTTAAGATAAAACAACATGAATACAATTTAATAAAGCATAGGTTAAAACAACATAAATACAATTTAAGAAAGCATAGGATAAAACTACATAAATACATTTTAATAAAGCATAGGATAAAACAACATAAATACAATTTAATAAAGCATAGGTTAAAACAACATAAATACAATTTAATAAAGCATAGGACAAAACAACATAAATACAATTTAATAAAGCATAGGATAAAACAACATAAATACAATTTATAAAGCATAGGATAAAACAACATAAATACAATTTAATAAAGCATAGGATAAAACAACATAAATACAATTTAATAAAGCATAGGATAAAACAACATAAATACAATTTATAAAGCATAGGATAAAACAACATAAATACAATTTAATAAAGCATAGGATAAAACAACATAAATACAATTTAATAAAGCATAGGATAAAACAACATAAATACAATTTAATAAAGCATAGGTTAAAACAACATAAATGCAATTTAATAAAGCATAGGATAAAACAACATAAATACAATTTAATAAAGCATAGGAAAAAACAACATAAATACAATTTAATAAAGCATAGTTTAAAACAACATAAATACAATTTAATAAAGCATAGGACAAAACAACATAAATACAATTTAATAAAGCATATGTTAAAACAACATAAATACAATTTGATAAAGCATAGTTTAAAACAACATAAATACAATTTAATAAAGCATAGTTTAAAACAACATAAATACAATTTAATAAAGCATTAGATAAAACAACATGAATATAATTTAGTAAAGCATAAGATAAAACAACATGAATACAATTTAATAAAGCATAGGATAAAACAACATAAATAAAATTTAATAAAGCATAGGTTAAAACAACATAAATACAATTTAATAAAGCATAGTTTAAAACAACATAAATACAATTTAATAAAGCATAGTTTAAAACAACATAAATACAATTTAATAAAGCATAGGATAAAACCACAGAAATACTATTTAATAAAGCATAGGATAAAACAACATAAATACAATTTAATAAAGCATAGGACAAAACAACATAAATACAATTTAATAAAGCATAGTTTAAAACCACAGAAATACAATTTAATAAAGCATAGTTTAAAACAACATAAATACAATTTAATAAAGCATTAGATAAAACAACATGAATATAATTTAGTAAAGCATAAGATAAAACAACATGAATACAATTTAATAAAGCATAGGATAAAACAACATAAATAAAATTTAATAAAGCATAGGTTAAAACAACATAAATACAATTTAATAAAGCATAGTTTAAAACAACATAAATACGATTTAATAAAGCATAGTTTAAAACCACAGAAATACAATTTAATAAAGCATAGGATAAAACAACATAAATACAATTTAATAAAGCATAGGACAAAACAACATAAATACAATTTAATAAAGCATAGGATAAAACTACATAAATATATTTTAATAAAGCATAGGATAAAACAACATAAATACAATTTAAGAAAGCATAGGTTAAAACAACATAAATACAATTTAATAAAGCATAGGATAAAACAACATAAATACAATTTAATAAAGCATAGGATAAAACAACATAAATACAATTTAATAAAGCATAGGATAAAACAACATAAATACAATTTAATAAAGCATAGGTTAAAACAACATAAATACAATTTAATAAAGCATAGGATAAAACCACAGAAATACAATTTAATAAAGCATAGGATAAAACAACATAAATACAATTTAATAAAGCATAGGACAAAACAACATAAATAAAATTTAATAAAGCATAGGATAAAACAACATAAATACAATTTAATGAAACATAGGATAAACAACATAAATACAATTTAATAAAGCATAGAAAAAAACAACATAAATACAATTTAATAAAGCATAGGATAAAACAACATAAATACAATTTAATGAAACATAGGATAAACAACATAAATACAATTTAATAAAGCATAGGACAAAACAACATAAATACAATTTAATAAAGCATAGGATAAAACAACATAAATACAATTTAATGAAACATAGGATAAACAAAATAAATACAATTTAATAAAGCATAGTTTAAAACAACATAAATACAATTTAATAAAGCATATGTTAAAACAATATGAATACAATTTAATAAAGCATAGTTTAAAACCACAGAAATACAATTTAATAAAGCATAGTTTAAAACCACAGAAATACAATTTAATAAAGCATAGTTTAAAACAACATAAATACAATTTAATAAAGCATAGGATAAAACAACATAAATACAATTTAATAAAGCATAGGATAAAACAACATAAATACAATTTAATGAAACATAGGATAAACAACATAAATACAATTTAATAAAGCATAGAAAAAAACAACATAAATACAATTTAATAAAGCATAGGATAAAACAACATAAATACAATTTAATGAAACATAGGATAAACAACATAAATACAATTTAATAAAGCATAGGACAAAACAACATAAATACAATTTAATAAAGCATAGGATAAAACAACATAAATACAATTTATAAAGCATAGGATAAAACAACATAAATACAATTTAATAAAGCATAGGATAAAACAACATAAATACAATTTAATAAAGCATAGGATAAAACAACATAAATACAATTTAATAAAGCATAGGTTAAAACAACATAAATGCAATTTAATAAAGCATAGGATAAAACAACATAAATACAATTTAATAAAGCATAGGAAAAAACAACATAAATACAATTGAATAAAGCATAGTTTAAAACAACATAAACACAATTTAATAAAGCATAGGATAAAACCACAGAAATACAATTTAATAAAGCATAGGATAAAACAACATAAATACAATTTAATAAAGCATAGGACAAAACAACATAAATACAACTTAATAACGCATAGGATAAAACAACATAAATACAATTTAATGAAACATAGGATAAACAACATAAATACAATTTAATAAAGCATAGGACAAAACAACATAAATACAATTTAATAAAGCATATGTTAAAACAACATAAATACAATTTAATAAAGCATAGTTTAAAACCACAGAAATACAATTTAATAAAGCATAGTTTAAAACCACAGAAATACAATTTAATAAAGCATAGTTTAAAACAACATAAATACAATTTAATAAAGCATTAGATAAAACAACATGAATATAATTTAGTAAAGCATAAGATAAAACAACATGAATACAATTTAATAAAGCATAGGATAAAACAACATAAATAAAATTTAATAAAGCATAGGTTAAAACAACATAAATACAATTTAATAAAGCATAGTTTAAAACAACATAAATACAATTTAATAAAGCATAGTTTAAAACCACAGAAATACAATTTAATAAAGCATAGGATAAAACAACATAAATACAATTTAATAAAGCATAGGACAAAACAACATAAATACAATTTAATAAAGCATAGGATAAAACAACATAAATACAATTTAATAAAGCATAGGTTAAAACAACATAAATGCAATTTAATAAAGCATAGGATAAAACAACATAAATACAATTTAATAAAGCATATGAAAAAACAACATAAATACAATTTAATAAAGCATAGTTTAAAACAACATAAATACAATTTAATAAAGCATAGGATAAAACCACAGAAATACAATTTAATAAAGCATAGGATAAAACAACATAAATACAATTTAATAAAGCATAGGACAAAACAACATAAATACAACTTAATAACGCATAGGATAAATCAACATAAATACAATTTAATGAAACATAGGATAAACAACATAAATACAATTTAATAAAGCATAGGACAAAACAACATAAATACAATTTAATAAAGCATATGTTAAAACAACATAAATACAATTTGATAAAGCATAGTTTAAAACAACATAAATACAATTTAATAAAGCATAGTTTAAAACAACATAAATACAATTTAATAAAGCATAGTTTAAAACAACATAAATACAATTTAATAAAGCATAGTTTAAAACAACATAAATACAATTTAATAAAGCATAGTTTAAAACAACATAAATACAATTTAATAAAGCATAGGATAAAACAACATAAATACAGTTTAGTAAAGCATAAGATAAAACAACATGAATACAATTTAATAAAGCATAGGATAAAACAACGTAAATACTTTTTAATAAAGCATAGGATAAAACCACATAAATACAATTTAATAAAGCATAGGATAAAACAACATAAATAAAATTTAATAAAGCATAGGTTAAAACAACATAAATACAATTTAATAAAGCATAGTTTAAAACAACATAAATACAATTTAATAAAGCATAGTTTAAAACAACATAAATACAATTTAATAAAGCATAGTTTAAAACAACATAAATACAATTTAATAAAGCATAGTTTAAAACAACATAAATACAATTTAATAAAGCATAGTTTAAAACAACATAAATACAATTTAATAAAGCATAGTTTAAAACAACATAAATACAATTTAATAAAGCATAGGATAAAACAACATAAATACAATTTAATAAAGCATAAGATAAAACAACATGAATATAATTTAGTAAAGCTTAAGATAAAACAACATGAATACAATTTATTAAAGCATAGGATAAAACAACGTAAATACTTTTTAATAAAGCATAGGATAAAACCACATAAATACAATTTAATAAAGCATAGGATAAAACAACATAAATACAATTTAATAAAGCATAGGTTAAAACAACATAAATACAATTTAATAAAGCATAGGACAAAACAACATAAATACAATTTAATAAAGCATAGGATAAAACAACATAAATACAATTTATAAAGCATAGGATAAAACAACATAAATACAATTTAATAAAGCATAGGATAAAACAACATAAATACAATTTAATAAAGCATAGGATAAAACAACATAAATACAATTTAATAAAGCATAGGTTAAAACAACATAAATGCAATTTAATAAAGCATAGGATAAAACAACATAAATACAATTTAATGAAGCATAGGAAAAAACAACATAAATACAATTGAATAAAGCATAGTTTAAAACAACATAAATACAATTTAATAAAGCATAGGATAAAACCACAGAAATACAATTTAATAAAGCATAGGATAAAACAACATAAATACAATTTAATAAAGCATAGGACAAAACAACATAAATACAACTTAATAACGCATAGGATAAAACAACATAAATACAATTTAATGAAACATAGGATAAACAACATAAATACAATTTAATAAAGCATAGGACAAAACAACATAAATACAATTTAATAAAGCATATGTTAAAACAACATAAATACAATTTAATAAAGCATAGTTTAAAACCACAGAAATACAATTTAATAAAGCATAGTTTAAAACCACAGAAATACAATTTAATAAAGCATAGTTTAAAACAACATAAATACAATTTAATAAAGCATTAGATAAAACAACATGAATATAATTTAGTAAAGCATAAGATAAAACAACATGAATACAATTTAATAAAGCATAGGATAAAACAACATAAATAAAATTTAATAAAGCATAGGTTAAAACAACATAAATGCAATTTAATAAAGCATAGTTTAAAACAACATAAATACAATTTAATAAAGCATAGTTTAAAACCACAGAAATACAATTTAATAAAGCATAGGATAAAACAACATAAATACAATTTAATAAAGCATAGGACAAAACAACATAAATACAATTTAATAAAGCATAGGATAAAACAACATAAATAAAATTTAATAAAGCATAGGATAAAACAACATAAATACAATTTAATGAAACATAGGATAAACAACATAAATACAATTTAATAAAGCATAGAAAAAAACAACATAAATACAATTTAATAAAGCATAGGATAAAACAACATAAATACAATTTAATGAAACATAGGATAAACAACATAAATACAATTTAATAAAGCATAGGACAAAACAACATAAATACAATTTAATAAAGCATAGGATAAAACAACATAAATACAATTTAATGAAACATAGGATAAACAAAATAAATACAATTTAATAAAGCATAGTTTAAAACAACATAAATACAATTTAATAAAGCATATGTTAAAACAATATGAATACAATTTAATAAAGCATAAGATAAAACAACATGAATATAATTTAGTAAAGCTTAAGATAAAACAACATGAATACAATTTAATAAAGCATAGGTTAAAACAACATAAATACAATTTAAGAAAGCATAGGATAAAACTACATAAATACATTTTAATAAAGCATAGGAAAAAACAACATAAATACAATTTAATAAAGCATAGGTTAAAACAACATAAATACAATTTAATAAAGCATAGGACAAAACAACATAAATACAATTTAATAAAGCATAGGATAAAACAACATAAATACAATTTATAAAGAATAGGATAAAACAACATAAATACAATTTAATAAAGCATAGGATAAAACAACATAAATACAATTTAATAAAGCATAGGATAAAACAACATAAATACAATTTAATAAAGCATAGGTTAAAACAACATAAATGCAATTTAATAAAGCATAGGATAAAACAACATAAATACAATTTAATAAAGCATAGGAAAAAACAACATAAATACAATTTAATAAAGCATAGTTTAAAACAACATAAATACAATTTAATAAAGCATAGGATAAAACCACAGAAATACAATTTAATAAAGCATAGGATAAAACAACATAAATACAATTTAATAAAGCATAGGACAAAACAACATAAATACAACTTAATAAAGCATAGGATAAAACAACATAAATACAATTTAATAAAGCATAGTTTAAAACCACAGAAATACAATTTAATAAAGCATAGTTTAAAACAACATAAATACAATTTAATAAAGCATTAGATAAAACAACATGAATATAATTTAGTAAAGCATAAGATAAAACAACATGAATACAATTTAATAAAGCATAGGCTAAAACAACATAAATAAAATTTAATAAAGCATAGGTTAAAACAACATAAATACAATTTAATAAAGCATAGTTTAAAACAACATAAATACAATTTAATAAAGCATAGTTTAAAACCACAGAAATACAATTTAATAAAGCATAGGATAAAACAACATAAATACAATTTAATAAAGCATAGGTTAAAACAACATAAATGCAATTTAATAAAGCATAGGATAAAACAACATAAATACAATTTAATAAAGCATAGGAAAAAACAACATAAATACAATTTAATAAAGCATAGTTTAAAACAACATAAATACAATTTAATAAAGCATAGGATAAAACCACAGAAATACAATTTAATAAAGCATAGGATAAAACAACATAAATACAATTTAATAAAGCATAGGACAAAACAACATAAATACAACTTAATAACGCATAGGATAAAACAACATAAATACAATTTAATGAAACATAGGATAAACAACATAAATACAATTTAATAAAGCATAGGACAAAACAACATAAATACAATTTAATAAAGCATAGGAAAAAACAACATAAATACAATTTAATAAAGCATAGTTTAAAACAACATAAATACAATTTAATAAAGCATAGGATAAAACCACAGAAATACAATTTAATAAAGCATAGGATAAAACAACATAAATACAATTTAATAAAGCATAGGACAAAACAACATAAATACAACTTAATAACGCATAGGATAAAACAACATAAATACAATTTAATGAAACATAGGATAAACAACATAAATACAATTTAATAAAGCATAGTTTAAAACAACATAAATACAATTTAATAAAGCATATGTTAAAACAACATGAATACAATTTAATAAAGCATAAGATAAAACAACATGAATATAATTTAGTAAAGCTTAAGATAAAACAACATGAATACAATTTAATAAAGCATAGGTTAAAACAACATAAATACAATTTAAGAAAGCATAGGATAAAACTACATAAATACATTTTAATAAAGCATAGGATAAAACAACATAAATACAATTTAATAAAGCATAGGTTAAAACAACATAAATACAATTTAATAAAGCATAGGACAAAACAACATAAATACAATTTAATAAAGCATAGGATAAAACAACATAAATACAATTTATAAAGCATAGGATAAAACAACATAAATACAATTTAATAAAGCATAGGATAAAACAACATAAATACAATTTAATAAAGCATAGGATAAAACAACATAAATACAATTTATAAAGCATAGGATAAAACAACATAAATACAATTTAATAAAGCATAGGATAAAACAACATAAATACAATTTAATAAAGCATAGGATAAAACAACATAAATACAATTTAATAAAGCATAGGTTAAAACAACATAAATGCAATTTAATAAAGCATAGGATAAAACAACATAAATACAATTTAATAAAGCATAGGAAAAAACAACATAAATACAATTTAATAAAGCATAGTTTAAAACAACATAAATACAATTTAATAAAGCATAGGATAAAACCACAGAAATACAATTTAATAAAGCATAGGATAAAACAACATAAATACAATTTAATAAAGCATAGGACAAAACAACATAAATACAACTTAATAACGCATAGGATAAAACAACATAAATAGAATTTAATGAAACATAGGATAAACAACATAAATACAATTTAATAAAGCATAGGACAAAACAACATAAATACAATTTAATAAAGCATATGTTAAAACAACATAAATACAATTTGATAAAGCATAGTTTAAAACAACATAAATACAATTTAATAAAGCATAGTTTAAAACAACATAAATACAATTTAATAAAGCATTAGATAAAACAACATGAATATAATTTAGTAAAGCATAAGATAAAACAACATGAATACAATTTAATAAAGCATAGGATAAAACAACATAAATAAAATTTAATAAAGCATAGGTTAAAACAACATAAATACAATTTAATAAAGCATAGTTTAAAACAACATAAATACAATTTAATAAAGCATAGTTTAAAACAACATAAATACAATTTAATAAAGCATAGGATAAAACCACAGAAATACAATTTAATAAAGCATAGGATAAAACAACATAAATACAATTTAATAAAGCATAGGACAAAACAACATAAATACAATTTAATAAAGCATAGTTTAAAACCACAGAAATACAATTTAATAAAGCATAGTTTAAAACAACATAAATACAATTTAATAAAGCATTAGATAAAACAACATGAATATAATTTAGTAAAGCATAAGATAAAACAACATGAATACAATTTAATAAAGCATAGGATAAAACAACATAAATAAAATTTAATAAAGCATAGGTTAAAACAACATAAATACAATTTAATAAAGCATAGTTTAAAACAACATAAATACAATTTAATAAAGCATAGTTTAAAACCACAGAAATACAATTTAATAAAGCATAGGATAAAACAACATAAATACAATTTAATAAAGCATAGGACAAAACAACATAAATACAATTTAATAAAGCATAGGATAAAACAACATAAATAAAATTTAATAAAGCATAGGATAAAACAACATAAATACAATTTAATGAAACATAGGATAAACAACATAAATACAATTTAATAAAGCATAGAAAAAAACAACATAAATACAATTTAATAAAGCATAGGATAAAACAACATAAATACAATTTAATGAAACATAGGATAAACAACATAAATACAATTTAATAAAGCATAGGACAAAACAACATAAATACAATTTAATAAAGCATAGGATAAAACAACATAAATACAATTTAATGAAACATAGGATAAACAAAATAAATACAATTTAATAAAGCATAGTTTAAAACAACATAAATACAATTTAATAAAGCATATGTTAAAACAATATGAATACAATTTAATAAAGCATAAGATAAAACAACATGAATATAATTTAGTAAAGCTTAAGATAAAACAACATGAATACAATTTAATAAAGCATAGGTTAAAACAACATAAATACAATTTAAGAAAGCATAGGATAAAACTACATAAATATATTTTAATAAAGCATAGGATAAAACAACATAAATACAATTTAAGAAAGCATAGGTTAAAACAACATAAATACAATTTAATAAAGCATAGGATAAAACAACATAAATACAATTTAATAAAGCATAGGATAAAACAACATAAATACAATTTAATAAAGCATAGGATAAAACAACATAAATACAATTTATAAAGCATAGGATAAAACAACATAAATACAATTTAATAAAGCATAGGATAAAACAACATAAATACAATTTAATAAAGCATAGGATAAAACAACATAAATACAATTTATAAAGCATAGGATAAAACAAC
Organism: Phyllobates terribilis; assembly: GCF_046119375.1. NCBI lineage: Eukaryota > Metazoa > Chordata > Amphibia > Anura > Dendrobatidae > Phyllobates > Phyllobates terribilis. Next base: position 2,657,987 of record NW_027362939.1, on the reverse strand, counting down.
ATAAATACAATTTAATAAAGCATAGGATAAAACAACATAAATACAATTTAATAAAGCATAGGATAAAACAACATAAATACAATTTAATAAAGCATAGGTTAAAACAACATAAATGCAATTTAATAAAGCATAGGATAAAACAACATAAATACAATTTAATAAAGCATAGGAAAAAACAACATAAATACAATTTAATAAAGCATAGTTTAAAACAACATAAATACAATTTAATAAAGCATAGGATAAAACCACAGAAATACAATTTAATAAAGCATAGGATAAAACAACATAAATACAATTTAATAAAGCATAGGACAAAACAACATAAATACAACTTAATAACGCATAGGATAAAACAACATAAATAGAATTTAATGAAACATAGGATAAACAACATAAATACAATTTAATAAAGCATAGGACAAAACAACATAAATACAATTTAATAAAGCATATGTTAAAACAACATAAATACAATTTGATAAAGCATAGTTTAAAACAACATAAATACAATTTAATAAAGCATAGTTTAAAACAACATAAATACAATTTAATAAAGCATTAGATAAAACAACATGAATATAATTTAGTAAAGCATAAGATAAAACAACATGAATACAATTTAATAAAGCATAGGATAAAACAACATAAATAAAATTTAATAAAGCATAGGTTAAAACAACATAAATACAATTTAATAAAGCATAGTTTAAAACAACATAAATACAATTTAATAAAGCATAGTTTAAAACAACATAAATACAATTTAATAAAGCATAGGATAAAACCACAGAAATACAATTTAATAAAGCATAGGATAAAACAACATAAATACAATTTAATAAAGCATAGGACAAAACAACATAAATACAATTTAATAAAGCATAGTTTAAAACCACAGAAATACAATTTAATAAAGCATAGTTTAAAACAACATAAATACAATTTAATAAAGCATTAGATAAAACAACATGAATATAATTTAGTAAAGCATAAGATAAAACAACATGAATACAATTTAATAAAGCATAGGATAAAACAACATAAATAAAATTTAATAAAGCATAGGTTAAAACAACATAAATACAATTTAATAAAGCATAGTTTAAAACAACATAAATACAATTTAATAAAGCATAGTTTAAAACCACAGAAATACAATTTAATAAAGCATAGGATAAAACAACATAAATACAATTTAATAAAGCATAGGACAAAACAACATAAATACAATTTAATAAAGCATAGGATAAAACAACATAAATAAAATTTAATAAAGCATAGGATAAAACAACATAAATACAATTTAATGAAACATAGGATAAACAACATAAATACAATTTAATAAAGCATAGAAAAAAACAACATAAATACAATTTAATAAAGCATAGGATAAAACAACATAAATACAATTTAATGAAACATAGGATAAACAACATAAATACAATTTAATAAAGCATAGGACAAAACAACATAAATACAATTTAATAAAGCATAGGATAAAACAACATAAATACAATTTAATGAAACATAGGATAAACAAAATAAATACAATTTAATAAAGCATAGTTTAAAACAACATAAATACAATTTAATAAAGCATATGTTAAAACAATATGAATACAATTTAATAAAGCATAAGATAAAACAACATGAATATAATTTAGTAAAGCTTAAGATAAAACAACATGAATACAATTTAATAAAGCATAGGTTAAAACAACATAAATACAATTTAAGAAAGCATAGGATAAAACTACATAAATATATTTTAATAAAGCATAGGATAAAACAACATAAATACAATTTAAGAAAGCATAGGTTAAAACAACATAAATACAATTTAATAAAGCATAGGATAAAACAACATAAATACAATTTAATAAAGCATAGGATAAAACAACATAAATACAATTTAATAAAGCATAGGATAAAACAACATAAATACAATTTAATAAAGCATAGGTTAAAACAACATAAATACAATTTAATAAAGCATAGGATAAAACCACAGAAATACAATTTAATAAAGCATAGGATAAAACAACATAAATACAATTTAATAAAGCATAGGACAAAACAACATAAATAAAATTTAATAAAGCATAGGATAAAACAACATAAATACAATTTAATGAAACATAGGATAAACAACATAAATACAATTTATAAAGCATAGGATAAAACAACATAAATACAATTTAATAAAGCATAGGATAAAACAACATAAATACAATTTAATAAAGCATAGGATAAAACAACATAAATACAATTTAATAGAGCATAGGTTAAAACAACATAAATGCAATTTAATAAAGCATAGGATAAAACAACATAAATACAATTTAATAAAGCATAGGAAAAAACAACATAAATACAATTTAATAAAGCATAGTTTAAAACAACATAAATACAATTTAATAAAGCATAGGATAAAACCACAGAAATACAATTTAATAAAGCATAGGATAAAACAACATAAATACAATTTAATAAAGCATAGGACAAAACAACATAAATACAACTTAATAACGCATAGGATAAAACAACATAAATAGAATTTAATGAAACATAGGATAAACAACATAAATACAATTTAATAAAGCATAGGACAAAACAACATAAATACAATTTAATAAAGCATATGTTAAAACAACATAAATACAATTTGATAAAGCATAGTTTAAAACAACATAAATACAATTTAATAAAGCATAGTTTAAAACAACATAAATACAATTTAATAAAGCATTAGATAAAACAACATGAATATAATTTAGTAAAGCATAAGATAAAACAACATGAATACAATTTAATAAAGCATAGGATAAAACAACATAAATAAAATTTAATAAAGCATAGGTTAAAACAACATAAATACAATTTAATAAAGCATAGTTTAAAACAACATAAATACAATTTAATAAAGCATAGTTTAAAACAACATAAATACAATTTAATAAAGCATAGGATAAAACCACAGAAATACAATTTAATAAAGCATAGGATAAAACAACATAAATACAATTTAATAAAGCATAGGACAAAACAACATAAATACAATTTAATAAAGCATAGTTTAAAACCACAGAAATACAATTTAATAAAGCATAGTTTAAAACAACATAAATACAATTTAATAAAGCATTAGATAAAACAACATGAATATAATTTAGTAAAGCATAAGATAAAACAACATGAATACAATTTAATAAAGCATAGGATAAAACAACATAAATAAAATTTAATAAAGCATAGGTTAAAACAACATAAATACAATTTAATAAAGCATAGTTTAAAACAACATAAATGCAATTTAATAAAGCATAGTTTAAAACCACAGAAATACAATTTAATAAAGCATAGGATAAAACAACATAAATACAATTTAATAAAGCATAGGACAAAACAACATAAATACAATTTAATAAAGCATAGGATAAAACAACATAAATAAAATTTAATAAAGCATAGGATAAAACAACATAAATACAATTTAATGAAACATAGGATAAACAACATAAATACAATTTAATAAAGCATAGAAAAAAACAACATAAATACAATTTAATAAAGCATAGGATAAAACAACATAAATACAATTTAATGAAACATAGGATAAACAACATAAATACAATTTAATAAAGCATAGGACAAAACAACATAAATACAATTTAATAAAGCATAGGATAAAACAACATAAATACAATTTAATGAAACATAGGATAAACAAAATAAATACAATTTAATAAAGCATAGTTTAAAACAACATAAATACAATTTAATAAAGCATATGTTAAAACAATATGAATACAATTTAATAAAGCATAAGATAAAACAACATGAATATAATTTAGTAAAGCTTAAGATAAAACAACATGAATACAATTTAATAAAGCATAGGTTAAAACAACATAAATACAATTTAAGAAAGCATAGGATAAAACTACATAAATATATTTTAATAAAGCATAGGATAAAACAACATAAATACAATTTAAGAAAGCATAGGTTAAAACAACATAAATACAATTTAATAAAGCATAGGATAAAACAACATAAATACAATTTAATAAAGCATAGGATAAAACAACATAAATACAATTTAATAAAGCATAGGATAAAACAACATAAATACAATTTAATAAAGCATAGGTTAAAACAACATAAATACAATTTAATAAAGCATAGGATAAAACCACAGAAATACAATTTAATAAAGCATAGGATAAAACAACATAAATACAATTTAATAAAGCATAGGACAAAACAACATAAATAAAATTTAATAAAGCATAGGATAAAACAACATAAATACAATTTAATGAAACATAGGATAAACAACATAAATACAATTTAATAAAGCATAGAAAAAAACAACATAAATACAATTTAATAAAGCATAGGATAAAACAACATAAATACAATTTAATGAAACATAGGATAAACAACATAAATACAATTTAATAAAGCATAGGACAAAACAACATAAATACAATTTAATAAAGCATAGGATAAAACAACATAAATACAATTTAATGAAACATAGGATAAACAAAATAAATACAATTTAATAAAGCATAGTTTAAAACAACATAAATACAATTTAATAAAGCATATGTTAAAACAATATGAATACAATTTAATAAAGCATAGTTTAAAACCACAGAAATACAATTTAATAAAGCATAGTTTAAAACCACAGAAATACAATTTAATAAAGCATAGTTTAAAACAACATAAATACAATTTAATAAAGCATAGGATAAAACAACATAAATACAATTTAATAAAGCATAGGATAAAACAACATAAATACAATTTAATGAAACATAGGATAAACAACATAAATACAATTTAATAAAGCATAGAAAAAAACAACATAAATACAATTTAATAAAGCATAGGATAAAACAACATAAATACAATTTAATGAAACATAGGATAAACAACATAAATACAATTTAATAAAGCATAGGACAAAACAACATAAATACAATTTAATAAAGCATAGGATAAAACAACATAAATACAATTTATAAAGCATAGGATAAAACAACATAAATACAATTTAATAAAGCATAGGATAAAACAACATAAATACAATTTAATAAAGCATAGGATAAAACAACATAAATACAATTTAATAAAGCATAGGTTAAAACAACATAAATGCAATTTAATAAAGCATAGGATAAAACAACATAAATACAATTTAATAAAGCATAGGAAAAAACAACATAAATACAATTGAATAAAGCATAGTTTAAAACAACATAAACACAATTTAATAAAGCATAGGATAAAACCACAGAAATACAATTTAATAAAGCATAGGATAAAACAACATAAATACAATTTAATAAAGCATAGGACAAAACAACATAAATACAACTTAATAACGCATAGGATAAAACAACATAAATACAATTTAATGAAACATAGGATAAACAACATAAATACAATTTAATAAAGCATAGGACAAAACAACATAAATACAATTTAATAAAGCATATGTTAAAACAACATAAATACAATTTAATAAAGCATAGTTTAAAACCACAGAAATACAATTTAATAAAGCATAGTTTAAAACCACAGAAATACAATTTAATAAAGCATAGTTTAAAACAACATAAATACAATTTAATAAAGCATAGTTTAAAACAACATAAATACAATTTAATAAAGCATTAGATAAAACAACATGAATATAATTTAGTAAAGCATAAGATAAAACAACATGAATACAATTTAATAAAGCATAGGATAAAACAACATAAATAAAATTTAATAAAGCATAGGTTAAAACAACATAAATACAATTTAATAAAGCATAGTTTAAAACAACATAAATACAATTTAATAAAGCATAGTTTAAAACCACAGAAATACAATTTAATAAAGCATAGGATAAAACAACATAAATACAATTTAATAAAGCATAGGACAAAACAACATAAATACAATTTAATAAAGCATAGGATAAAACAACATAAATACAATTTAATAAAGCATAGGTTAAAACAACATAAATGCAATTTAATAAAGCATAGGATAAAACAACATAAATACAATTTAATAAAGCATATGAAAAAACAACATAAATACAATTTAATAAAGCATAGTTTAAAACAACATAAATACAATTTAATAAAGCATAGGATAAAACCACAGAAATACAATTTAATAAAGCATAGGATAAAACAACATAAATACAATTTAATAAAGCATAGGACAAAACAACATAAATACAACTTAATAACGCATAGGATAAATCAACATAAATACAATTTAATGAAACATAGGATAAACAACATAAATACAATTTAATAAAGCATAGGACAAAACAACATAAATACAATTTAATAAAGCATATGTTAAAACAACATAAATACAATTTGATAAAGCATAGTTTAAAACAACATAAATACAATTTAATAAAGCATAGTTTAAAACAACATAAATACAATTTAATAAAGCATAGTTTAAAACAACATAAATACAATTTAATAAAGCATAGTTTAAAACAACATAAATACAATTTAATAAAGCATAGTTTAAAACAACATAAATACAATTTAATAAAGCATAGGATAAAACAACATAAATACAGTTTAGTAAAGCATAAGATAAAACAACATGAATACAATTTAATAAAGCATAGGATAAAACAACGTAAATACTTTTTAATAAAGCATAGGATAAAACCACATAAATACAATTTAATAAAGCATAGGATAAAACAACATAAATAAAATTTAATAAAGCATAGGTTAAAACAACATAAATACAATTTAATAAAGCATAGGATGAAACAACATAAATACAATTTACTAAATCATAGGATAAAACAACATAAATACAATTTAATAAAGCACAGGATAAAACAACATAAATAAAATTTAATAAAGCATAGGATAAAACAACATAACTAAAATTTAATAAAGCATAGGATAAAACAATGTAAATACAATTTAATAAAGCATAGGATAAAACAACATAAATACAATTTAATAAAGCAAAGGATAAAACAACAAAAATACAATTTAAGAAAGCATAGGATAAAACTACATAAATACATTTAAATAAAGCATAGGATAAAACAACATAAATACATTTAAATAAAGCATAGGATAAAACAACATAAATACAATTTATAAAGCATAGGATAAAACAACATAAATACAATTTAATAAAGCATAGGATAAAACAACATAAATACAATTTAATAAAGCATAGGATAAAACAACATAAATACAATTTAATAAAGCATAGGTTAAAACAACATAAATGCAATTTAATAAAGCATAGGTTAAAACAACATAAATACAATTTAATAAAGCATAGTTTAAAACAACATAAATACAATTTAATAAAGCATAGGATAAAACAACATAAATACAATTTAATAAAGCATAGGACAAAACAACATAAATACAACTTAACGCATAGGATAAAACAACATAAATACAATTTAATGAAACATAGGATAAACAACATAAATACAATTTAATAAAGCATAGGACAAAACAACATAAATACAATTTGATAAAGCATAGTTTAAAACAACATAAATACAATTTAATAAAGCATAGTTTAAAACAACATAAATACAATTTAATAAAGCATAGTTTAAAACAACATAAATACAATTTAATAAAGCATAGTTTAAAACAACATAAATACAATTTAATAAAGCATAGTTTAAAACAACATAAATACAATTTAATAAAGCATTAGATAAAACAACATGAATATAATTTAGTAAAGCATAAGATAAAACAACATGAATACAATTTAATAAAGCATAGGATAAAACAACATAAATACAATTTAATAAAGCATAGGTTAAAACAACATAAATACAATTTAATAAAGCATAGTTTAAAACAACATAAATACAATTTAATAAAGCATAGTTTAAAACAACATAAATACAATTTAATAAAGCATAGTTTAAAACCACAGAAATACAATTTAATAAAGCATAGTTTAAAACAACATAAATACAATTTAATAAAGCATTAGATAAAACAACATGAATATAATTTAGTAAAGCATAAGATAAAACAACATGAATACAATTTAATAAAGCATAGGATAAAACAACATAAATAAAATTTAATAAAGCATAGGTTAAAACAACATAAATACAATTTAATAAAGCATAGTTTAAAACAACATAAATACAATTTAATAAAGCATAGTTTAAAACCACAGAAATACAATTTAATAAAGCATAGGATAAAACAACATAAATACAATTTAATAAAGCATAGGACAAAACAACATAAATACAATTTAATAAAGCATAGGATAAAACAACATAAATAAAATTTAATAAAGCATAGGATAAAACAACATAAATACAATTTAATGAAACATAGGATAAACAACATAAATACAATTTAATAAAGCATAGAAAAAAACAACATAAATACAATTTAATAAAGCATAGGATAAAACAACATAAATACAATTTAATGAAACATAGGATAAACAACATAAATACAATTTAATAAAGCATAGGACAAAACAACATAAATACAATTTAATAAAGCATAGGATAAAACAACATAAATACAATTTAATGAAACATAGGATAAACAAAATAAATACAATTTAATAAAGCATAGTTTAAAACAACATAAATACAATTTAATAAAGCATATGTTAAAACAATATGAATACAATTTAATAAAGCATAAGATAAAACAACATGAATATAATTTAGTAAAGCTTAAGATAAAACAACATGAATACAATTTAATAAAGCATAGGTTAAAACAACATAAATACAATTTAAGAAAGCATAGGATAAAACTACATAAATACATTTTAATAAAGCATAGGATAAAACAACATAAATACAATTTAATAAAGCATAGGTTAAAACAACATAAATACAATTTAATAAAGCATAGGACAAAACAACATAAATACAATTTAATAAAGCATAGGATAAAACAACATAAATACAATTTATAAAGCATAGGATAAAACAACATAAATACAATTTAATAAAGCATAGGATAAAACAACATAAATACAATTTAATAAAGCATAGGATAAAACAACATAAATACAATTTAATAAAGCATAGGTTAAAACAAGATAAATGCAATTTAATAAAGCATAGGATAAAACAACATAAATACAATTTAATAAAGCATAGGAAAAAACAACATAAATACAATTGAATAAAGCATAGTTTAAAACAAAATAAATACAATTTAATAAAGCATAGGATAAAACCACAGAAATACAATTTAATAAAGCATAGGATAAAACAACATAAATACAATTTAATAAAGCATAGGACAAAACAACATAAATACAACTTAATAACGCATAGGATAAAACAACATAAATACAATTTAATGAAACATAGGATAAACAACATAAATACAATTTAATAAAGCATAGGACAAAACAACATAAATACAATTTAATAAAGCATATGTTAAAACAACATAAATACAATTTAATAAAGCATAGTTTAAAACCACAGAAATACAATTTAATAAAGCATAGTTTAAAACCACAGAAATACAATTTAATAAAGCATAGTTTAAAACAACATAAATACAATTTAATAAAGCATTAGATAAAACAACATGAATATAATTTAGTAAAGCATAAGATAAAACAACATGAATACAATTTAATAAAGCATAGGATAAAACAACATAAATAAAATTTAATAAAGCATAGGTTAAAACAACATAAATACAATTTAATAAAGCATAGTTTAAAACAACATAAATACAATTTAATAAAGCATAGTTTAAAACCACAGAAATACAATTTAATAAAGCATAGGATAAAACAACATAAATACAATTTAATAAAGCATAGGACAAAACAACATAAATACAATTTAATAAAGCATAGGATAAAACAACATAAATACAATTTAATGAAACATAGGATAAACAAAATAAATACAATTTAATAAAGCATAGTTTAAAACAACATAAATACAATTTAATAAAGCATATGTTAAAACAATATGAATACAATTTAATAAAGCATAAGATAAAACAACATGAATATAATTTAGTAAAGCTTAAGATAAAACAACATGAATACAATTTAATAAAGCATAGGTTAAAACAACATAAATACAATTTAAGAAAGCATAGGATAAAACTACATAAATACATTTTAATAAAGCATAGGATAAAACAACATAAATACAATTTAATAAAGCATAGGTTAAAACAACATAAATACAATTTAATAAAGCATAGGACAAAACAACATAAATACAATTTAATAAAGCATAGGATAAAACAACATAAATACAATTTATAAAGAATAGGATAAAACAACATAAATACAATTTAATAAAGCATAGGATAAAACAACATAAATACAATTTAATAAAGCATAGGATAAAACAACATAAATACAATTTATAAAGCATAGGATAAAACAACATAAATACAATTTAATAAAGCATAGGATAAAACAACATAAATACAATTTAATAAAGCATAGGATAAAACAACATAAATACAATTTATAAAGCATAGGATAAAACAACATAAATACAATTTAATAAAGCATAGGATAAAACAACATAAATACAATTTAATAAAGCATAGGATAAAACAACATAAATACAATTTAATAAAGCATAGGTTAAAACAACATAAATGCAATTTAATAAAGCATAGGATAAAACAACATAAATACAATTTAATAAAGCATAGGAAAAAACAACATAAATACAATTTAATAAAGCATAGTTTAAAACAACATAAATACAATTTAATAAAGCATAGGATAAAACCACAGAAATACAATTTAATAAAGCATAGGATAAAACAACATAAATACAATTTAATAAAGCATAGGACAAAACAACATAAATACAACTTAATAACGCATAGGATAAAACAACATAAATAGAATTTAATGAAACATAGGATAAACAACATAAATACAATTTAATAAAGCATAGGACAAAACAACATAAATACAATTTAATAAAGCATATGTTAAAACAACATAAATACAATTTGATAAAGCATAGTTTAAAACAACATAAATACAATTTAATAAAGCATAGTTTAAAACAACATAAATACAATTTAATAAAGCATTAGATAAAACAACATGAATATAATTTAGTAAAGCATAAGATAAAACAACATGAATACAATTTAATAAAGCATAGGATAAAACAACATAAATAAAATTTAATAAAGCATAGGTTAAAACAACATAAATACAATTTAATAAAGCATAGTTTAAAACAACATAAATACAATTTAATAAAGCATAGTTTAAAACAACATAAATACAATTTAATAAAGCATAGGATAAAACCACAGAAATACAATTTAATAAAGCATAGGATAAAACAACATAAATACAATTTAATAAAGCATAGGACAAAACAACATAAATACAATTTAATAAAGCATAGTTTAAAACCACAGAAATACAATTTAATAAAGCATAGTTTAAAACAACATAAATACAATTTAATAAAGCATTAGATAAAACAACATGAATATAATTTAGTAAAGCATAAGATAAAACAACATGAATACAATTTAATAAAGCATAGGATAAAACAACATAAATAAAATTTAATAAAGCATAGGTTAAAACAACATAAATACAATTTAATAAAGCATAGTTTAAAACAACATAAATACAATTTAATAAAGCATAGTTTAAAACCACAGAAATACAATTTAATAAAGCATAGGATAAAACAACATAAATACAATTTAATAAAGCATAGGACAAAACAACATAAATACAATTTAATAAAGCATAGGATAAAACAACATAAATAAAATTTAATAAAGCATAGGATAAAACAACATAAATACAATTTAATGAAACATAGGATAAACAACATAAATACAATTTAATAAAGCATAGAAAAAAACAACATAAATACAATTTAATAAAGCATAGGATAAAACAACATAAATACAATTTAATGAAACATAGGATAAACAACATAAATACAATTTAATAAAGCATAGGACAAAACAACATAAATACAATTTAATAAAGCATAGGATAAAACAACATAAATACAATTTAATGAAACATAGGATAAACAAAATAAATACAATTTAATAAAGCATAGTTTAAAACAACATAAATACAATTTAATAAAGCATATGTTAAAACAATATGAATACAATTTAATAAAGCATAAGATAAAACAACATGAATATAATTTAGTAAACTTAAGATAAAACAACATGAATACAATTTAATAAAGCATAGGTTAAAACAACATAAATACAATTTAAGAAAGCATAGGATAAAACTACATAAATATATTTTAATAAAGCATAGGATAAAACAACATAAATACAATTTAAGAAAGCATAGGTTAAAACAACATAAATACAATTTAATAAAGCATAGGATAAAACAACATAAATACAATTTAAGAAAGCATAGGATAAAACAACATAAATACAATTTAATAAAGCATAGGTTAAAACAACATAAATACAATTTAATAAAGCATAGGATAAAACAACATAAATACAATTTAATAAAGCATAGGATAAAACAACATAAATACAATTTAATAAAGCATAGGATAAAACAACATAAATACAATTTAATAAAGCATAGGTTAAAACAACATAAATACAATTTAATAAAGCATAGGATAAAACCACAGAAATACAATTTAATAAAGCATAGGATAAAACAACATAAATACAATTTAATAAAGCATAGGACAAAACAACATAAATACAACTTAATAACGCATAGGATAAAACAACATAAATACAATTTAATGAAACATAGGATAAACAACATAAATACAATTTAATAAAGCATAGGACAAAACAACATAAATACAATTTAATAAAGCATATGTTAAAACAACATAAATACAATTTAATAAAGCATAGTTTAAAACCACAGAAATACAATTTAATAAAGCATAGTTTAAAACCACAGAAATACAATTTAATAAAGCATAGTTTAAAACAACATAAATACAATTTAATAAAGCATAGGATAAAACAACATAAATACAATTTAATAAAGCATAGGATAAAACAACATAAATACAATTTAATGAAACATAGGATAAACAACATAAATACAATTTAATAAAGCATAGAAAAAAACAACATAAATACAATTTAATAAAGCATAGGATAAAACAACATAAATACAATTTAATGAAACATAGGATAAACAACATAAATACAATTTAATAAAGCATAGGACAAAACAACATAAATACAATTTAATAAAGCATAGGATAAAACAACATAAATACAATTTATAAAGCATAGGATAAAACAACATAAATACAATTTAATAAAGCATAGGATAAAACAACATAAATACAATTTAATAAAGCATAGGATAAAACAACATAAATACAATTTAATAAAGCATAGGTTAAAACAACATAAATGCAATTTAATAAAGCATAGGATAAAACAACATAAATACAATTTAATAAAGCATAGGACAAAACAACATAAATACAATTTAATAAAGCATATGTTAAAACAACATAAATACAATTTAATAAAGCATAGTTTAAAACCACAGAAATACAATTTAATAAAGCATAGTTTAAAACCACAGAAATACAATTTAATAAAGCATAGTTTAAAACAACATAAATACAATTTAATAAAGCATTAGATAAAACAACATGAATATAATTTAGTAAAGCATAAGATAAAACAACATGAATACAATTTAATAAAGCATAGGATAAAACAACATAAATAAAATTTAATAAAGCATAGGTTAAAACAACATAAATACAATTTAATAAAGCATAGTTTAAAACAACATAAATACAATTTAATAAAGCATAGTTTAAAACCACAGAAATACAATTTAATAAAGCATAGGATAAAACAACATAAATACAATTTAATAAAGCATAGGACAAAACAACATAAATACAATTTAATAAAGCATAGGATAAAACAACATAAATACAATTTAATGAAACATAGGATAAACAAAATAAATACAATTTAATAAAGCATAGTTTAAAACAACATAAATACAATTTAATAAAGCATATGTTAAAACAATATGAATACAATTTAATAAAGCATAAGATAAAACAACATGAATATAATTTAGTAAAGCTTAAGATAAAACAACATGAATACAATTTAATAAAGCATAGGTTAAAACAACATAAATACAATTTAAGAAAGCATAGGATAAAACTACATAAATACATTTTAATAAAGCATAGGATAAAACAACATAAATACAATTTAATAAAGCATAGGTTAAAACAACATAAATACAATTTAATAAAGCATAGGACAAAACAACATAAATACAATTTAATAAAGCATAGGATAAAACAACATAAATACAATTTATAAAGAATAGGATAAAACAACATAAATACAATTTAATAAAGCATAGGATAAAACAACATAAATACAATTTAATAAAGCATAGGATAAAACAACATAAATACAATTTATAAAGCATAGGATAAAACAACATAAATACAATTTAATAAAGCATAGGATAAAACAACATAAATACAATTTAATAAAGCATAGGATAAAACAACATAAATACAATTTATAAAGCATAGGATAAAACAACATAAATACAATTTAATAAAGCATAGGATAAAACAACATAAATACAATTTAATAAAGCATAGGATAAAACAACATAAATACAATTTAATAAAGCATAGGTTAAAACAACATAAATGCAATTTAATAAAGCATAGGATAAAACAACATAAATACAATTTAATAAAGCATAGGAAAAAACAACATAAATACAATTTAATAAAGCATAGTTTAAAACAACATAAATACAATTTAATAAAGCATAGGATAAAACCACAGAAATACAATTTAATAAAGCATAGGATAAAACAACATAAATACAACTTAATAACGCATAGGATAAAACAACATAAATAGAATTTAATGAAACATAGGATAAACAACATAAATACAATTTAAAAAAGCATAGGACAAAACAACATAAATACAATTTAATAAAGCATATGTTAAAACAACATAAATACAATTTGATAAAGCATAGTTTAAAACAACATAAATACAATTTAATAAAGCATAGTTTAAAACAACATAAATACAATTTAATAAAGCATTAGATAAAACAACATGAATATAATTTAGTAAAGCATAAGATAAAACAACATGAATACAATTTAATAAAGCATAGGATAAAACAACATAAATAAAATTTAATAAAGCATAGGTTAAAACAACATAAATACAATTTAATAAAGCATAGTTTAAAACAACATAAATACAATTTAATAAAGCATAGTTTAAAACAACATAAATACAATTTAATAAAGCATAGGATAAAACCACAGAAATACAATTTAATAAAGCATAGGATAAAACAACATAAATACAATTTAATAAAGCATAGGACAAAACAACATAAATACAATTTAATAAAGCATAGTTTAAAACCACAGAAATACAATTTAATAAAGCATAGTTTAAAACAACATAAATACAATTTAATAAAGCATTAGATAAAACAACATGAATATAATTTAGTAAAGCATAAGATAAAACAACATGAATACAATTTAATAAAGCATAGGATAAAACAACATAAATAAAATTTAATAAAGCATAGGTTAAAACAACATAAATACAATTTAATAAAGCATAGTTTAAAACAACATAAATACAATTTAATAAAGCATAGTTTAAAACCACAGAAATACAATTTAATAAAGCATAGGATAAAACAACATAAATACAATTTAATAAAGCATAGGACAAAACAACATAAATACAATTTAATAAAGCATAGGATAAAACAACATAAATAAAATTTAATAAAGCATAGGATAAAACAACATAAATACAATTTAATGAAACATAGGATAAACAACATAAATACAATTTAATAAAGCATAGAAAAAAACAACATAAATACAATTTAATAAAGCATAGGATAAAACAACATAAATACAATTTAATGAAACATAGGATAAACAACATAAATACAATTTAATAAAGCATAGGACAAAACAACATAAATACAATTTAATAAAGCATAGGATAAAACAACATAAATACAATTTAATGAAACATAGGATAAACAAAATAAATACAATTTAATAAAGCATAGTTTAAAACAACATAAATACAATTTAATAAAGCATATGTTAAAACAATATGAATACAATTTAATAAAGCATAAGATAAAACAACATGAATATAATTTAGTAAAGCTTAAGATAAAACAACATGAATACAATTTAATAAAGCATAGGTTAAAACAACATAAATACAATTTAAGAAAGCATAGGATAAAACTACATAAATATATTTTAATAAAGCATAGGATAAAACAACATAAATACAATTTAAGAAAGCATAGGTTAAAACAACATAAATACAATTTAATAAAGCATAGGATAAAACAACATAAATACAATTTAAGAAAGCATAGGATAAAACAACATAAATACAATTTAATAAAGCATAGGTTAAAACAACATAAATACAATTTAATAAAGCATAGGATAAAACAACATAAATACAATTTAATAAAGCATAGGATAAAACAACATAAATACAATTTAATAAAGCATAGGATAAAACAACATAAATACAATTTAATAAAGCATAGGTTAAAACAACATAAATACAATTTAATAAAGCATAGGATAAAACCACAGAAATACAATTTAATAAAGCATAGGAAAAAACAACATAAATACAATTTAATAAAGCATAGGACAAAACAACATAAATACAACTTAATAACGCATAGGATAAAACAACATAAATACAATTTAATGAAACATAGGATAAACAACATAAATACAATTTAATAAAGCATAGGACAAAACAACATAAATACAATTTAATAAAGCATATGTTAAAACAACATAAATACAATTTAATAAAGCATAGTTTAAAACCACAGAAATACAAGTTAATAAAGCATAGTTTAAAACCACAGAAATACAATTTAATAAAGCATAGTTTAAAACAACATAAATACAATTTAATAAAGCATAGGATAAAACAACATAAATACAATTTAATAAAGCATAGGATAAAACAACATAAATACAATTTAATGAAACATAGGATAAACAACATAAATACAATTTAATAAAGCATAGAAAAAAACAACATAAATACAATTTAATAAAGCATAGGATAAAACAACATAAATACAATTTAATGAAACATAGGATAAACAACATAAATACAATTTAATAAAGCATAGGACAAAACAACATAAATACAATTTAATAAAGCATAGGATAAAACAACATAAATACAATTTATAAAGCATAGGATAAAACAACATAAATACAATTTAATAAAGCATAGGATAAAACAACATAAATACAATTTAATAAAGCATAGGATAAAACAACATAAATACAATTTAATAAAGCATAGGTTAAAACAACATAAATGCAATTTAATAAAGCATAGGATAAAACAACATAAATACAATTTAATAAAGCATAGGAAAAAACAACATAAATACAATTGAATAAAGCATAGTTTAAAACAACATAAACACAATTTAATAAAGCATAGGATAAAACCACAGAAATACAATTTAATAAAGCATAGGATAAAACAACATAAATACAATTTAATAAAGCATAGGACAAAACAACATAAATACAACTTAATAACGCATAGGATAAAACAACATAAATACAATTTAATGAAACATAGGATAAACAACATAAATACAATTTAATAAAGCATAGGACAAAACAACATAAATACAATTTAATAAAGCATATGTTAAAACAACATAAATACAATTTAATAAAGCATAGTTTAAAACCACAGAAATACAATTTAATAAAGCATAGTTTAAAACCACAGAAATACAATTTAATAAAGCATAGTTTAAAACAACATAAATACAATTTAATAAAGCATTAGATAAAACAACATGAATATAATTTAGTAAAGCATAAGATAAAACAACATGAATACAATTTAATAAAGCATAGGATAAAACAACATAAATAAAATTTAATAAAGCATAGGTTAAAACAACATAAATACAATTTAATAAAGCATAGTTTAAAACAACATAAATACAATTTAATAAAGCATAGTTTAAAACCACAGAAATACAATTTAATAAAGCATAGGATAAAACAACATAAATACAATTTAATAAAGCATAGGACAAAACAACATAAATACAATTTAATAAAGCATAGGATAAAACAACATAAATACAATTTAATAAAGCATAGGTTAAAACAACATAAATGCAATTTAATAAAGCATAGGATAAAACAACATAAATACAATTTAATAAAGCATATGAAAAAACAACATAAATACAATTTAATAAAGCATAGTTTAAAACAACATAAATACAATTTAATAAAGCATAGGATAAAACCACAGAAATACAATTTAATAAAGCATAGGATAAAACAACATAAATACAATTTAATAAAGCATAGGACAAAACAACATAAATACAACTTAATAACGCATAGGATAAATCAACATAAATACAATTTAATGAAACATAGGATAAACAACATAAATACATTTTAATAAAGCATAGGACAAAACAACATAAATACAATTTAATAAAGCATATGTTAAAACAACATAAATACAATTTGATAAAGCATAGTTTAAAACAACATAAATACAATTTAATAAAGCATAGTTTAAAACAACATAAATACAATTTAATAAAGCATAGTTTAAAACAACATAAATACAATTTAATAAAGCATAGTTTAAAACAACATAAATACAATTTAATAAAGCATAGTTTAAAACAACATAAATACAATTTAATAAAGCATAGGATAAAACAACATAAATACAATTTAGTAAAGCATAAGATAAAACAACATGAATACAATTTAATAAAGCATAGGATAAAACAACGTAAATACTTTTTAATAAAGCATAGGATAAAACCACATAAATACAATTTAATAAAGCATAGGATAAAACAACATAAATAAAATTTAATAAAGCATAGGTTAAAACAACATAAATACAATTTAATAAAGCATAGGATGAAACAACATAAATACAATTTACTAAATCATAGGATAAAACAACATAAATACAATTTAATAAAGCACAGGATAAAACAACATAAATAAAATTTAATAAAGCATAGGATAAAACAACATAACTAAAATTTAATAAAGCATAGGATAAAACAATGTAAATACAATTTAATAAAGCATAGGATAAAACAACATAAATACAATTTAATAAAGCAAAGGATAAAACAACATAAATAAAATTTAAGAAAGCATAGGATAAAACTACATAAATACATTTAAATAAAGCATAGGATAAAACAACATAAATACATTTAAATAAAGCATAGGATAAAACAACATAAATACAATTTATAAAGCATAGGATAAAACAACATAAATACAATTTAATAAAGCATAGGATAAAACAACATAAATACAATTTAATAAAGCATAGGATAAAACAACATAAATACAATTTAATAAAGCATAGGTTAAAACAACATAAATGCAATTTAATAAAGCATAGGTTAAAACAACATAAATACAATTTAATAAAGCATAGTTTAAAACAACATAAATACAATTTAATAAAGCATAGGATAAAACAACATAAATACAATTTAATAAAGCATAGGACAAAACAACATAAATACAACTTAACGCATAGGATAAAACAACATAAATACAATTTAATGAAACATAGGATAAACAACATAAATACAATTTAATAAAGCATAGGACAAAACAACATAAATACAATTTGATAAAGCATAGTTTAAAACAACATAAATACAATTTAATAAAGCATAGTTTAAAACAACATAAATACAATTTAATAAAGCATAGTTTAAAACAACATAAATACAATTTAATAAAGCATAGTTTAAAACAACATAAATACAATTTAATAAAGCATAGTTTAAAACAACATAAATACAATTTAATAAAGCATTAGATAAAACAACATGAATATAATTTAGTAAAGCATAAGATAAAACAACATGAATACAATTTAATAAAGCATAGGATAAAACAACATAAATAAAATTTAATAAAGCATAGGTTAAAACAACATAAATACAATTTAATAAAGCATAGTTTAAAACAACATAAATACAATTTAATAAAGCATAGTTTAAAACAACATAAATACAATTTAATAAAGCATAGTTTAAAACCACAGAAATACAATTTAATAAAGCATAGTTTAAAACAACATAAATACAATTTAATAAAGCATTAGATAAAACAACATGAATATAATTTAGTAAAGCATAAGATAAAACAACATGAATACAATTTAATAAAGCATAGGATAAAACAACATAAATAAAATTTAATAAAGCATAGGTTAAAACAACATAAATACAATTTAATAAAGCATAGTTTAAAACAACATAAATACAATTTAATAAAGCATAGTTTAAAACCACAGAAATACAATTTAATAAAGCATAGGATAAAACAACATAAATACAATTTAATAAAGCATAGGACAAAACAACATAAATACAATTTAATAAAGCATAGGATAAAACAACATAAATAAAATTTAATAAAGCATAGGATAAAACAACATAAATACAATTTAATGAAACATAGGATAAACAACATAAATACAATTTAATAAAGCATAGAAAAAAACAACATAAATACAATTTAATAAAGCATAGGATAAAACAACATAAATACAATTTAATGAAACATAGGATAAACAACATAAATACAATTTAATAAAGCATAGGACAAAACAACATAAATACAATTTAATAAAGCATAGGATAAAACAACATAAATACAATTTAATGAAACTTAGGATAAACAAAATAAATACAATTTAATAAAGCATAGTTTAAAACAACATAAATACAATTTAATAAAGCATATGTTAAAACAATATGAATACAATTTAATAAAGCATAAGATAAAACAACATGAATATAATTTAGTAAAGCTTAAGATAAAACAACATGAATACAATTTAATAAAGCATAGGTTAAAACAACATAAATACAATTTAAGAAAGCATAGGATAAAACTACATAAATACATTTTAATAAAGCATAGGATAAAACAACA
This sequence comes from Phyllobates terribilis, assembly GCF_046119375.1. NCBI lineage: Eukaryota > Metazoa > Chordata > Amphibia > Anura > Dendrobatidae > Phyllobates > Phyllobates terribilis. The sequence goes on along the minus strand of NW_027362939.1, from coordinate 2,636,881 downwards.
TAAATACAATTTAATAAAGCATAGGTTAAAACAACATAAATACAATTTAATAAAGCATAGGACAAAACAACATAAATACAATTTAATAAAGCATAGGATAAAACAACATAAATACAATTTATAAAGCATAGGATAAAACAACATAAATACAATTTAATAAAGCATAGGATAAAACAACATAAATACAATTTAATAAAGCATAGGATAAAACAACATAAATACAATTTAATAAAGCATAGGTTAAAACAAGATAAATGCAATTTAATAAAGCATAGGATAAAACAACATAAATACAATTTAATAAAGCATAGGAAAAAACAACATAAATACAATTGAATAAAGCATAGTTTAAAACAACATAAATACAATTTAATAAAGCATAGGATAAAACCACAGAAATACAATTTAATAAAGCATAGGATAAAACAACATAAATACAATTTAATAAAGCATAGGACAAAACAACATAAATACAACTTAATAACGCATAGGATAAAACAACATAAATACAATTTAATGAAACATAGGATAAACAACATAAATACAATTTAATAAAGCATAGGACAAAACAACATAAATACAATTTAATAAAGCATATGTTAAAACAACATAAATACAATTTAATAAAGCATAGTTTAAAACCACAGAAATACAATTTAATAAAGCATAGTTTAAAACCACAGAAATACAATTTAATAAAGCATAGTTTAAAACAACATAAATACAATTTAATAAAGCATTAGATAAAACAACATGAATATAATTTAGTAAAGCATAAGATAAAACAACATGAATACAATTTAATAAAGCATAGGATAAAACAACATAAATAAAATTTAATAAAGCATAGGTTAAAACAACATAAATACAATTTAATAAAGCATAGTTTAAAACAACATAAATACAATTTAATAAAGCATAGTTTAAAACCACAGAAATACAATTTAATAAAGCATAGGATAAAACAACATAAATACAATTTAATAAAGCATAGGACAAAACAACATAAATACAATTTAATAAAGCATAGGATAAAACAACATAAATACAATTTAATGAAACATAGGATAAACAAAATAAATACAATTTAATAAAGCATAGTTTAAAACAACATAAATACAATTTAATAAAGCATATGTTAAAACAATATGAATACAATTTAATAAAGCATAAGATAAAACAACATGAATATAATTTAGTAAAGCTTAAGATAAAACAACATGAATACAATTTAATAAAGCATAGGTTAAAACAACATAAATACAATTTAAGAAAGCATAGGATAAAACTACATAAATACATTTTAATAAAGCATAGGATAAAACAACATAAATACAATTTAATAAAGCATAGGTTAAAACAACATAAATACAATTTAATAAAGCATAGGACAAAACAACATAAATGCAATTTAATAAAGCATAGGATAAAACAACATAAATACAATTTAATAAAGCATAGGAAAAAACAACATAAATACAATTTAATAAAGCATAGTTTAAAACAACATAAATACAATTTAATAAAGCATAGGATAAAACCACAGAAATACAATTTAATAAAGCATAGGATAAAACAACATAAATACAATTTAATAAAGCATAGGACAAAACAACATAAATACAACTTAATAACGCATAGGATAAAACAACATAAATACAATTTAATGAAACATAGGATAAACAACATAAATACAATTTAATAAAGCATAGGACAAAACAACATAAATACAATTTAATAAAGCATATGTTAAAACAACATAAATACAATTTGATAAAGCATAGTTTAAAACAACATAAATACAATTTAATAAAGCATAGTTTAAAACAACATAAATACAATTTAATAAAGCATAGGATAAAACAACATAAATACAATTTAATAAAGCATAGGACAAAACAACATAAATACAACTTAACGCATAGGATAAAACAACATAAATACAATTTAATGAAACATAGGATAAACAACATAAATACAATTTAATAAAGCATAGGACAAAACAACATAAATACAATTTGATAAAGCATAGTTTAAAACAACATAAATACAATTTAATAAAGCATAGTTTAAAACAACATAAATACAATTTAATAAAGCATAGTTTAAAACAACATAAATACAATTTAATAAAGCATAGTTTAAAACAACATAAATACAATTTAATAAAGCATAGTTTAAAACAACATAAATACAATTTAATAAAGCATTAGATAAAACAACATGAATATAATTTAGTAAAGCATAAGATAAAACAACATGAATACAATTTAATAAAGCATAGGATAAAACAACATAAATAAAATTTAATAAAGCATAGGTTAAAACAACATAAATACAATTTAATAAAGCATAGTTTAAAACCACAGAAATACAATTTAATAAAGCATAGGATAAAACAACATAAATACAATTTAATAAAGCAGGACAAAACAACATAAATACAATTTAATAAAGCATAGGATAAAACAACATAAATAAAATTTAATAAAGCATAGGATAAAACAACATAAATACAATTTAATGAAACATAGGATAAACAACATAAATACAATTTAATAAAGCATAGAAAAAAACAACATAAATACAATTTAATAAAGCATAGGATAAAACAACATAAATACAATTTAATGAAACATAGGATAAACAACATAAATACAATTTAATAAAGCATAGGACAAAACAACATAAATACAATTTAATAAAGCATAGGATAAAACAACATAAATACAATTTAATGAAACATAGGATAAACAAAATAAATACAATTTAATAAAGCATAGTTTAAAACAACATAAATACAATTTAATAAAGCATATGTTAAAACAATATGAATACAATTTAATAAAGCATAAGATAAAACAACATGAATATAATTTAGTAAAGCTTAAGATAAAACAACATGAATACAATTTAATAAAGCATAGGTTAAAACAACATAAATACAATTTAAGAAAGCATAGGATAAAACTACATAAATACATTTTAATAAAGCATAGGATAAAACAACATAAATACAATTTAATAAAGCATAGGTTAAAACAACATAAATACAATTTAATAAAGCATAGGACAAAACAACATAAATACAACTTAACGCATAGGATAAAACAACATAAATACAATTTAATGAAACATAGGATAAACAACATAAATACAATTTAATAAAGCATAGGACAAAACAACATAAATACAATTTGATAAAGCATAGTTTAAAACAACATAAATACAATTTAATAAAGCATAGTTTAAAACCACAGAAATACAATTTAATAAAGCATAGTTTAAAACCACAGAAATACAATTTAATAAAGCATAGTTTAAAACAACATAAATACAATTTAATAAAGCATTAGATAAAACAACATGAATATAATTTAGTAAAGCATAAGATAAAACAACATGAATACAATTTAATAAAGCATAGGATAAAACAACATAAATAAAATTTAATAAAGCATAGGTTAAAACAACATAAATACAATTTAATAAAGCATAGTTTAAAACAACATAAATACAATTTAATAAAGCATAGTTCAAAACCACAGAAATACAATTTAATAAAGCATAGGATAAAACAACATAAATACAATTTAATAAAGCATAGGACAAAACAACATAAATACAATTTAATAAAGCATAGTTTAAAACAACATAAATACAATTTAATAAAGCATAGGATAAAACCACAGAAATACAATTTAATAAAGCATAGGATAAAACAACATAAATACAATTTAATAAAGCATAGGACAAAACAACATAAATACAACTTAATAACGCATAGGATAAAACAACATAAATACAATTTAATGAAACATAGGATAAAACCACAGAAATACAATTTAATAAAGCATAGGATAAAACAACATAAATACAATTTAATAAAGCATAGGACAAAACAACATAAATACAACTTAATAACGCATAGGACAAAACAACATAAATACAATTTAATAAAGCATATGTTAAAACAACATAAATACAATTTGATAAAGCATAGTTTAAAACAACATAAATACAATTTAATAAAGCATAGTTTAAAACAACATAAATACAATTTAATAAAGCATAGTTTAAAACAACATAAATACAATTTAATAAAGCATAGTTTAAAACAACATAAATACAATTTAATAAAGCATAGTTTAAAACAACATAAATACAATTTAATAAAGCATAGGATAAAACAACATAAATACAATTTAGTAAAGCATAAGATAAAACAACATGAATACAATTTAATAAAGCATAGGATAAAACAACGTAAATACTTTTTAATAAAGCATAGGATAAAACCACATAAATACAATTTAATAAAGCATAGGATAAAACAACATAAATAAAATTTAATAAAGCATAGGTTAAAACAACATAAATACAATTTAATAAAGCATAGGATGAAACAACATAAATACAATTTACTAAATCATAGGATAAAACAACATAAATACAATTTAATAAAGCACAGGATAAAACAACATAAATAAAATTTAATAAAGCATAGGATAAAACAACATAACTAAAATTTAATAAAGCATAGGATAAAACAATGTAAATACAATTTAATAAAGCATAGGATAAAACAACATAAATACAATTTAATAAAGCAAAGGATAAAACAACATAAATAAAATTTAAGAAAGCATAGGATAAAACTACATAAATACATTTAAATAAAGCATAGGATAAAACAACATAAATACATTTAAATAAAGCATAGGATAAAACAACATAAATACAATTTATAAAGCATAGGATAAAACAACATAAATACAATTTAATAAAGCATAGGATAAAACAACATAAATACAATTTAATAAAGCATAGGATAAAACAACATAAATACAATTTAATAAAGCATAGGTTAAAACAACATAAATGCAATTTAATAAAGCATAGGTTAAAACAACATAAATACAATTTAATAAAGCATAGTTTAAAACAACATAAATACAATTTAATAAAGCATAGGATAAAACAACATAAATACAATTTAATAAAGCATAGGACAAAACAACATAAATACAACTTAACGCATAGGATAAAACAACATAAATACAATTTAATGAAACATAGGATAAACAACATAAATACAATTTAATAAAGCATAGGACAAAACAACATAAATACAATTTGATAAAGCATAGTTTAAAACAACATAAATACAATTTAATAAAGCATAGTTTAAAACAACATAAATACAATTTAATAAAGCATAGTTTAAAACAACATAAATACAATTTAATAAAGCATAGTTTAAAACAACATAAATACAATTTAATAAAGCATAGTTTAAAACAACATAAATACAATTTAATAAAGCATTAGATAAAACAACATGAATATAATTTAGTAAAGCATAAGATAAAACAACATGAATACAATTTAATAAAGCATAGGATAAAACAACATAAATAAAATTTAATAAAGCATAGGTTAAAACAACATAAATACAATTTAATAAAGCATAGTTTAAAACAACATAAATACAATTTAATAAAGCATAGTTTAAAACAACATAAATACAATTTAATAAAGCATAGTTTAAAACCACAGAAATACAATTTAATAAAGCATAGTTTAAAACAACATAAATACAATTTAATAAAGCATTAGATAAAACAACATGAATATAATTTAGTAAAGCATAAGATAAAACAACATGAATACAATTTAATAAAGCATAGGATAAAACAACATAAATAAAATTTAATAAAGCATAGGTTAAAACAACATAAATACAATTTAATAAAGCATAGTTTAAAACAACATAAATACAATTTAATAAAGCATAGTTTAAAACCACAGAAATACAATTTAATAAAGCATAGGATAAAACAACATAAATACAATTTAATAAAGCATAGGACAAAACAACATAAATACAATTTAATAAAGCATAGGATAAAACAACATAAATAAAATTTAATAAAGCATAGGATAAAACAACATAAATACAATTTAATGAAACATAGGATAAACAACATAAATACAATTTAATAAAGCATAGAAAAAAACAACATAAATACAATTTAATAAAGCATAGGATAAAACAACATAAATACAATTTAATGAAACATAGGATAAACAACATAAATACAATTTAATAAAGCATAGGACAAAACAACATAAATACAATTTAATAAAGCATAGGATAAAACAACATAAATACAATTTAATGAAACTTAGGATAAACAAAATAAATACAATTTAATAAAGCATAGTTTAAAACAACATAAATACAATTTAATAAAGCATATGTTAAAACAATATGAATACAATTTAATAAAGCATAAGATAAAACAACATGAATATAATTTAGTAAAGCTTAAGATAAAACAACATGAATACAATTTAATAAAGCATAGGTTAAAACAACATAAATACAATTTAAGAAAGCATAGGATAAAACTACATAAATACATTTTAATAAAGCATAGGATAAAACAACATAAATACAATTTAATAAAGCATAGGTTAAAACAACATAAATACAATTTAATAAAGCATAGGACAAAACAACATAAATACAATTTAATAAAGCATAGGATAAAACAACATAAATACAATTTATAAAGCATAGGATAAAACAACATAAATACAATTTAATAAAGCATAGGATAAAACAACATAAATACAATTTAATAAAGCATAGGATAAAACAACATAAATACAATTTAATAAAGCATAGGTTAAAACAAGATAAATGCAATTTAATAAAGCATAGGATAAAACAACATAAATACAATTTAATAAAGCATAGGAAAAAACAACATAAATACAATTGAATAAAGCATAGTTTAAAACAACATAAATACAATTTAATAAAGCATAGGATAAAACCACAGAAATACAATTTAATAAAGCATAGGATAAAACAACATAAATACAATTTAATAAAGCATAGGACAAAACAACATAAATACAACTTAATAACGCATAGGATAAAACAACATAAATACAATTTAATGAAACATAGGATAAACAACATAAATACAATTTAATAAAGCATAGGACAAAACAACATAAATACAATTTAATAAAGCATATGTTAAAACAACATAAATACAATTTAATAAAGCATAGTTTAAAACCACAGAAATACAATTTAATAAAGCATAGTTTAAAACCACAGAAATACAATTTAATAAAGCATAGTTTAAAACAACATAAATACAATTTAATAAAGCATTAGATAAAACAACATGAATATAATTTAGTAAAGCATAAGATAAAACAACATGAATACAATTTAATAAAGCATAGGATAAAACAACATAAATAAAATTTAATAAAGCATAGGTTAAAACAACATAAATACAATTTAATAAAGCATAGTTTAAAACAACATAAATACAATTTAATAAAGCATAGTTTAAAACCACAGAAATACAATTTAATAAAGCATAGGATAAAACAACATAAATACAATTTAATAAAGCATAGGACAAAACAACATAAATACAATTTAATAAAGCATAGGATAAAACAACATAAATACAATTTAATGAAACATAGGATAAACAAAATAAATACAATTTAATAAAGCATAGTTTAAAACAACATAAATACAATTTAATAAAGCATATGTTAAAACAATATGAATACAATTTAATAAAGCATAAGATAAAACAACATGAATATAATTTAGTAAAGCTTAAGATAAAACAACATGAATACAATTTAATAAAGCATAGGTTAAAACAACATAAATACAATTTAAGAAAGCATAGGATAAAACTACATAAATACATTTTAATAAAGCATAGGATAAAACAACATAAATACAATTTAATAAAGCATAGGTAAAAACAACATAAATACAATTTAATAAAGCATAGGACAAAACAACATAAATGCAATTTAATAAAGCATAGGATAAAACAACATAAATACAATTTAATAAAGCATAGGAAAAAACAACATAAATACAATTTAATAAAGCATAGTTTAAAACAACATAAATACAATTTAATAAAGCATAGGATAAAACCACAGAAATACAATTTAATAAAGCATAGGATAAAACAACATAAATACAATTTAATAAAGCATAGGACAAAACAACATAAATACAACTTAATAACGCATAGGATAAAACAACATAAATACAATTTAATGAAACATAGGATAAACAACATAAATACAATTTAATAAAGCATAGGACAAAACAACATAAATACAATTTAATAAAGCATATGTTAAAACAACATAAATACAATTTGATAAAGCATAGTTTAAAACAACATAAATACAATTTAATAAAGCATAGTTTAAAACAACATAAATACAATTTAATAAAGCATAGGATAAAACAACATAAATACAATTTAATAAAGCATAGGACAAAACAACATAAATACAACTTAACGCATAGGATAAAACAACATAAATACAATTTAATGAAACATAGGATAAACAACATAAATACAATTTAATAAAGCATAGGACAAAACAACATAAATACAATTTGATAAAGCATAGTTTAAAACAACATAAATACAATTTAATAAAGCATAGTTTAAAACAACATAAATACAATTTAATAAAGCATAGTTTAAAACAACATAAATACAATTTAATAAAGCATAGTTTAAAACAACATAAATACAATTTAATAAAGCATAGTTTAAAACAACATAAATACAATTTAATAAAGCATTAGATAAAACAACATGAATATAATTTAGTAAAGCATAAGATAAAACAACATGAATACAATTTAATAAAGCATAGGATAAAACAACATAAATAAAATTTAATAAAGCATAGGTTAAAACAACATAAATACAATTTAATAAAGCATAGTTTAAAACCACAGAAATACAATTTAATAAAGCATAGGATAAAACAACATAAATACAATTTAATAAAGCAGGACAAAACAACATAAATACAATTTAATAAAGCATAGGATAAAACAACATAAATAAAATTTAATAAAGCATAGGATAAAACAACATAAATACAATTTAATGAAACATAGGATAAACAACATAAATACAATTTAATAAAGCATAGAAAAAAACAACATAAATACAATTTAATAAAGCATAGGATAAAACAACATAAATACAATTTAATGAAACATAGGATAAACAACATAAATACAATTTAATAAAGCATAGGACAAAACAACATAAATACAATTTAATAAAGCATAGGATAAAACAACATAAATACAATTTAATGAAACATAGGATAAACAAAATAAATACAATTTAATAAAGCATAGTTTAAAACAACATAAATACAATTTAATAAAGCATATGTTAAAACAATATGAATACAATTTAATAAAGCATAAGATAAAACAACATGAATATAATTTAGTAAAGCTTAAGATAAAACAACATGAATACAATTTAATAAAGCATAGGTTAAAACAACATAAATACAATTTAAGAAAGCATAGGATAAAACTACATAAATACATTTTAATAAAGCATAGGATAAAACAACATAAATACAATTTAATAAAGCATAGGTTAAAACAACATAAATACAATTTAATAAAGCATAGGACAAAACAACATAAATACAACTTAACGCATAGGATAAAACAACATAAATACAATTTAATGAAACATAGGATAAACAACATAAATACAATTTAATAAAGCATAGGACAAAACAACATAAATACAATTTGATAAAGCATAGTTTAAAACAACATAAATACAATTTAATAAAGCATAGTTTAAAACCACAGAAATACAATTTAATAAAGCATAGTTTAAAACCACAGAAATACAATTTAATAAAGCATAGTTTAAAACAACATAAATACAATTTAATAAAGCATTAGATAAAACAACATGAATATAATTTAGTAAAGCATAAGATAAAACAACATGAATACAATTTAATAAAGCATAGGATAAAACAACATAAATAAAATTTAATAAAGCATAGGTTAAAACAACATAAATACAATTTAATAAAGCATAGTTTAAAACAACATAAATACAATTTAATAAAGCATAGTTCAAAACCACAGAAATACAATTTAATAAAGCATAGGATAAAACAACATAAATACAATTTAATAAAGCATAGGACAAAACAACATAAATACAATTTAATAAAGCATAGTTTAAAACAACATAAATACAATTTAATAAAGCATAGGATAAAACCACAGAAATACAATTTAATAAAGCATAGGATAAAACAACATAAATACAATTTAATAAAGCATAGGACAAAACAACATAAATACAACTTAATAACGCATAGGATAAAACAACATAAATACAATTTAATGAAACATAGGATAAACAACATAAATACAATTTAATAAAGCATAGGACAAAACAACATAAATACAATTTAATAAAGCATATGTTAAAACAACATAAATACAATTTGATAAAGCATAGTTTAAAACAACATAAATACAATTTAATAAAGCATAGTTTAAAACAACATAAATACAATTTAATAAAGCATAGTTTAAAACAACATAAATACAATTTAATAAAGCATAGTTTAAAACAACATAAATACAATTTAATAAAGCATAGTTTAAAACAACATAAATACAATTTAATAAAGCATTAGATAAAACAACATGAATATAATTTAGTAAAGCATAAGATAAAACAACATGAATACAATTTAATAAAGCATAGGATAAAACAACATAAATAAAATTTAATAAAGCATAGGTTAAAACAACATAAATACAATTTAATAAAGCATAGTTTAAAACAACATAAATACAATTTAATAAAGCATAGTTTAAAACAACATAAATACAATTTAATAAAGCATAGTTTAAAACCACAGAAATACAATTTAATAAAGCATAGTTTAAAACAACATAAATACAATTTAATAAAGCATTAGATAAAACAACATGAATATAATTTAGTAAAGCATAAGATAAAACAACATGAATACAATTTAATAAAGCATAGGATAAAACAACATAAATAAAATTTAATAAAGCATAGGTTAAAACAACATAAATACAATTTAATAAAGCATAGTTTAAAACAACATAAATACAATTTAATAAAGCATAGTTTAAAACCACAGAAATACAATTTAATAAAGCATAGGATAAAACAACATAAATACAATTTAATAAAGCATAGGACAAAACAACATAAATACAATTTAATAAAGCATAGGATAAAACAACATAAATAAAATTTAATAAAGCATAGGATAAAACAACATAAATACAATTTAATGAAACATAGGATAAACAACATAAATACAATTTAATAAAGCATAGAAAAAAACAACATAAATACAATTTAATAAAGCATAGGATAAAACAACATAAATACAATTTAATGAAACATAGGATAAACAACATAAATACAATTTAATAAAGCATAGGACAAAACAACATAAATACAATTTAATAAAGCATAGGATAAAACAACATAAATACAATTTAATGAAACATAGGATAAACAAAATAAATACAATTTAATAAAGCATAGTTTAAAACAACATAAATACAATTTAATAAAGCATATGTTAAAACAATATGAATACAATTTAATAAAGCATAAGATAAAACAACATGAATATAATTTAGTAAAGCTTAAGATAAAACAACATGAATACAATTTAATAAAGCATAGGTTAAAACAACATAAATACAATTTAAGAAAGCATAGGATAAAACTACATAAATACATTTTAATAAAGCATAGGATAAAACAACATAAATACAATTTAATAAAGCATAGGTTAAAACAACATAAATACAATTTAATAAAGCATAGGACAAAACAACATAAATACAATTTAATAAAGCATAGGATAAAACAACATAAATACAATTTATAAAGCATAGGATAAAACAACATAAATACAATTTAATAAAGCATAGGATAAAACAACATAAATACAATTTAATAAAGCATAGGATAAAACAACATAAATACAATTTAATAAAGCATAGGTTAAAACAAGATAAATGCAATTTAATAAAGCATAGGATAAAACAACATAAATACAATTTAATAAAGCATAGGAAAAAACAACATAAATACAATTGAATAAAGCATAGTTTAAAACAACATAAATACAATTTAATAAAGCATAGGATAAAACCACAGAAATACAATTTAATAAAGCATAGGATAAAACAACATAAATACAATTTAATAAAGCATAGGACAAAACAACATAAATACAACTTAATAACGCATAGGATAAAACAACATAAATACAATTTAATGAAACATAGGATAAACAACATAAATACAATTTAATAAAGCATAGGACAAAACAACATAAATACAATTTAATAAAGCATATGTTAAAACAACATAAATACAATTTAATAAAGCATAGTTTAAAACCACAGAAATACAATTTAATAAAGCATAGTTTAAAACCACAGAAATACAATTTAATAAAGCATAGTTTAAAACAACATAAATACAATTTAATAAAGCATTAGATAAAACAACATGAATATAATTTAGTAAAGCATAAGATAAAACAACATGAATACAATTTAATAAAGCATAGGATAAAACAACATAAATAAAATTTAATAAAGCATAGGTTAAAACAACATAAATACAATTTAATAAAGCATAGTTTAAAACAACATAAATACAATTTAATAAAGCATAGTTTAAAACCACAGAAATACAATTTAATAAAGCATAGGATAAAACAACATAAATACAATTTAATAAAGCATAGGACAAAACAACATAAATACAATTTAATAAAGCATAGGATAAAACAACATAAATACAATTTAATGAAACATAGGATAAACAAAATAAATACAATTTAATAAAGCATAGTTTAAAACAACATAAATACAATTTAATAAAGCATATGTTAAAACAATATGAATACAATTTAATAAAGCATAAGATAAAACAACATGAATATAATTTAGTAAAGCTTAAGATAAAACAACATGAATACAATTTAATAAAGCATAGGTTAAAACAACATAAATACAATTTAAGAAAGCATAGGATAAAACTACATAAATACATTTTAATAAAGCATAGGATAAAACAACATAAATACAATTTAATAAAGCATAGGTTAAAACAACATAAATACAATTTAATAAAGCATAGGACAAAACAACATAAATGCAATTTAATAAAGCATAGGATAAAACAACATAAATACAATTTAATAAAGCATAGGAAAAAACAACATAAATACAATTTAATAAAGCATAGTTTAAAACAACATAAATACAATTTAATAAAGCATAGGATAAAACCACAGAAATACAATTTAATAAAGCATAGGATAAAACAACATAAATACAATTTAATAAAGCATAGGACAAAACAACATAAATACAACTTAATAACGCATAGGATAAAACAACATAAATACAATTTAATGAAACATAGGATAAACAACATAAATACAATTTAATAAAGCATAGGACAAAACAACATAAATACAATTTAATAAAGCATATGTTAAAACAACATAAATACAATTTGATAAAGCATAGTTTAAAACAACATAAATACAATTTAATAAAGCATAGTTTAAAACAACATAAATACAATTTAATAAAGCATAGGATAAAACAACATAAATACAATTTAATAAAGCATAGGACAAAACAACATAAATACAACTTAACGCATAGGATAAAACAACATAAATACAATTTAATGAAACATAGGATAAACAACATAAATACAATTTAATAAAGCATAGGACAAAACAACATAAATACAATTTGATAAAGCATAGTTTAAAACAACATAAATACAATTTAATAAAGCATAGTTTAAAACAACATAAATACAATTTAATAAAGCATAGTTTAAAACAACATAAATACAATTTAATAAAGCATAGTTTAAAACAACATAAATACAATTTAATAAAGCATAGTTTAAAACAACATAAATACAATTTAATAAAGCATTAGATAAAACAACATGAATATAATTTAGTAAAGCATAAGATAAAACAACATGAATACAATTTAATAAAGCATAGGATAAAACAACATAAATAAAATTTAATAAAGCATAGGTTAAAACAACATAAATACAATTTAATAAAGCATAGTTTAAAACCACAGAAATACAATTTAATAAAGCATAGGATAAAACAACATAAATACAATTTAATAAAGCAGGACAAAACAACATAAATACAATTTAATAAAGCATAGGATAAAAAAACATAAATAAAATTTAATAAAGCATAGGATAAAACAACATAAATACAATTTAATGAAACATAGGATAAACAACATAAATACAATTTAATAAAGCATAGAAAAAAACAACATAAATACAATTTAATAAAGCATAGGATAAAACAACATAAATACAATTTAATGAAACATAGGATAAACAACATAAATACAATTTAATAAAGCATAGGACAAAACAACATAAATACAATTTAATAAAGCATAGGATAAAACAACATAAATACAATTTAATGAAACATAGGATAAACAAAATAAATACAATTTAATAAAGCATAGTTTAAAACAACATAAATACAATTTAATAAAGCATATGTTAAAACAATATGAATACAATTTAATAAAGCATAAGATAAAACAACATGAATATAATTTAGTAAAGCTTAAGATAAAACAACATGAATACAATTTAATAAAGCATAGGTTAAAACAACATAAATACAATTTAAGAAAGCATAGGATAAAACTACATAAATACATTTTAATAAAGCATAGGATAAAACAACATAAATACAATTTAATAAAGCATAGGTTAAAACAACATAAATACAATTTAATAAAGCATAGGACAAAACAACATAAATACAACTTAACGCATAGGATAAAACAACATAAATACAATTTAATGAAACATAGGATAAACAACATAAATACAATTTAATAAAGCATAGGACAAAACAACATAAATACAATTTGATAAAGCATAGTTTAAAACAACATAAATACAATTTAATAAAGCATAGTTTAAAACCACAGAAATACAATTTAATAAAGCATAGTTTAAAACCACAGAAATACAATTTAATAAAGCATAGTTTAAAACAACATAAATACAATTTAATAAAGCATTAGATAAAACAACATGAATATAATTTAGTAAAGCATAAGATAAAACAACATGAATACAATTTAATAAAGCATAGGATAAAACAACATAAATAAAATTTAATAAAGCATAGGTTAAAACAACATAAATACAATTTAATAAAGCATAGTTTAAAACAACATAAATACAATTTAATAAAGCATAGTTCAAAACCACAGAAATACAATTTAATAAAGCATAGGATAAAACAACATAAATACAATTTAATAAAGCATAGGACAAAACAACATAAATACAATTTAATAAAGCATAGTTTAAAACAACATAAATACAATTTAATAAAGCATAGGATAAAACCACAGAAATACAATTTAATAAAGCATAGGATAAAACAACATAAATACAATTTAATAAAGCATAGGACAAAACAACATAAATACAACTTAATAACGCATAGGATAAAACAACATAAATACAATTTAATGAAACATAGGATAAACAACATAAATACAATTTAATAAAGCATAGGACAAAACAACATAAATACAATTTAATAAAGCATATGTTAAAACAACATAAATACAATTTGATAAAGCATAGTTTAAAACAACATAAATACAATTTAATAAAGCATAGTTTAAAACAACATAAATACAATTTAATAAAGCATAGTTTAAAACAACATAAATACAATTTAATAAAGCATAGTTTAAAACAACATAAATACAATTTAATAAAGCATAGTTTAAAACAACATAAATACAATTTAATAAAGCATTAGATAAAACAACATGAATATAATTTAGTAAAGCATAAGATAAAACAACATGAATACAATTTAATAAAGCATAGGATAAAACAACATAAATAAAATTTAATAAAGCATAGGTTAAAACAACATAAATACAATTTAATAAAGCATAGTTTAAAACAACATAAATACAATTTAATAAAGCATAGTTTAAAACAACATAAATACAATTTAATAAAGCATAGTTTAAAACCACAGAAATACAATTTAATAAAGCATAGTTTAAAACAACATAAATACAATTTAATAAAGCATTAGATAAAACAACATGAATATAATTTAGTAAAGCATAAGATAAAACAACATGAATACAATTTAATAAAGCATAGGATAAAACAACATAAATAAAATTTAATAAAGCATAGGTTAAAACAACATAAATACAATTTAATAAAGCATAGTTTAAAACAACATAAATACAATTTAATAAAGCATAGTTTAAAACCACAGAAATACAATTTAATAAAGCATAGGATAAAACAACATAAATACAATTTAATAAAGCATAGGACAAAACAACATAAATACAATTTAATAAAGCATAGGATAAAACAACATAAATAAAATTTAATAAAGCATAGGATAAAACAACATAAATACAATTTAATGAAACATAGGATAAACAACATAAATACAATTTAATAAAGCATAGAAAAAAACAACATAAATACAATTTAATAAAGCATAGGATAAAACAACATAAATACAATTTAATGAAACATAGGATAAACAACATAAATACAATTTAATAAAGCATAGGACAAAACAACATAAATACAATTTAATAAAGCATAGGATAAAACAACATAAATACAATTTAATGAAACATAGGATAAACAAAATAAATACAATTTAATAAAGCATAGTTTAAAACAACATAAATACAATTTAATAAAGCATATGTTAAAACAATATGAATACAATTTAATAAAGCATAAGATAAAACAACATGAATATAATTTAGTAAAGCTTAAGATAAAACAACATGAATACAATTTAATAAAGCATAGGTTAAAACAACATAAATACAATTTAAGAAAGCATAGGATAAAACTACATAAATACATTTTAATAAAGCATAGGATAAAACAACATAAATACAATTTAATAAAGCATAGGTTAAAACAACATAAATACAATTTAATAAAGCATAGGACAAAACAACATAAATACAATTTAATAAAGCATAGGATAAAACAACATAAATACAATTTATAAAGCATAGGATAAAACAACATAAATACAATTTAATAAAGCATAGGATAAAACAACATAAATACAATTTAATAAAGCATAGGATAAAACAACATAAATACAATTTAATAAAGCATAGGTTAAAACAAGATAAATGCAATTTAATAAAGCATAGGATAAAACAACATAAATACAATTTAATAAAGCATAGGAAAAAACAACATAAATACAATTGAATAAAGCATAGTTTAAAACAACATAAATACAATTTAATAAAGCATAGGATAAAACCACAGAAATACAATTTAATAAAGCATAGGATAAAACAACATAAATACAATTTAATAAAGCATAGGACAAAACAACATAAATACAACTTAATAACGCATAGGATAAAACAACATAAATACAATTTAATGAAACATAGGATAAACAACATAAATACAATTTAATAAAGCATAGGACAAAACAACATAAATACAATTTAATAAAGCATATGTTAAAACAACATAAATACAATTTAATAAAGCATAGTTTAAAACCACAGAAATACAATTTAATAAAGCATAGTTTAAAACCACAGAAATACAATTTAATAAAGCATAGTTTAAAACAACATAAATACAATTTAATAAAGCATTAGATAAAACAACATGAATATAATTTAGTAAAGCATAAGATAAAACAACATGAATACAATTTAATAAAGCATAGGATAAAACAACATAAATAAAATTTAATAAAGCATAGGTTAAAACAACATAAATACAATTTAATAAAGCATAGTTTAAAACAACATAAATACAATTTAATAAAGCATAGTTTAAAACCACAGAAATACAATTTAATAAAGCATAGGATAAAACAACATAAATACAATTTAATAAAGCATAGGACAAAACAACATAAATACAATTTAATAAAGCATAGGATAAAACAACATAAATACAATTTAATGAAACATAGGATAAACAAAATAAATACAATTTAATAAAGCATAGTTTAAAACAACATAAATACAATTTAATAAAGCATATGTTAAAACAATATGAATACAATTTAATAAAGCATAAGATAAAACAACATGAATATAATTTAGTAAAGCTTAAGATAAAACAACATGAATACAATTTAATAAAGCATAGGTTAAAACAACATAAATACAATTTAAGAAAGCATAGGATAAAACTACATAAATACATTTTAATAAAGCATAGGATAAAACAACATAAATACAATTTAATAAAGCATAGGTTAAAACAACATAAATACAATTTAATAAAGCATAGGACAAAACAACATAAATGCAATTTAATAAAGCATAGGATAAAACAACATAAATACAATTTAATAAAGCATAGGAAAAAACAACATAAATACAATTTAATAAAGCATAGTTTAAAACAACATAAATACAATTTAATAAAGCATAGGATAAAACCACAGAAATACAATTTAATAAAGCATAGGATAAAACAACATAAATACAATTTAATAAAGCATAGGACAAAACAACATAAATACAACTTAATAACGCATAGGATAAAACAACATAAATACAATTTAATGAAACATAGGATAAACAACATAAATACAATTTAATAAAGCATAGGACAAAACAACATAAATACAATTTAATAAAGCATATGTTAAAACAACATAAATACAATTTGATAAAGCATAGTTTAAAACAACATAAATACAATTTAATAAAGCATAGTTTAAAACAACATAAATACAATTTAATAAAGCATAGGATAAAACAACATAAATACAATTTAATAAAGCATAGGACAAAACAACATAAATACAACTTAACGCATAGGATAAAACAACATAAATACAATTTAATGAAACATAGGATAAACAACATAAATACAATTTAATAAAGCATAGGACAAAACAACATAAATACAATTTGATAAAGCATAGTTTAAAACAACATAAATACAATTTAATAAAGCATAGTTTAAAACAACATAAATACAATTTAATAAAGCATAGTTTAAAACAACATAAATACAATTTAATAAAGCATAGTTTAAAACAACATAAATACAATTTAATAAAGCATAGTTTAAAACAACATAAATACAATTTAATAAAGCATTAGATAAAACAACATGAATATAATTTAGTAAAGCATAAGATAAAACAACATGAATACAATTTAATAAAGCATAGGATAAAACAACATAAATAAAATTTAATAAAGCATAGGTTAAAACAACATAAATACAATTTAATAAAGCATAGTTTAAAACCACAGAAATACAATTTAATAAAGCATAGGATAAAACAACATAAATACAATTTAATAAAGCAGGACAAAACAACATAAATACAATTTAATAAAGCATAGGATAAAACAACATAAATAAAATTTAATAAAGCATAGGATAAAACAACATAAATACAATTTAATGAAACATAGGATAAACAACATAAATACAATTTAATAAAGCATAGAAAAAAACAACATAAATACAATTTAATAAAGCATAGGATAAAACAACATAAATACAATTTAATGAAACATAGGATAAACAACATAAATACAATTTAATAAAGCATAGGACAAAACAACATAAATACAATTTAATAAAGCATAGTTTAAAACAACATAAATACAATTTAATAAAGCATAGTTTAAAACAACATAAATACAATTTAATAAAGCATAGTTTAAAACCACAGAAATACAATTTAATAAAGCATAGTTTAAAACAACATAAATACAATTTAATAAAGCATTAGATAAAACAACATGAATATAATTTAGTAAAGCATAAGATAAAACAACATGAATACAATTTAATAAAGCATAGGATAAAACAACATAAATAAAATTTAATAAAGCATAGGTTAAAACAACATAAATACAATTTAATAAAGCATAGTTTAAAACAACATAAATACAATTTAATAAAGCATAGTTTAAAACCACAGAAATACAATTTAATAAAGCATAGGATAAAACAACATAAATACAATTTAATAAAGCATAGGACAAAACAACATAAATACAATTTAATAAAGCATAGGATAAAACAACATAAATAAAATTTAATAAAGCATAGGATAAAACAACATAAATACAATTTAATGAAACATAGGATAAACAACATAAATACAATTTAATAAAGCATAGAAAAAAACAACATAAATACAATTTAATAAAGCATAGGATAAAACAACATAAATACAATTTAATGAAACATAGGATAAACAACATAAATACAATTTAATAAAGCATAGGACAAAACAACATAAATACAATTTAATAAAGCATAGGATAAAACAACATAAATACAATTTAATGAAACATAGGATAAACAAAATAAATACAATTTAATAAAGCATAGTTTAAAACAACATAAATACAATTTAATAAAGCATATGTTAAAACAATATGAATACAATTTAATAAAGCATAAGATAAAACAACATGAATATAATTTAGTAAAGCTTAAGATAAAACAACATGAATACAATTTAATAAAGCATAGGTTAAAACAACATAAATACAATTTAAGAAAGCATAGGATAAAACTACATAAATACATTTTAATAAAGCATAGGATAAAACAACATAAATACAATTTAATAAAGCATAGGTTAAAACAACATAAATACAATTTAATAAAGCATAGGACAAAACAACATAAATACAACTTAACGCATAGGATAAACCAACATAAATACAATTTAATGAAACATAGGATAAACAACATAAATACAATTTAATAAAGCATAGGACAAAACAACATAAATACAATTTGATAAAGCATAGTTTAAAACAACATAAATACAATTTAATAAAGCATAGTTTAAAACAACATAAATACAATTTAATAAAGCATAGTTTAAAACAACATAAATACAATTTAATAAAGCATAGTTTAAAACAACATAAATACAATTTAATAAAGCATAGTTTAAAACAACATAAATACAATTTAATAAAGCATTAGATAAAACAACATGAATATAATTTAGTAAAGCATAAGATAAAACAACATGAATACAATTTAATAAAGCATAGGATAAAACAACATAAATAAAATTTAATAAAGCATAGGTTAAAACAACATAAATACAATTTAATAAAGCATAGTTTAAAACCACAGAAATACAATTTAATAAAGCATAGGATAAAACAACATAAATACAATTTAATAAAGCAGGACAAAACAACATAAATACAATTTAATAAAGCATAGGATAAAACAACATAAATAAAATTTAATAAAGCATAGGATAAAACAACATAAATACAATTTAATGAAACATAGGATAAACAACATAAATACAATTTAATAAAGCATAGAAAAAAACAACATAAATACAATTTAATAAAGCATAGGATAAAACAACATAAATACAATTTAATGAAACATAGGATAAACAACATAAATACAATTTAATAAAGCATAGGGCAAAACAACATAAATACAATTTAATAAAGCATAGTTTAAAACAACATAAATACAATTTAATAAAGCATAGTTTAAAACAACATAAATACAATTTAATAAAGCATAGTTTAAAACCACAGAAATACAATTTAATAAAGCATAGTTTAAAACAACATAAATACAATTTAATAAAGCATTAGATAAAACAACATGAATATAATTTAGTAAAGCATAAGATAAAACAACATGAATACAATTTAATAAAGCATAGGATAAAACAACATAAATAAAATTTAATAAAGCATAGGTTAAAACAACATAAATACAATTTAATAAAGCATAGTTTAAAACAACATAAATACAATTTAATAAAGCATAGTTTAAAACCGCAGAAATACAATTTAATAAAGCATAGGATAAAACAACATAAATACAATTTAATAAAGCATAGGACAAAACAACATAAATACAATTTAATAAAGCATAGGATAAAACAACATAAATAAAATTTAATAAAGCATAGGATAAAACAACATAAATACAATTTAATGAAACATAGGATAAACAACATAAATACAATTTAATAAAGCATAGAAAAAAACAACATAAATACAATTTAATAAAGCATAGGATAAAACAACATAAATACAATTTAATGAAACATAGGATAAACAACATAAATACAATTTAATAAAGCATAGGACAAAACAACATAAATACAATTTAATAAAGCATAGGATAAAACAACATAAATACAATTTAATGAAACATAGGATAAACAAAATAAATACAATTTAATAAAGCATAGTTTAAAACAACATAAATACAATTTAATAAAGCATATGTTAAAACAATATGAATACAATTTAATAAAGCATAAGATAAAACAACATGAATATAATTTAGTAAAGCTTAAGATAAAACAACATGAATACAATTTAATAAAGCATAGGTTAAAACAACATAAATACAATTTAAGAAAGCATAGGATAAAACTACATAAATACATTTTAATAAAGCATAGGATAAAACAACATAAATACAATTTAATAAAGCATAGGTTAAAACAACATAAATACAATTTAATAAAGCATAGGACAAAACAACATAAATACAACTTAACGCATAGGATAAAACAACATAAATACAATTTAATGAAACATAGGATAAACAACATAAATACAATTTAATAAAGCATAGGACAAAACAACATAAATACAATTTGATAAAGCATAGTTTAAAACAACATAAATACAATTTAATAAAGCATAGTTTAAAACAACATAAATACAATTTAATAAAGCATAGTTTAAAACAACATAAATACAATTTAATAAAGCATTAGATAAAACAACATGAATATAATTTAGTAAAGCATAAGATAAAACAACATGAATACAATTTAATAAAGCATAGGATAAAACAACATAAATAAAATTTAATAAAGCATAGGTTAAAACAACATAAATACAATTTAATAAAGCATAGTTTAAAACCACAGAAATACAATTTAATAAAGCATAGGATAAAACAACATAAATACAATTTAATAAAGCAGGACAAAACAACATAAATACAATTTAATAAAGCATAGGATAAAACAACATAAATAAAATTTAATAAAGCATAGGATAAAACAACATAAATACAATTTAATGAAACATAGGATAAACAACATAAATACAATTTAATAAAGCATAGAAAAAAACAACATAAATACAATTTAATAAAGCATAGGATAAAACAACATAAATACAATTTAATGAAACATAGGATAAACAACATAAATACAATTTAATAAAGCATAGGACAAAACAACATAAATACAATTTAATAAAGCATAGTTTAAAACAACATAAATACAATTTAATAAAGCATAGTTTAAAACAACATAAATACAATTTAATAAAGCATAGTTTAAAACCACAGAAATACAATTTAATAAAGCATAGTTTAAAACAACATAAATACAATTTAATAAAGCATTAGATAAAACAACATGAATATAATTTAGTAAAGCATAAGATAAAACAACATGAATACAATTTAATAAAGCATAGGATAAAACACCATAAATAAAATTTAATAAAGCATAGGTTAAAACAACATAAATACAATTTAATAAAGCATAGTTTAAAACAACATAAATACAATTTAATAAAGCATAGTTTAAAACCGCAGAAATACAATTTAATAAAGCATAGGATAAAACAACATAAATACAATTTAATAAAGCATAGGACAAAACAACATAAATACAATTTAATAAAGCATAGGATAAAACAACATAAATAAAATTTAATAAAGCATAGGATAAAACAACATAAATACAATTTAATGAAACATAGGATAAACAACATAAATACAATTTAATAAAGCATAGAAAAAAACAACATAAATACAATTTAATAAAGCATAGGATAAAACAACATAAATACAATTTAATGAAACATAGGATAAACAACATAAATACAATTTAATAAAGCATAGGACAAAACAACATAAATACAATTTAATAAAGCATAGGATAAAACAACATAAATACAATTTAATGAAACATAGGATAAACAAAATAAATACAATTTAATAAAGCATAGTTTAAAACAACATAAATACAATTTAATAAAGCATATGTTAAAACAATATGAATACAATTTAATAAAGCATAAGATAAAACAACATGAATATAATTTAGTAAAGCTTAAGATAAAACAACATGAATACAATTTAATAAAGCATAGGTTAAAACAACATAAATACAATTTAAGAAAGCATAGGATAAAACTACATAAATACATTTTAATAAAGCATAGGATAAAACAACATAAATACAATTTAATAAAGCATAGGTTAAAACAACATAAATACAATTTAATAAAGCATAGGACAAAACAACATAAATACAATTTAATAAAGCATAGGATAAAACAACATAAATACAATTTATAAAGCATAGGATAAAACAACATAAATACAATTTAATAAAGCATAGGATAAAACAACATAAATACAATTTAATAAAGCATAGGATAAAACAACATAAATACAATTTAATAAAGCATAGGTTAAAACAAGATAAATGCAATTTAATAAAGCATAGGATAAAACAACATAAATACAATTTAATAAAGCATAGGAAAAAACAACATAAATACAATTGAATAAAGCATAGTTTAAAACAACATAAATACAATTTAATAAAGCATAGGATAAAACCACAGAAATACAATTTAATAAAGCATAGGATAAAACAACATAAATACAATTTAATAAAGCATAGGACAAAACAACATAAATACAACTTAATAACGCATAGGATAAAACAACATAAATACAATTTAATGAAACATAGGATAAACAACATAAATACAATTTAATAAAGCATAGGACAAAACAACATAAATACAATTTAATAAAGCATATGTTAAAACAACATAAATACAATTTAATAAAGCATAGTTTAAAACCACAGAAATACAATTTAATAAAGCATAGTTTAAAACCACAGAAATACAATTTAATAAAGCATAGTTTAAAACAACATAAATACAATTTAATAAAGCATTAGATAAAACAACATGAATATAATTTAGTAAAGCATAAGATAAAACAACATGAATACAATTTAATAAAGCATAGGATAAAACAACATAAATAAAATTTAATAAAGCATAGGTTAAAACAACATAAATACAATTTAATAAAGCATAGTTTAAAACAACATAAATACAATTTAATAAAGCATAGTTTAAAACCACAGAAATACAATTTAATAAAGCATAGGATAAAACAACATAAATACAATTTAATAAAGCATAGGACAAAACAACATAAATACAATTTAATAAAGCATAGGATAAAACAACATAAATAAAATTTAATAAAGCATAGGATAAAACAACATAAATACAATTTAATGAAACATAGGATAAACAACATAAATACAATTTAATAAAGCATAGAAAAAAACAACATAAATACAATTTAATAAAGCATAGGATAAAACAACATAAATACAATTTAATGAAACATAGGATAAACAACATAAATACAATTTAATAAAGCATAGGACAAAACAACATAAATACAATTTAATAAAGCATAGGATAAAACAACATAAATACAATTTAATGAAACATAGGATAAACAAAATAAATACAATTTAATAAAGCATAGTTTAAAACAACATAAATACAATTTAATAAAGCATATGTTAAAACAATATGAATACAATTTAATAAAGCATAAGATAAAACAACATGAATATAATTTAGTAAAGCTTAAGATAAAACAACATGAATACAATTTAATAAAGCATAGGTTAAAACAACATAAATACAATTTAAGAAAGCATAGGATAAAACTACATAAATACATTTTAATAAAGCATAGGATAAAACAACATAAATACAATTTAATAAAGCATAGGTTAAAACAACATAAATACAATTTAATAAAGCATAGGACAAAACAACATAAATACAATTTAATAAAGCATAGGATAAAACAACATAAATACAATTTATAAAGAATAGGATAAAACAACATAAATACAATTTAATAAAGCATAGGATAAAACAACATAAATACAATTTAATAAAGCATAGGATAAAACAACATAAATACAATTTAATAAAGCATAGGTTAAAACAACATAAATGCAATTTAATAAAGCATAGGATAAAACAACATAAATACAATTTAATAAAGCATAGGAAAAAACAACATAAATACAATTTAATAAAGCATAGTTTAAAACAACATAAATACAATTTAATAAAGCATAGGATAAAACCACAGAAATACAATTTAATAAAGCATAGGATAAAACAACATAAATACAATTTAATAAAGCATAGGACAAAACAACATAAATACAACTTAATAACGCATAGGATAAAACAACATAAATACAATTTAATGAAACATAGGATAAACAACATAAATACAATTTAATAAAGCATAGGACAAAACAACATAAATACAATTTAATAAAGCATATCTTAAAACAACATAAATACAATTTGATAAAGCATAGTTTAAAACAACATAAATACAATTTAATAAAGCATAGTTTAAAACAACATAAATACAATTTAATAAAGCATAGGATAAAACAACATAAATACAATTTAATAAAGCATAGTTTAAAACAACATAAATACAACTTAACGCATAGGATAAAACAACATAAATACAATTTAATGAAACATAGGATAAACAACATAAATACAATTTAATAAAGCATAGGACAAAACAACATAAATACAATTTGATAAAGCATAGTTTAAAACAACATAAATACAATTTAATAAAGCATAGTTTAAAACAACATAAATACAATTTAATAAAGCATAGTTTAAAACAACATAAATACAATTTAATAAAGCATAGTTTAAAACAACATAAATACAATTTAATAAAGCATAGTTTAAAACAACATAAATACAATTTAATAAAGCATTAGATAAAACAACATGAATATAATTTAGTAAAGCATAAGATAAAACAACATGAATACAATTTAATATAGCATAGGATAAAACAACATAAATAAAATTTAATAAAGCATAGGTTAAAACAACATAAATACAATTTAATAAAGCATAGTTTAAAACCACAGAAATACAATTTAATAAAGCATAGGATAAAACAACATAAATACAATTTAATAAAGCATAGGACAAAACAACATAAATACAATTTAATAAAGCATAGGATAAAACAACATAAATAAAATTTAATAAAGCATAGGATAAAACAACATAAATACAATTTAATGAAACATAGGATAAACAACATAAATACAATTTAATAAAGCATAGAAAAAACAACATAAATACAATTTAATAAAGCATAGGATAAAACAACATAAATACAATTTAATGAAACATAGGATAAACAACATAAATACAATTTAATAAAGCATAGGACAAAACAACATAAATACAATTTAATAAAGCATAGTTTAAAACAACATAAATACAATTTAATAAAGCATAGTTTAAAACAACATAAATACAATTTAATAAAGCATAGTTTAAAACCACAGAAATACAATTTAATAAAGCATAGTTTAAAACAACATAAATACAATTTAATAAAGCATTAGATAAAACAACATGAATATAATTTAGTAAAGCATAAGATAAAACAACATGAATACAATTTAATAAAGCATAGGATAAAACAACATAAATAAAATTTAATAAAGCATAGGTTAAAACAACATAAATACAATTTAATAAAGCATAGTTTAAAACAACATAAATACAATTTAATAAAGCATAGTTTAAAACCACAGAAATACAATTTAATAAAGCATAGGATAAAACAACATAAATACAATTTAATAAAGCATAGGACAAAACAACATAAATACAATTTAATAAAGCATAGGATAAAACAACATAAATAAAATTTAATAAAGCATAGGATAAAACAACATAAATACAATTTAATGAAACATAGGATAAACAACATAAATACAATTTAATAAAGCATAGAAAAAAACAACATAAATACAATTTAATAAAGCATAGGATAAAACAACATAAATACAATTTAATGAAACATAGGATAAACAACATAAATACAATTTAATAAAGCATAGGACAAAACAACATAAATACAATTTAATAAAGCATAGGATAAAACAACATAAATACAATTTAATGAAACATAGGATAAACAAAATAAATACAATTTAATAAAGCATAGTTTAAAACAACATAAATACAATTTAATAAAGCATATGTTAAAACAATATGAATACAATTTAATAAAGCATAAGATAAAACAACATGAATATAATTTAGTAAAGCTTAAGATAAAACAACATGAATACAATTTAATAAAGCATAGGTTAAAACAACATAAATACAATTTAAGAAAGCATAGGATAAAACTACATAAATACATTTTAATAAAGCATAGGATAAAACAACATAAATACAATTTAATAAAGCATAGGTTAAAACAACATAAATACAATTTAATAAAGCATAGGACAAAACAACATAAATACAATTTAATAAAGCATAGGATAAAACAACATAAATACAATTTATAAAGCATAGGATAAAACAACATAAATACAATTTAATAAAGCATAGGATAAAACAACATAAATACAATTTAATAAAGCATAGGATAAAACAACATAAATACAATTTAATAAAGCATAGGTTAAAACAAGATAAATGCAATTTAATAAAGCATAGGATAAAACAACATAAATACAATTTAATAAAGCATAGGAAAAAACAACATAAATACAATTGAATAAAGCATAGTTTAAAACAACATAAATACAATTTAATAAAGCATAGGATAAAACCACAGAAATACAATTTAATAAAGCATAGGATAAAACAACATAAATACAATTTAATAAAGCATAGGACAAAACAACATAAATACAACTTAATAACGCATAGGATAAAACAACATAAATACAATTTAATGAAACATAGGATAAACAACATAAATACAATTTAATAAAGCATAGGACAAAACAACATAAATACAATTTAATAAAGCATATGTTAAAACAACATAAATACAATTTAATAAAGCATAGTTTAAAACCACAGAAATACAATTTAATAAAGCATAGTTTAAAACCACAGAAATACAATTTAATAAAGCATAGTTTAAAACAACATAAATACAATTTAATAAAGCATTAGATAAAACAACATGAATATAATTTAGTAAAGCATAAGATAAAACAACATGAATACAATTTAATAAAGCATAGGATAAAACAACATAAATAAAATTTAATAAAGCATAGGTTAAAACAACATAAATACAATTTAATAAAGCATAGTTTAAAACAACATAAATACAATTTAATAAAGCATAGTTTAAAACCACAGAAATACAATTTAATAAAGCATAGGATAAAACAACATAAATACAATTTAATAAAGCATAGGACAAAACAACATAAATACAATTTAATAAAGCATAGGATAAAACAACATAAATAAAATTTAATAAAGCATAGGATAAAACAACATAAATACAATTTAATGAAACATAGGATAAACAACATAAATACAATTTAATAAAGCATAGAAAAAAACAACATAAATACAATTTAATAAAGCATAGGATAAAACAACATAAATACAATTTAATGAAACATAGGATAAACAACATAAATACAATTTAATAAAGCATAGGACAAAACAACATAAATACAATTTAATAAAGCATAGGATAAAACAACATAAATACAATTTAATGAAACATAGGATAAACAAAATAAATACAATTTAATAAAGCATAGTTTAAAACAACATAAATACAATTTAATAAAGCATATGTTAAAACAATATGAATACAATTTAATAAAGCATAAGATAAAACAACATGAATATAATTTAGTAAAGCTTAAGATAAAACAACATGAATACAATTTAATAAAGCATAGGTTAAAACAACATAAATACAATTTAAGAAAGCATAGGATAAAACTACATAAATACATTTTAATAAAGCATAGGATAAAACAACATAAATACAATTTAATAAAGCATAGGTTAAAACAACATAAATACAATTTAATAAAGCATAGGACAAAACAACATAAATACAATTTAATAAAGCATAGGATAAAACAACATAAATACAATTTATAAAGAATAGGATAAAACAACATAAATACAATTTAATAAAGCATAGGATAAAACAACATAAATACAATTTAATAAAGCATAGGATAAAACAACATAAATACAATTTAATAAAGCATAGGTTAAAACAACATAAATGCAATTTAATAAAGCATAGGATAAAACAACATAAATACAATTTAATAAAGCATAGGAAAAAACAACATAAATACAATTTAATAAAGCATAGTTTAAAACAACATAAATACAATTTAATAAAGCATAGGATAAAACCACAGAAATACAATTTAATAAAGCATAGGATAAAACAACATAAATACAATTTAATAAAGCATAGGACAAAACAACATAAATACAACTTAATAACGCATAGGATAAAACAACATAAATACAATTTAATGAAACATAGGATAAACAACATAAATACAATTTAATAAAGCATAGGACAAAACAACATAAATACAATTTAATAAAGCATATGTTAAAACAACATAAATACAATTTGATAAAGCATAGTTTAAAACAACATAAATACAATTTAATAAAGCATAGTTTAAAACAACATAAATACAATTTAATAAAGCATTAGATAAAACAACATGAATATAATTTAGTAAAGCATAAGATAAAACAACATGAATACAATTTAATAAAGCATAGGATAAAACAACATAAATAAAATTTAATAAAGCATAGGACAAAACAACATAAATACAATTTAATAAAGCATAGGACAAAACAACATAAATACAATTTAATAAAGCATAGGATAAAACAACATAAATAAAATTTAATAAAGCATAGGACAAAACAACATAAATACAATTTAATAAAGCATAGGATAAAACAACATAAATAAAATTTAATAAAGCATAGGATAAAACAACATAAATACAATTTAATGAAACATAGGATAAACAAAATAAATACAATTTAATAAAGCATAGTTTAAAACAACATAAATACAATTTAATAAAGCATATGTTAAAACAACATGAATACAATTTAATAAAGCATAAGATAAAACAACATGAATATAATTTAGTAAAGCTTAAGATAAAACAACATGAATACAATTTAATAAAGCATAGGTTAAAACAACATAAATACAATTTAAGAAAGCATAGGATAAAACTACATAAATACATTTTAATAAAGCATAGGATAAAACAACATAAATACAATTTAATAAAGCATAGGTTAAAACAACATAAATACAATTTAATAAAGCATAGGACAAAACAACATAAATACAATTTAATAAAGCATAGGATAAAACAACATAAATACAATTTAATAAAGCATAGGACAAAACAACATAAATACAACTTAATAACGCATAGGATAAAACAACATAAATAGAATTTAATGAAACATAGGATAAACAACATAAATACAATTTAATAAAGCATAGGACAAAACAACATAAATACAATTTAATAAAGCATATGTTAAAACAACATAAATACAATTTGATAAAGCATAGTTTAAAACAACATAAATACAATTTAATAAAGCATAGTTTAAAACAACATAAATACAATTTAATAAAGCATTAGATAAAACAACATGAATATAATTTAGTAAAGCATAAGATAAAACAACATGAATACAATTTAATAAAGCATAGGATAAAACAACATAAATAAAATTTAATAAAGCATAGGTTAAAACAACATAAATACAATTTAATAAAGCATAGTTTAAAACAACATAAATATAATTTAATAAAGCATAGTTTAAAACAACATAAATACAATTTAATAAAGCATAGGATAAAACCACAGAAATACAATTTAATAAAGCATAGGATAAAACAACATAAATACAATTTAATAAAGCATAGGACAAAACAACATAAATACAATTTAATAAAGCATAGTTTAAAACCACAGAAATACAATTTAATAAAGCATAGGTTAAAACAACATAAATACAATTTAAGAAAGCATAGGATAAAACTACATAAATACATTTTAATAAAGCATAGGATAAAACAACATAAATACAATTTAATAAAGCATAGGTTAAAACAACATAAATACAATTTAATAAAGCATAGGACAAAACAACATAAATACAATTTAATAAAGCATAGGATAAAACAACATAAATACAATTTATAAAGAATAGGATAAAACAACATAAATACAATTTAATAAAGCATAGGATAAAACAACATAAATACAATTTAATAAAGCATAGGATAAAACAACATAAATACAATTTAATAAAGCATAGGTTAAAACAACATACATGCAATTTAATAAAGCATAGGATAAAACAACATAAATACAATTTAATAAAGCATAGGAAAAAACAACATAAATACAATTTAATAAAGCATAGTTTAAAACAACATAAATACAATTTAATAAAGCATAGGATAAAACCACAGAAATACAATTTAATAAAGCATAGGATAAAACAACATAAATACAATTTAATAAAGCATAGGACAAAACAACATAAATACAACTTAATAACGCATAGGATAAAACAACATAAATACAATTTAATGAAACATAGGATAAACAACATAAATACAATTTAATAAAGCATAGGACAAAACAACATAAATACAATTTAATAAAGCATATGTTAAAACAACATAAATACAATTTGATAAAGCATAGTTTAAAACAACATAAATACAATTTAATAAAGCATAGTTTAAAACAACATAAATACAATTTAATAAAGCATTAGATAAAACAACATGAATATAATTTAGTAAAGCATAAGATAAAACAACATGAATACAATTTAATAAAGCATAGGATAAAACAACATAAATAAAATTTAATAAAGCATAGGACAAAACAACATAAATACAATTTAATAAAGCATAGGACAAAACAACATAAATACAATTTAATAAAGCATAGGATAAAACAACATAAATAAAATTTAATAAAGCATAGGACAAAACAACATAAATACAATTTAATAAAGCATAGGATAAAACAACATAAATAAAATTTAATAAAGCATAGGATAAAACAACATAAATACAATTTAATGAAACATAGGATAAACAAAATAAATACAATTTAATAAAGCATAGTTTAAAACAACATAAATACAATTTAATAAAGCATATGTTAAAACAACATGAATACAATTTAATAAAGCATAAGATAAAACAACATGAATATAATTTAGTAAAGCTTAAGATAAAACAACATGAATACAATTTAATAAAGCATAGGTTAAAACAACATAAATACAATTTAAGAAAGCATAGGATAAAACTACATAAATACATTTTAATAAAGCATAGGATAAAACAACATAAATACAATTTAATAAAGCATAGGTTAAAACAACATAAATACAATTTAATAAAGCATAGGACAAAACAACATAAATACAATTTAATAAAGCATAGGATAAAACAACATAAATACAATTTAATAAAGCATAGGACAAAACAACATAAATACAACTTAATAACGCATAGGATAAAACAACATAAATAGAATTTAATGAAACATAGGATAAACAACATAAATACAATTTAATAAAGCATAGGACAAAACAACATAAATACAATTTAATAAAGCATATGTTAAAACAACATAAATACAATTTGATAAAGCATAGTTTAAAACAACATAAATACAATTTAATAAAGCATAGTTTAAAACAACATAAATACAATTTAATAAAGCATTAGATAAAACAACATGAATATAATTTAGTAAAGCATAAGATAAAACAACATGAATACAATTTAATAAAGCATAGGATAAAACAACATAAATAAAATTTAATAAAGCATAGGTTAAAACAACATAAATACAATTTAATAAAGCATAGTTTAAAACAACATAAATACAATTTAATAAAGCATAGTTTAAAACAACATAAATACAATTTAATAAAGCATAGGATAAAACCACAGAAATACAATTTAATAAAGCATAGGATAAAACAACATAAATATAATTTAATAAAGCATAGGACAAAACAACATAAATACAATTTAATAAAGCATAGTTTAAAACCACAGAAATACAATTTAATAAAGCATAGTTTAAAACAACATAAATACAATTTAATAAAGCATTAGATAAAACAACATGAATATAATTTAGTAAAGCATAAGATAAAACAACATGAATACAATTTAATAAAGCATAGGATAAAACAACATAAATAAAATTTAATAAAGCATAGGTTAAAACAACATAAATACAATTTAATAAAGCATAGTTTAAAACAACATAAATACAATTTAATAAAGCATAGTTTAAAACCACAGAAATACAATTTAATAAAGCATAGGATAAAACAACATAAATACAATTTAATAAAGCATAGGACAAAACAACATAAATACAATTTAATAAAGCATAGGATAAAACAACATAAATAAAATTTAATAAAGCATAGGATAAAACAACATAAATACAATTTAATGAAACATAGGATAAACAACATAAATACAATTTAATAAAGCATAGAAAAAAACAACATAAATACAATTTAATAAAGCATAGGATAAAACAACATAAATACAATTTAATGAAACATAGGATAAACAACATAAATACAATTTAATAAAGCATAGGACAAAACAACATAAATACAATTTAATAAAGCATAGGATAAAACAACATAAATACAATTTAATGAAACATAGGATAAACAAAATAAATACAATTTAATAAAGCATATGTTAAAACAATATGAATACAATTTAATAAAGCATAAGATAAAACAACATGAATATAATTTAGTAAAGCTTAAGATAAAACAACATGAATACAATTTAATAAAGCATAGGTTAAAACAACATAAATACAATTTAAGAAAGCATAGGATAAAACTACATAAATACATTTTAATAAAGCATAGGATAAAACAACATAAATACAATTTAATAAAGCATAGGTTAAAACAACATAAATACAATTTAATAAAGCATAGGACAAAACAACATAAATACAATTTAATAAAGCATAGGATAAAACAACATAAATACAATTTATAAAGCATAGGATAAAACAACATAAATACAATTTAATAAAGCATAGGATAAAACAACATAAATACAATTTAATAAAGCATAGGATAAAACAACATAAATACAATTTAATAAAGCATAGGTTAAAACAACATAAATACAATTTAATAAAGCATAGGATAAAACCACAGAAATACAATTTAATAAAGCATAGGATAAAACAACATAAATACAATTTAATAAAGCATAGGACAAAACAACATAAATACAACTTAATAACGCATAGGATAAAACAACATAAATACAATTTAATGAAACATAGGATAAACAACATAAATACAATTTAATAAAGCATAGGACAAAACAACATAAATACAATTTAATAAAGCATATGTTAAAACAACATAAATACAATTTAATAAAGCATAGTTTAAAACCACAGAAATACAATTTAATAAAGCATAGTTTAAAACCACAGAAATACAATTTAATAAAGCATAGTTTAAAACAACATAAATACAATTTAATAAAGCATAGGATAAAACAACATAAATACAATTTAATAAAGCATAGGATAAAACAACATAAATACAATTTAATGAAACATAGGATAAACAACATAAATACAATTTAATAAAGCATAGAAAAAAACAACATAAATACAATTTAATAAAGCATAGGATAAAACAACATAAATACAATTTAATGAAACATAGGATAAACAACATAAATACAATTTAATAAAGCATAGGACAAAACAACATAAATACAATTTAATAAAGCATAGGATAAAACAACATAAATACAATTTAATGAAACATAGGATAAACAAAATAAATACAATTTAATAAAGCATAGTTTAAAACAACATAAATACAATTTAATAAAGCATATGTTAAAACAATATGAATACAATTTAATAAAGCATAAGATAAAACAACATGAATATAATTTAGTAAAGCTTAAGATAAAACAACATGAATACAATTTAATAAAGCATAGGTTAAAACAACATAAATACAATTTAAGAAAGCATAGGATAAAACTACATAAATACATTTTAATAAAGCATAGGATAAAACAACATAAATACAATTTAATAAAGCATAGGTTAAAACAACATAAATACAATTTAATAAAGCATAGGACAAAACAACATAAATACAATTTAATAAAGCATAGGATAAAACAACATAAATACAATTTATAAAGCATAGGATAAAACAACATAAATACAATTTAATAAAGCATAGGATAAAACAACATAAATACAATTTAATAAAGCATAGGATAAAACAACATAAATACAATTTAATAAAGCATAGGATAAAACAACATAAATACAATTTAATAAAGCATAGGACAAAACAACATAAATACAACTTAATAACGCATAGGATAAAACAACATAAATACAATTTAATGAAACATAGGATAAACAACATAAATACAATTTAATAAAGCATAGGACAAAACAACATAAATACAATTTAATAAAGCATATGTTAAAACAACATAAATACAATTTGATAAAGCATAGTTTAAAACAACATAAATACAATTTAATAAAGCATAGTTTAAAACAACATAAATACAATTTAATAAAGCATTAGATAAAACAACATGAATATAATTTAGTAAAGCATAAGATAAAACAACATGAATACAATTTAATAAAGCACAGGATAAAACAACATAAATAAAATTTAATAAAGCATAGGACAAAACAACATAAATACAATTTAATAAAGCATAGGACAAAACAACATAAATACAATTTAATAAAGCATAGGATAAAACAACATAAATAAAATTTAATAAAGCATAGGATAAAACAACATAAATACAATTTAATAAAGCATAGGAAAAAACAACATAAATACAATTTAATAAAGCATAGTTTAAAACAACATAAATACAATTTAATAAAGCATAGGATAAAACCACAGAAATACAATTTAATAAAGCATAGGATAAAACAACATAAATACAATTTAATAAAGCATAGGACAAAACAACATAAATACAACTTAATAACGCATAGGATAAAACAACATAAATACAATTTAATGAAACATAGGATAAACAACATAAATACAATTTAATAAAGCATAGGACAAAACAACATAAATACAATTTAATAAAGCATATGTTAAAACAACATAAATACAATTTGATAAAGCATAGTTTAAAACAACATAAATACAATTTAATAAAGCATAGTTTAAAACAACATAAATACAATTTAATAAAGCATTAGATAAAACAACATGAATATAATTTAGTAAAGCATAAGATAAAACAACATGAATACAATTTAATAAAGCACAGGATAAAACAACATAAATAAAATTTAATAAAGCATAGGACAAAACAACATAAATACAATTTAATAAAGCATAGGACAAAACAACATAAATACAATTTAATAAAGCATAGGATAAAACAACATAAATAAAATTTAATAAAGCATAGGACAAAACAACATAAATACAATTTAATAAAGCATAGGATAAAACAACATAAATACAATTTAATAAAGCATAGGATAAAACAACATAAATACAATTTAATGAAACATAGGATAAACAAAATAAATACAATTTAATAAAGCATAGTTTAAAACAACATAAATACAATTTAATAAAGCATATGTTAAAACAACATGAATACAATTTAATAAAGCATAAGATAAAACAACATGAATATAATTTAGTAAAGCTTAAGATAAAACAACATGAATACAATTTAATAAAGCATAGGTTAAAACAACATAAATACAATTTAAGAAAGCATAGGATAAAACTACATAAATACATTTTAATAAAGCATAGGATAAAACAACATAAATACAATTTAATAAAGCATAGGTTAAAACAACATAAATACAATTTAATAAAGCATAGGACAAAACAACATAAATACAATTTAATAAAGCATAGGATAAAACAACATAAATACAATTTATAAAGCATAGGATAAAACAACATAAATACAATTTAATAAAGCATAGGATAAAACAACATAAATACAATTTAATAAAGCATAGGATAAAACAACATAAATACAATTTATAAAGCATAGGATAAAACAACATAAATACAATTTAATAAAGCATAGGATAAAACAACATAAATACAATTTAATAAAGCATAGGATAAAACAACATAAATACAATTTAATAAAGCATAGGTTAAAACAACATAAATGCAATTTAATAAAGCATAGGATAAAACAACATAAATACAATTTAATAAAGCATAGGAAAAAACAACATAAATACAATTTAATAAAGCATAGTTTAAAACAACATAAATACAATTTAATAAAGCATAGGATAAAACCACAGAAATACAATTTAATAACGCATAGGATAAAACAACATAAATAGAATTTAATGAAACATAGGATAAACAACATAAATACAATTTATTAAAGCATAGGACAAAACAACATAAAAACAATTTAATAAAGCATATGTTAAAACAACATAAATACAATTTGATAAAGCATAGTTTAAAACAACATAAATACAATTTAATAAAGCATAGTTTAAAACAACATAAATACAATTTAATAAAGCATTAGATAAAACAACATGAATATAATTTAGTAAAGCATAAGATAAAACAACATGAATACAATTTAATAAAGCATAGGATAAAACAACATAAATAAAATTTAATAAAGCATAGGTTAAAACAACATAAATACAATTTAATAAAGCATAGTTTAAAACAACATAAATACAATTTAATAAAGCATAGTTTAAAACAACATAAATACAATTTAATAAAGCATAGGATAAAACCACAGAAATACAATTTAATAAAGCATAGGATAAAACAACATAAATACAATTTAATAAAGCATAGGACAAAACAACATGAATACAATTTAATAAAGCATAGGTTAAAACAACATAAATACAATTTAAGAAAGCATAGGATAAAACTACATAAATACATTTTAATAAAGCATAGGATAAAACAACATAAATACAATTTAATAAAGCATAGGTTAAAACAACATAAATACAATTTAATAAAGCATAGGACAAAACAACATAAATACAATTTAATAAAGCATAGGATAAAACAACATAAATACAATTTATAAAGCATAGGATAAAACAACATAAATACAATTTAATAAAGCATAGGATAAAACAACATAAATACAATTTAATAAAGCATAGGATAAAACAACATACATACAATTTATAAAGCATAGGATAAAACAACATAAATACAATTTAATAAAGCATAGGATAAAACAACATAAATACAATTTAATAAAGCATAGGATAAAACAACATAAATACAATTTAATAAAGCATAGGTTAAAACAACATAAATGCAATTTAATAAAGCATAGGATAAAACAACATAAATACAATTTAATAAAGCATAGGAAAAAACAACATAAATACAATTTAATAAAGCATAGTTTAAAACAACATAAATACAATTTAATAAAGCATAGGATAAAACCACAGAAATACAATTTAATAAAGCATAGGATAAAACAACATAAATACAATTTAATAAAGCATAGGACAAAACAACATAAATACAACTTAATAACGCATAGGATAAAACAACATAAATAGAATTTAATGAAACATAGGATAAACAACATAAATACAATTTATTAAAGCATAGGACAAAACAACATAAAAACAATTTAATAAAGCATATGTTAAAACAACATAAATACAATTTGATAAAGCATAGTTTAAAACAACATAAATACAATTTAATAAAGCATAGTTTAAAACAACATAAATACAATTTAATAAAGCATTAGATAAAACAACATGAATATAATTTAGTAAAGCATAAGATAAAACAACATGAATACAATTTAATAAAGCATAGGATAAAACAACATAAATAAAATTTAATAAAGCATAGGTTAAAACAACATAAATACAATTTAATAAAGCATAGTTTAAAACAACATAAATACAATTTAATAAAGCATAGTTTAAAACAACATAAATACAATTTAATAAAGCATAGGATAAAACCACAGAAATACAATTTAATAAAGCATAGGATAAAACAACATAAATACAATTTAATAAAGCATAGGACAAAACAACATAAATACAATTTAATAAAGCATAGGATAAAACAACATAAATAAAATTTAATAAAGCATAGGATAAAACAACATAAATACAATTTAATGAAACATAGGATAAACAAAATAAATACAATTTAATAAAGCATAGTTTAAAACAACATAAATACAATTTAATAAAGCATATGTTAAAACAACATGAATACAATTTAATAAAGCATAAGATAAAACAACATGAATATAATTTAGTAAAGCTTAAGATAAAACAACATGAATACAATTTAATAAAGCATAGGTTAAAACAACATAAATACAATTTAAGAAAGCATAGGATAAAACTACATAAATACATTTTAATAAAGCATAGGATAAAACAACATAAATACAATTTAATAAAGCATAGGTTAAAACAACATAAATACAATTTAATAAAGCATAGGACAAAACAACATAAATACAATTTAATAAAGCATAGGATAAAACAACATAAATACAATTTATAAAGCATAGGATAAAACAACATAAATACAATTTAATAAAGCATAGGATAAAACAACATAAATACAATTTATAAAGCATAGGATAAAACAACATAAATACAATTTAATAAAGCATAGGACAAAACAACATAAATACAATTTAATAAAGCATAGGATAAAACAACATAAATACAATTTAATAAAGCATAGGTTAAAACAACATAATTGCAATTTAATAAAGCATAGGATAAAACAACATAAATACAATTTAATAAAGCATAGGAAAAAACAACATAAATACAATTTAATAAAGCATAGTTTAAAACATCATAAATACAATTTAATAAAGCATAGGATAAAACCACAGAAATACAATTTAATAAAGCATAGGATAAAACAACATAAATACAATTTAATAAAGCATAGGACAAAACAACATAAATACAACTTAATAACGCATAGGATAAAACAACATAAATACAATTTAATGAAACATAGGATAAACAACATAAATACAATTTAATAAAGCATAGGACAAAACAACATAAATACAATTTAATAAAGCATATGTTAAAACAACATAAATACAATTTGATAAAGCATAGTTTAAAACAACATAAATACAATTTAATAAAGCATAGTTTAAAACAACATAAATACAATTTAATAAAGCATAGTTTAAAACAACATAAATACAATTTAATAAAGCATAGGATAAAACCACAGAAATACAATTTAATAAAGCATAGGATAAAACAACATAAATACAATTTAATAAAGCATAGGACAAAACAACATAAATACAATTTAATAAAGCATAGGATAAAACAACATAAATAAAATTTAATAAAGCATAGGATAAAACAACATAAATACAATTTAATGAAACATAGGATAAACAACATAAATACAATTTAATAAAGCATAGGACAAAACAACATAAATACAATTTAATAAAGCATATGTTAAAACAACATAAATACAATTTGATAAAGCATAGTTTAAAACAACATAAATACAATTTAATAAAGCATAGTTTAAAACAACATAAATACAATTTAATAAAGCATAGTTTAAAACAACATAAATACAATTTAATAAAACATAGGATAAAACCACAGAAATACTATTTAATAAAGCATAGGATAAAACAACATAAATACAATTTAATAAAGCATATGACAAAACAACATAAATACAATTTAATAAAGCATAGGATAAAACAACATAAATAAAATTTAATAAAGCATAGGATAAAACAACATAAATACAATTTAATGAAACATAGGATAAACAACATAAATACAATTTAATAAAGCATAGAAAAAACAACATAAATACAATTTAATAAAGCATAGGATATACAACATAAATACAATTTAATAAAGCATAGGATAAAACAACATAAATACAATTTAATGAAACATAGGATAAACAACATAAATACAATTTAATAAAGCATAGGAAAAAACAACATAAATACAATTTAATAAAGCATAGGATAAAACAACATAAATACAATTTAATGAAACATAGGATATACAACATAAATACAATTTAATAAAGCATATGTTAAAACAACATAAATACAATTTAATAAAGCATAAGATAAAACAACATGAATATAATTTAGTAAAGCATAAGATAAAACAACATGAATATAATTTAGTAAAGCATAAGATAAAACAACATGAATACAATTTAATAAAGCATAGGTTAAAACAACATAAATACAATTCAAGAAAGCATAGGATAAAACTACATAAATACATTTTAATAAAGCATAGGATAAAACAACATAAATACAATTTAATAAAGCATAGGTTAAAACAACATAAATACAATTTAATAAAGCATAGGACAAAACAACATAAATACAATTTAATAAAGCATAGGATAAAACAACATAAATACAATTTATAAAGCATAGGATAAAACAACATAAATACAATTTAATAAATCATAGGATAAAACAACATAAATACAATTTAATAAAGCATAGGATAAAACAACATAAATACAATGTAATCAAGCATAGGCTAAAACAACATAAATACAATTTAATGAAACATAGGATAAACAAAATAAATACAATTTAATAAAGCATAGTTTAAAACAACATAAATACAATTTAATAAAGCATATGTTAAAACAACATGAATACAATTTAATAAAGCATAAGATAAAACAACATGAATATAATTTAGTAAAGCTTAAGATAAAACAACATGAATACAATTTAATAAAGCATAGGTTAAAACAACATAAATACAATTTAAGAAAGCATAGGATAAAACTACATAAATACATTTTAATAAAGCATAGGATAAAACAACATAAATACAATTTAATAAAGCATAGGTTAAAACAACATAAATACAATTTAATAAAGCATAGGACAAAACAACATAAATACAATTTAATAAAGCATAGGATAAAACAACTTAAATACAATTTATAAAGCATAGGAAAAAACAACATAAATACAATTTAATAAAGCATAGGATAAAACAACATAAATACAATTTAATAAAGCATAGGATAAAACAACATAAATACAATTTAATAAAGCATAGGTTAAAACAACATAAATGCAATTTAATAAAGCATAGGATAAAACAACAAAAATACAATTTAATAAAGCATAGGAAAAAACAACATAAATACAATTTAATAAAGCATAGTTTAAAACAACATAAATACAATTTAATAAAGCATATGTTAAAACAACATGAATACAATTTAATAAAGCATAAGATAAAACA
This sequence comes from Phyllobates terribilis, assembly GCF_046119375.1. Lineage (NCBI taxonomy): Eukaryota > Metazoa > Chordata > Amphibia > Anura > Dendrobatidae > Phyllobates > Phyllobates terribilis. The sequence continues at coordinate 2,593,489 of NW_027362939.1, read as the reverse complement.
ACATGAATATAATTTAGTAAAGCTTAAGATAAAACAACATGAATACAATTTAATAAAGCATAGGTTAAAACAACATAAATACAATTTAAGAAAGCATAGGATAAAACTACATAAATACATTTTAATAAAGCATAGGATAAAACAACATAAATACAATTTAATAAAGCATAGGTTAAAACAACATAAATACAATTTAATAAAGCATAGGACAAAACAACATAAATACAATTTAATAAAGCATAGGATAAAACAACATAAATACAATTTATAAAGCATAGGATAAAACAACATAAATACAATTTAATAAAGCATAGGATAAAACAACATAAATACAATTTAATAAAGCATAGGATAAAACAACATAAATACAATTTATAAAGCATAGGATAAAACAACATAAATACAATTTAATAAAGCATAGGATAAAACAACATAAATACAATTTAATAAAGCATAGGATAAAACAACATAAATACAATTTAATAAAGCATAGGTTAAAACAACATAAATGCAATTTAATAAAGCATAGGATAAAACAACATAAATACAATTTAATAAAGCATAGGAAAAAACAACATAAATACAATTTAATAAAGCATAGTTTAAAACATCATAAATACAATTTAATAAAGCATAGGATAAAACCACAGAAATACAATTTAATAAAGCATAGGATAAAACAACATAAATACAATTTAATAAAGCATAGGACAAAACAACATAAATACAACTTAATAACGCATAGGATAAAACAACATAAATACAATTTAATGAAACATAGGATAAACAACATAAATACAATTTAATAAAGCATAGGACAAAACAACATAAATACAATTTAATAAAGCATATGTTAAAACAACATAAATACAATTTGATAAAGCATAGTTTAAAACAACATAAATACAATTTAATAAAGCATAGTTTAAAACAACATAAATACAATTTAATAAAGCATAGTTTAAAACAACATAAATACAATTTAATAAAGCATAGGATAAAACCACAGAAATACAATTTAATAAAGCATAGGATAAAACAACATAAATACAATTTAATAAAGCATAGGACAAAACAACATAAATACAATTTAATAAAGCATAGGATAAAACAACATAAATAAAATTTAATAAAGCATAGGATAAAACAACATAAATACAATTTAATGAAACATAGGATAAACAACATAAATACAATTTAATAAAGCATAGAAAAAAACAACATAAATACAATTTAATAAAGCATAGGATAAAACAACATAAATACAATTTAATGAAACATAGGATAAACAACATAAATACAATTTAATAAAGCATAGGACAAAACAACATAAATACAATTTAATAAAGCATAGGATAAAACAACATAAATACAATTTAATGAAACATAGGATAAACAAAATAAATACAATTTAATAAAGCATAGTTTAAAACAACATAAATACAATTTAATAAAGCATATGTTAAAACAACATGAATACAATTTAATAAAGCATAAGATAAAACAACATGAATATAATTTAGTAAAGCTTAAGATAAAACAACATGAATACAATTTAATAAAGCATAGGTTAAAACAACATAAATACAATTTAAGAAAGCATAGGATAAAACTACATAAATACATTTTAATAAAGCATAGGATAAAACAACATAAATACAATTTAATAAAGCATAGGTTAAAACAACATAAATACAATTTAATAAAGCATAGGACAAAACAACATAAATACAATTTAATAAAGCATAGGATAAAACAACTTAAATACAATTTATAAAGCATAGGATAAAACAACATAAATACAATTTAATAAAGCATAGGATAAAACAACATAAATACAATTTAATAAAGCATAGGATAAAACAACATAAATACAATTTAATAAAGCATAGGTTAAAAAAACATAAATGCAATTTAATAAAGCATAGGATAAAACAACATAAATACAATTTAATAAAGCATAGGAAAAAACAACATAAATACAATTTAATAAAGCATAGTTTAAAACAACATAAATACAATTTAATAAAGCATAGGATAAAACCACAGAAATACAATTTAATAAAGCATAGGATAAAACAACATAAATACAATTTAATAAAGCATAGGACAAAACAACATAAATACAACTTAATAACGCATAGGATAAAACAACATAAATACAATTTAATGAAACATAGGATAAACAACATAAATACAATTTAATAAAGCATAGTTTAAAACAACATAAATACAATTTAATAAAGCATAGTTTAAAACAACATAAATACAATTTAATAAAGCATAGTTTAAAACAACATAAATACAATTTAATAAAGCATAGTTTAAAACAACATAAATACAATTTAATAAAGCATAGGATAAAACAACATAAATACAATTTAGTAAAGCATAAGATAAAACAACATGAATACAATTTAATAAAGCATAGGATAAAACAACGTAAATACTTTTTAATAAAGCATAGGATAAAACCACATAAATACAATTTAATAAAGCATAGGATAAAACAACATAAATAAAATTTAATAAAGCATAGGTTAAAACAACATAAATACAATTTAATAAAGCATATAATGAAACAACATAAATACAATTTACTAAATCATAGGATAAAACAACATAAATACAATTTAATAAAGCACAGGATAAAACAACATAAATAAAATTTAATAAAGCATAGGATAAAACAACATAACTAAAATTTAATAAAGCATAGGATAAAACAATGTAAATACAATTTAATAAAGCATAGGATAAAACAACATAAATACAATTTAAGAAAGCAAAGGATAAAACAACATAAATACAATTTAAGAAAGCATAGGATAAAACTACATAAATACATTTAAATAAAGCATAGGATAAAACAACATAAATACATTTAAATAAAGCATAGGATAAAACAACATAAATACAATTTATAAAGCATAGGATAAAACAACATAAATACAATTTAATAAAGCATAGGATAAAACAACATAAATACAATTTAATAAAGCATAGGATAAAACAACATAAATACAATTTAATAAAGCATAGGTTAAAACAACATAAATGCAATTTAATAAAGCATAGGTTAAAACAACATAAATACAATTTAATAAAGCATAGTTTAAAACAACATAAATACAATTTAATAAAGCATAGGATAAAACAACATAAATACAATTTAATAAAGCATAGGACAAAACAACATAAATACAACTTAATAACACATAGGATAAAACAACATAAATACAATTTAATGAAACATAGGATAAACAACATAAATACAATTTAATAAAGCATAGGACAAAACAACATAAATACAATTTGATAAAGCATAGTTTAAAACAACATAAATACAATTTAATAAAGCATAGTTTAAAACAACATAAATACAATTTAATAAAGCATAGGATAAAACAACATAAATACAATTTAATAAAGCATAGGACAAAACAACATGAATA